>NC_052942.1:29092295-29460628 GCF_013358895.1 Oreochromis aureus | reverse complement strand
AGTCGCTGGCAGAAGTCAGCATCTTTGTCAGTGGTTCTCAGTCTGAATCCTGCAGAATGGTTCAGAAAAAAAAAAAAACTTACAGCTTAGCATTATGAATAAAAATCTAATTAAAATTGAAAATATATTATATACTGATTAAAGGACACAGGAAAACACTTAGAAGAGTACAAGCAGTGGTTAGATTCATGTGAGACAAAGCTATTAGGATGTTGGCCAACAAGTGCGTTCTATCATCTAACACAAATGTAAGGATTCATTTTCTAAGTTGATTTGTAAGCTCACACAATAATCGACGTAGAGGCTGCGAGAGTTCTACTGGAGGTAAACCACAGGAGGAAATGCTTGAAGCTTTGAGAAGAACAAAAGGGCACCGTTTAATCAATTCCTTATACTTCGGTGCTGTGCTGATGTTCTAAAATCTTAAATCGAAAAGAAACCACCCTCCAAGCGCTGCAAAATTCAGTATTGCTCATTTTTAGCACCTTTTGCACAGCTAACAGCCTGCTGGCCTTTTCCATTGCTCCTCATCTCCACTGGCCTTTCAAGTGTTTCATACATTCGGTTAATGTTTTCTCAACTACACAAACACCCTCCCACACATAGGGTTGGTCGTCCTGACAATTATTCCATGATGAATGAGTTTCAGAGTGTTTACCAATTTCATGTACATCTGGAACAAGCCAGCCTTTTCTTCTAAATAACCTCAGCTGCCAATAAATCAATTTTTATGACCACTCATATCCAAGGCAAACACAGTGTAAACAAGACATTCTAGACCCTCTCTTGACTAGTCATCAAGCAGAAATGAAATTGATCTAAAGCACACAAGCTTAGTCACACACACACAATCAAACCAGCACAGTTAGAAATGAGGTCATCCTCATCATCCAGCCAGCATGAATGGGGCTGCAGAGGACAGGAGGTTGAAAGAGTCAGTGGAAAGTGTTGGACGAGGAACTGAGTAAATATCGCTCTGCTCTCGCTCTCTCTCTCCCCGAGTGCAACCGAGTCAAGTGGTGACCCCTGCTTACTGCTCACCATGTGCATTCCAGTTCACACAGGCTCACGCTGGGTAAAATGTTTTTGAACTAGAGTCACCGGACTGAGCAGATGCTGAAAGTCTTTCAAATGCATCAGTGCATAGGAGACAAAAATGAAACCCTTTGGGAGTACAGTCACACGCACATACATACACATCTGGTTTCAAGGTAAACTTGTTAATGAATATTTATGCCTGTGTTCTACGAGGCCTGTGGCGTTTTCTTCTGTTAGTATCAGAGAAAAAGAAACACTCAAACTCCACTGTTTAGTCTTTTTAAGACTCAGAGGAAATTTTGATAAATGCATGTTGGCAACAAGCGTGACCGAGGAAGAGAGGCTTTGCAGGTGTCAACCAACTGTATTTTTATCTTAGATTTTAATTTTCTTTAAAAAGAGGCCAAAGTGGAAAATGGAAATGAAAATTCATGTGTCGGATAACATTTTAAACAACCAGTCTTTCTTCTTTTTGGCCTGCTGTGTTACAAATGTTCAAATAAATATAATTTAATCCATACAACTAAAAATAAAATTGCTATACTTTAATTACTTTTCATTATTGCCTAGTTTTAAAAAGGCATGTAGGATATAAAACCTTCAAACCCTTCTTTGTGGAAAAAAAATGTTGCATGTGAAAAAACCCTGCTTGCATAATTATCCACCTGGTTGGTGGTGGGGTTAGGTGACAGACTGCATATGCCACAGGTCACAAACTCCAAGTCTTTTGTGTTCCTGTGTGTTTTTGCATGTGCATTTGAAAGAGAGAGAGCGAGAAAGCAAAAGAGAGAGAGAGCTTGGCAAACAGCTAAGCCAGGCAGGTGATGCATCTCTGTCGGCAGCGGCTCTTGTGCAAGTGTCGAGTTTCATGGAAGCGAAGAAGAGAGGCAAACAGTCCCACAACTGCAACACATTCAACATAATGAGGCAGCGTGACACACAGTCAGCATGATCATTTATTATCATTACCCTGTTTTTTGTTGTGTTTGCCTACATTAAGTAAATAAAAGTTAATGGAAAAATTGCTCAAGCTGTTACTAATGTTTCCGGGAACTGAAAATCTTGAGTGACGTGAACCTGGACCATATCAGCCTCTTAACTAGAAGTAGGGAGTCTACTTGAATCTATTCAAAATATGAGGCCAAACCACAGTCATCCCCATCATTTGGCTCAATTTGTCATATGGATATCAGCTTTGACGGGTACTTGAAAACAAACGTGGCTGTGTAAGACTTCTCGTTTCTGAGCCAATACTCTGACTTAATCTTGCATTACAACCCTCACTTACTCCCACATTGCAGTTTTCCAGTAAAGACCACAGCTTTTGTTTTCTATTTAGAATATGGATTCAGCCTCTAACAACTCCATTGCTACTCAAGGATTTGTTCAAATACAGGTTGCTATGGTTACAGAGGCAGGTTGTGGCTCGACTAACATCTGATCTGCTTTATAAGGCATTAAAATGAGAAAACACTGGTGTTCGTCTGATATTCACGTGAAAAGGAATGTTTTCACGAGACTTTATGCAGTTCTGTAAAAAAAAAAAAAAAAAAAAAAAAAACCAAGTACACCCCAAGATTTAGGAAGTTGTGGAACCACCTTTAGCAGACAATAATGTGAAGTGATTACTTTCTTTACAATTTTATCAACCTGCACGCTGTTCTTTAAAGCGTCACTTCAGTTCATTTATGTTTGCAGTCATGCGTTTATCCAGAGCTTCTCTTAAGGTCTTACCCACAGCATTTACTTTGAATGGAAATGACATACCCATCTACAAACACTGGCTAGCTACTCTCTGTGCTGCAATTAAAACTGTGAAAGGTGTAGCACAAACCAGAAATTGACAGTTTGCCTTCAAAATAAAAGTTACGCATTATGAAGCATGCTGGCTGTAGTGCGGAGGCACAACTTTTACTTTGAAGGCAAACCTTGTCCATTTCTAGTGTGTGCTGATTTTTTTTTATGTTCTACCAAGCTCAGCTTAGTAAGTATTTGCAGACCAACACAAACAAACAAAAAATACAAGTAATCACTGCAATGAGCAAGTAGCCAGAGTCAGCAATCTTTGCGAACCACTGACAGTCAATACATATTTTTCCCCAATAATTGGTGATTGCATCACTCCCAATAAGGCAAACAAGTCTGGAGCAATGTGTGCATGATGTCACATGAGAAACCTCAATACAGAGGAGTTCGTGGCCAACTCAATGACTGCAACGCCCCAGGTCCTGTAAATGAATCCCAGTGATCACCCCTCAACCTCATGCTTGGGGGTTTGGCAAAACACAAACACCACATATAAGCACAAATATGCTACTGTGGATCATGACCACTTTGTGCATCATGAGATGGCCACATCATCTCCACTCTGGACCAATGAGAGCAAAGTGAAGATGCTTGGTTCAAAGTTGATTCACAAGTTTTGTGCTTTGTTCAGATGCAACATTGTTGTTGTTGTGTGTGTGTGTGTGTGTGTGTGTGTGTGTGTGTGTGTGTGTGTGTGTGTGTGTGTGTGTGTGTGTGTGTTGGTTTTTTTCTGGCAGCCCCTCAGTGTTTTTCTAATTGTGCTGTCATGAACGATAACATTTAACATACTAACTGAGGCCTGTAGTTTATTCCAGCTTCTCTGAGCACTGCACAGTCCAACCTTGAAGTAAATTTACTGGGCTGAACATGGTGGCATTGTGTTAACATGCACATGAATGCTCTGGGCCAGTAAACTGCCAAAACTTCTACTTATATAGCGGTGCTCACACTTGCTGATGATCAATAAATCAAGTGCACTTGATTAATAGCACCAGTTGCTATTTACCCTCTTAACTCCTATGGAGACAATAAGGAGGTTCTGCATAGAGTCCTATGAAAACTGTGTAATCAAACTATAAAAAGTCCAAAAAAAAAAAAAAAAAAAAAAAAAAAAAAAAAAACCTATTAAGGGTACACTGATTATTAAATTTCTGACAAATGTTTAAAATCACGATTTGTCAAGTATAAATACTTTTGTTTGTTTTGTTTTTTTTATTTGCAGTTATTCTGTTCCCCCTTTGTCCTAGGTAGAGAAATATTTGCTGTTTGAATTCTTTCAGCTTTTCACATAATTTTTTTAACATTTATCCAGCGCAGAATTCAAGAAACCAGAGAAATATCAGCAATATGTTATATTTTATTTTCCAACCTGTCAGTTTCAGTGAGAAGGGCCAGTATCTGCTAATGCCGATATTCGAACGATATGCCTGTGCGTCTTATCTGTTAAAGCAAAAATTATTCACAGATTAAACTCAGTCAAGAAAGCAGCCAAAGCTATTTTAATACTCTAAATAAATGCTATACATTCTATTAACGACAAATTCTATTCTTTTTATTTGATTTGTAGCTCTTGAAAGCAGAATGAAGAAGCAGTACACAATGAATGACATACTTTCATAGACTGTTGAAACCGACTCGTCAGCCTACTTTGACCAACAAATTTGGAAGTCAAACTCAAAATATGATAAGCATCAAAGTTCTTTGTGATATCCTAAAAAGCATAAACAGTACAGCAGAAAGCTAAACACAGAGTGAAATCTTATTTGGGAATTTCGTTTTCTACAAAACTGATTAATAACATCCCAAACTGCGTGTAGCATGTTGCCAAAGTCCATGATTCAACCCATCGTGGCTCCATCGTGACAGACAACTGCAGCCACACATCACAAAAAGAAAGTGTGTGTGTGTGTGTACCGAAATAAAGTGAAGGACAAAACTCAGTCTAACAATCTTTTTACAACAGCAAGGCCATTTCAAACACGCTACCAGTGCCCACCTTGTTGTTTCAGGTTAGCAGATTATTAAAAGACCCAAATCCAATTCAATGCCATTGTTTCTTCTTGAGCTGCTGTTATCTAAAGAGCTGCATCAAGCAGAAGTAGCACTATTAAAAAAGATAAATTAAAAAATAATTTAAAAAAAAAAAAAAAACAACAATAATAATAATAAAATGAATGTTCTCTATACGAGGATGACCAATGTAAATACAAAGACCGGTCAGAGGTCTATAAAGCTCATCTTCCTCTCAGACATAATTGAACACAGATCTCAGTGAACAGCACCACTTCCTCTCATCCGAACAAACGTTCCGAAAACCGCAGAAGACAGCTGGGCAACATCCATCAGAGAGCTAGAAATCCAGAAGAGTCACCAAACCATTCACAGGCCACCCTGCCAGTTAGAGCTTTGACACAAATGTGACTCACTCCACATTTGTTGCAGGCTTTGCAGGTTCTGAACAGACAAGCAGGCGCGAACAGATCTCTGTGCATGAATGTGCATTTGCCTATCTACTTTTCTTTACCCACATTCCCTCTGACAGGGCTGCAATTTGTCTCGAAACAGAACCGAACTGATCTATATCTCGTTATGTAAAGCCAGTGGCGTAGGGGGAGATCTGCTATAGGGAACCATTTTTAAAAATGACTCAAGTAAAAAGGATGAGTTATAGCTCAACCTACTCTAAGGGCTTGTACTTTAACTATTTCCATTTTGCACTGCTATTCTTGATAAGTCTGAGGAAATAATTCACATTTAAAAGATTTTAACAATTTTTACACTTGCAAGCAGCTTTAGAAATCAGCTGTAATATTATATATTCAAATTTAACATGTAAAATGTACTCTGAGTTTTGGGTTTTACAGGTAAGACAAACTTTGGAGAATATCAACCTTGGTAAACAAATGCATCAGAAACAAAATTTATCGAGGCACAGCTTTTACTTTGAAGGCAAACCTTGCAATAAATTACACCATTACTCAGTTCAAAGACAAACAGCTTTTCCTGCTAAATCCAGACCAGGATCAGAATATGACACATCCTACTTTCAACAAGTCTCTGGTAAATAGTGCTCTAACAAAGATATTATGGAGCCAGTTTGCGCAGCTGAGTGTACAACAAGACATAAGAACTTGGGACAATGTCGGTAGAATAAGGTCAAGAAGCTTGCCGAAGTTGTCCTTTCTCACATGTAGTACACGACAAGTCTACAAAAAATGTAAACCTTTTATTTATTTATTTAATTTTTTTTTTACAATGTGATTTTCATACTTATTTCTCAAAACACTTTAAATATAGTTATGACATTGTAACCAATAAACTCTGCCATGCACTAAAGGTTCATATAATCTCTGCTTTATATGCCTTTAACGTTTATTGGTTGGATTGTGTTTCACGTGTGACTGGTTTCGTGAAAGTCTGAGGATAATCGCTGATGTCAGATAATTTCCTTTAGTCACTTTTCTCCATAATAATTCCACGTCCATCTGCAATAGCAAAAGATCTTCAGTTTGAATACTGTTTGGATGAATGCAGATAGTAGTTAAGTCATTAGTGTAGCAGTGCCGACTCCAACTAAGGGACACTGATGAACAAAGATATAATCACGGATGAAAGTGTCACTAGAGATCAAATAGAAACAACAGTGGTTTTATCAGTATCAAGCCAATTTATACATAAGTGACAATATTAACATTCAAGGTCCAAAGTACATGCGACAGTTTTGATTTCAGCACGCTGAAAGAGGCTGTATTTATTGAATTTGTAGCTATTTCACTGTAAATCTATAAAAACCAGACTTATTTTTTAATAAGCCATAACAAAAACATATAAAGATAGTCATCATTTGAAAACAAAAAGGAAGAAAAAAAAAAAAGAAGAAATAAATCCAGGGGAGAATACCCATGATAGCCGGGTTGATTTGAATGCCAAGAAGGCCAAAGGATTTCCAGACTCTGAGGCCCCCCTCTATTTGGCAGTGATGCAATTCCGATTACACAACCCTTCCCAATGGCACAGTCACTCTGACTGGAAAAACAGGTGATTCACTATAATGGTGTCAGTTAGCTGGTGTGGCGATGGCCTCAGTCTCACCCACCAGGAGGCATGACCTACTACTTGCCGGTAAAATGTCTTGCTGTGGAAGGAATTCAGCGATAGCCTGAAACGGGGCGGGATGTGGCCGAGAGCCACTCACACAGGGTGAGTAAGACCAATTCTCACATGAAAAATAAAAAATAAATATTTAATCTGTTTGTTGACAAACCAAAAAAAAAAAACAATAGTCACATTGCCTACTCTGCTCATCACTAGCATTTTACTTTCTGAAATCACAGACAGTCCTGGATACAACAACAACAACAATAATAATAAACTAAGGGTATTTAAATAGAAAATACATATAGCATTGCTACAAATATCACAGCATCAAGCAGGCAGGTTTCCGCTATGCTGACTGTGAAATCACTTCTTCCTCAGCACAGCGCTCCTTGTTTAAGAAATACTTGGCATTGCTGTTGAATGATGCCGCTCTGACTCACTAATTCCACAACATCTGGTCATAGTCAGTTGTAACCACTGCTTTACAGTCACCATAGTGACATACTATATCATCATGCTTAGATAAAACACAGACAACCTCAGCTGCAAGATATCAGGTCAACTGACAGAGATTTAGTGCATGATACTGTACAAAAATATATCTGTAATTTAAACATTTATATATAAACCCTAGTTCATTAATTAATTAATTCGTTCATTAGTATATTGTTTCAAAAGAGTGCAATACACAATATAAATGAAAATTATATACTGCAAGAAAAAAGACAAAGCTGCTGGGTTAAAAGTGACTTATTTCAGTAATCCACCGAGATAGTCCAACCCAGAATTTTGGGTTGGTGTGACTGGAAACATTGGGCTCTTTATATCCAGCATAACAGTTCCCATAATAAGACTACATAATAGAATAAAATCTGTATTTTCACAGCATTATACCGACTCCAAACCTCTGAATTTGTGTCTGGATGTACTTCATGTCTGCTGTGATAAAAGCAGAGCCTATGCTGAATATGGATACAACTATAATCCATATTCAATCCATACAACTATAAGATTGGTAAGACTTGATATGGACCATGTTCAGTGCAGCCAGACGTTTATCGTTTGGGAAAAACAAAAAAGCACATGGCCAGGCTATTTAGTTCCATCTACAATTAATGAATCTTTCTTGGCAAGAAAGAGGCTGACAGTGCAACAATACATCCACTCAGGGCTGTACCATCGGCAACAGTCGCAGCGTTTAAAATGCAATATGTCGGCCATGCAAAGAGAAACAGAACTAAAACAATTGGCAGTGATAAAAAGAAACAGAGTATGGATTAAAAAAATAATTTAGAAAGGTTGCTGTCTCATCAGTAGCAGAGCAGAGGTGGTTCCACAGCATGTGGAAAAAGCATGTGAGGTTGTCACACAATACCTTGGAAAATTAATAAATTATGGAAACCTGATCTGCTGCTAGCTCAGACTGCTTCTTTGCCCATCTACTGAGATAAAGTCACTAACAAATAAAGGCACCTTTGTGTCTACCTTTTTTTAGCAACCGTCTACTTCAGCCTATTTTGGTGTATTGCCGGAGATCCAAGGAAGTGTAGTGTAGTGTTGAGTTGGTAGCAGTTAGGATGTGGATAAGGATAAACAGCCCTGACAATGCAAGACACAGGGAAACCTACTGCTGCTGTTTTTGTCAATGCTGGAAAGCAAGCTGCAGTAAAATTTTATACATTTCACATTCATCAACTTTAAATCCTGCAAAATATGAAGAAAAGATCCTGAACTCAAACTAACATTTTTATAAATATATTTTGTGGCAATCATTAAGACAGCCAAAGCTGGTCTGTGTACTGTATGTGCCGTCTATCCAAAGGTTCATCTGATCACAGCTTCACAAACTGAGCTCATGCTGGACTAATCATGTGAGAGCAAACAGAGTACTGAACAGCTGGAGGAGGCTAGGATCACACACACTAGCTGAGCCATGACAGATATAAACAGACTTTTAAGGAAAAGTTTGGACTGAGACACAAATTCCTTGTCCCCCTCCTCCTCTCCGTCTCTCTCTTTACTGGCAGCTCAATTTTCAACATCCCACCATATTACTCGAAGATACACTACCATTTTCAAATGTAATGCTTTGTTAAATGAATGGGAAAACCCTTTAAATCTGGGTTACGCTATGAAAACATGGAAATGTCAAACACTCTGCAGGACACCGATTTGTTTTCAGCTGTGTCTCTTGGAGCATTAAACAACGGTCGACGCCAAAGGCAAAAGAAGCACTTTGTTAACAGGCACAGCAAGGGACAAAATCACAGGGTAATTAACATGTTATCACTTCAAAAAGCCGATTCTTAACCTATAGCCTGATTATAATTTAGGATTACACTTTAAGCACATCTGATTACATTGAGATCCGCCTGTTTATTGAAGCTTGGTGCAAATCAACATCCGAGCTCATTAATTGCTGGAAAACTAAAACACACAGCAACTGTAAACTCATTTGCGGAGTGGAGCATAGTTACAAAGGAGCTGGGCACCAGATGTTGCCTAGTTAATTGCCCCCAGAAAGCAGCACATTGAGTCGACTTGAAAATGTACATTATTGTGTGCTGTTAGAGAGGTCTGCATACAGGCAAACACAATTTAATATATTATAAAGTCTACTGACTATTAGTTAGTTGAATGTAAACAGCATAATCTCGAGTGTCCACAGAAAAGATCACAGAGTAATTGATAAACTGTACCAGGTGTGTCTTGCTTACACACTCTCTCCCTTACTGGGTAAACACACAAATGGAGCGGAAGTTGACTGTTTAGTTTCAGCGGCTCCCTCGACTGATGTGTAATGCTTTAGAGTGAGCTGTACAGGTGAAGTGCTTAAGCTTTCACTGTGAACCTGTAATCGTGTAAGTGAAGAGAATGACAATAAAAGAAACAGAGAAAAAAAAACACTGAAAAATAAAAGGGGAGAAAATACAGTGAAACTGAAGATGCTGCTGCTGCAACTCCAAACAGCAGATAAAAGCAACACGACTAGAAATCATTTAGTGTGCTTCCATATGGCTCCCCGGCAGCTGGAAGCTACTCCTGATCATCCCGATAAGCCTCGTCAGAACAAACATGTAGCACGCGACAGAGCAGTAACCTAACTGTATAGGTTCCATTAACGCAAAGTAGCACGTCTTCTACAATATACACAAACTGGATATTTTACCAGGTAGCTGATCGCTAACTTAACTATCTAGTCAGCTAATCACATCCAGGCAACTCAGTGGATTTTGGCATGTAGATCCGGTCAATGCAAGCATCAGAATGGAAAGAATGGAAAGAAATGGCATGGTTGTTGAGCAGCAGTTCACTTGGTGAAAACGCCTTGTGGAGGTCAGAAATTTGACAATGACCAGACTGATTTGAGGAAGGAAACCGTGACTCAAATAACCACTCGTAACACCTAAAGTACCGTATGCAGAAGAGCATCTCTAAATGCACAACACATCGAACCTTGAAGGAGATCGGTTAGAGCAGCAGAAGACCATACTCGGGATCTTTCAGCTAAAAACCTGAAACCGAGACTCATCACACTGAACAACAGATGAATGGAAAAACATTGCCACATCTGATCAGTCTTGAATTCTGCTGCAACATTTGGATTGTAGGGTCAGAATTTGGTGTAAACAACATGACAGCATGGATCCATCCTGCCTTGTATCAAAGGCTCTGTAATGCAACTGTGTGGGGGATATTTTCTTGGCATACTTTGGGCCTCTCAATTAGGGATGAGTATCGTTTAGGTTTTATCCGATACCGGTGCCAAATCGGTACTTTTGAAACGGTGCCGGTGCTTAAACGGTGCTCGAACCGGTGCTTAAAGAATGGAGAACACAAACTTTGTCCAGAACCCTCTTATGTTTTTATTTTTAGCAGTCTCTTTTGTTTTCTGCAAAATGATAAGCACCATGCAGCCCCACGCATGGGGCGATCCGTGCTAACTCGCTAACTCGTAGATGTGCTCGGTGTGAGGTCTTGCAGCAAGCTATCAAATACGGTGCATTTCTCGGGTTTTAAGAAAACGGCATGCGTCGCCAGGTGTTTTATCAGATTCGAGGTGTTACCTCCTTTGCACAGTATCAGCTTAAAGCACTTGTTGCAGGCTGCTGAGTTTGCATCTTTTGCTGTGAAGTACAGCCAGACTTTTGACCGCTTCGCCTTGGGCATTTTTAATCTGTAGCTCTGCTCTAAAAGAACATACGTACCTGGGCCCGCCTACTATCCTTGGAAAGGTAAAATGATTGGCTAGAATCCAAAGTGTATGACAAAAAAAAGCACCGAAATGTGTGCTGCTTTTCGGTCTGGTTACTACTGTTTATATCAAAACATCGGTACCCATCCCTAATCTCAATACCAAATAAGTTTCTTTTAAATCTTTATCAGCAACCTTTACGACTAAAGTACTCAAACGAGTTTCTTGTCAATGAGTTCACTGTACTGAAATGGCTCTACAGTTATCAGATTCTCAAAGTGTTGGAATAGGAGATTTCCATCATGGATGTACAGCTGACGAATCTGCAGCAACTACGTGACGCTATCGTGTCAATATGGAATAAAATCTCTGAAGAATGATTCCAGCACCTATGCCATACAGAATTAAGCAATATCTAAAGGCGAGAAGGGGTTCAATACAGTACTAGCAAACTGTACCTTTTAAAGTGAATGAATTTCATATTCATCCTCTGGTAGCATTGGTAGCAAAGTAAGAGCTTGCCACTGGGAAAATGTCATTGGCGTCCAATCTGTCTCAGTACAGCATAAAAGTCAAAACTGCAAAGCCTCCATTACAATTATCCAAATGTGTGATTTCACACTTTAATTTAATTTAATGAAAAGCCAAATCACACATTTTCAGCTACTTCTCTTTCACCCGTAAGTGGTGTTGTGTACCATCTGTAATGACTTCTTTTTTTCCCTCCCAATCCATCCAGCCACAGTCCAAACATGTGATTTAAAAGCTTTTCTGTCACTATATGTCTGCACCGTGTCTCCATTAACAGCCTCTTACCTTATTGCTCAGGAAAACGCAGCCCTGGATATCTGCTGATCTTCACAGCTGAAAAACAGAAAGGAGGATATTTATGAGCCACATTTGCAGAATGCAAAAATACAGACTTGCACACAAAAGATAATTACAAATGTTAATCTATACAACGATTAAAGCAATGGATTCACAGCAGGAGTATTCATGCTCCACTGAAACAAAATACCTAGGCCTATATTTTTAGATATGTGTAACAGGCTATGACATATTTAGCAGCAAATAAGGATAAAATACACTCCAGGCAAAGCATAATTAGGATATGCACAATAATTACTTGCTTGCTGTTAAGCACAAAGAGGAAAATGCATTCAGTTAAATAAACAGATGCAAATAAGTCAATAAAAAAGCAGAACAGTTTAACTAGAATATTTTAAATGTCAGAAAAATTAATAGTTACAACTATGTAGCACACTTATTACACAGCAGTCAGAGATTTTGACTAAATGATATTTAACCAACAACATTGTGGTTTAAAATTACCTACTTCATGTGAAGACTGCACTTTACAGGTATATCAGGCTAAAACATTTGAGGTTTGTTCATTAAAAGAAAATGAAAAAACAATGTCCAAGGATACAGTTGCAAAGGTTTTACAAACAATCTACCACAAAAAAAGATAGCAAATTTAATCTGTGCTGTAGCTGTATATGCAGTATTTTTCTACAGCTACAGTTTCCAAATGTTCAGGGCTGATCAATACAGCAAGACAGCCAGAACATTTCACAACAGGCAGCATGGATTATTACACCTGCCCAGGCAGTACAATATCATGCCCACAGCCAGAGTTAATGACAACTGGCTGCAGCGGCTCCAGACAGGGAGGAGGACTGATGGGTGGACAAGTGAGAGACACTCTTAAGGTGGATCATCGAAGGCTAAACCAGCACGCTGCAGGCTCACTGTCGTGCCTGTCCTCTCTCCCACGGGAGGCTCTGCACACACTGCGGTAACACCGTCACTTGCGACATCCGTGCAATGCTATACCCCAATGAAGTTATTTGTTTTCACATACAGCAAAATGTGAAAAGATAAAGTACGTTTCACAGGAAGCCAGAACTATCTGTCAATTAATACATCCAAGCGGTACAAACAGTGTGATATTAGGAAAGGCAACTCCAAAGGGCTGCATACTGATGAAAGCAAACACTGGCCAGTGCTGCTAATGATTCTGATTACCTGCTTAATCATCAGACTCCACTGGAGCTTGGCTTTTGCTCAGGCAACCTGCCCCCTGAGTGTTATTGACTCGCTGACATTGGCAGCGAGTTGAAGAAGGGTTTAGGTTTCTTACTGGGAGGCAACTGATTCACACAATGACTCACTTCTCCAGTCCCACTAAGGAGGTAAGAAATCAAACTTTATGATAGCAAATGTTCATTAAAAAGGATGAAACAAAGTGGAAAAAAGGGCAGGAAAGCAGCATGCACCCACGCACTCTTGTTTTGATGACTTTTTTTTTTTTTAAATTTAGCTCCTTCTGCCTTGACAGAAACAATTAAACTTTTTGCTACTTGACTTCCAACAGCTTGAGAGATTCTAGTATGCTAGTGGCTAAAGTAGCCTATATTAACTACTAATAGCATATAACCCACTAGTTTCAAGCATGCCTGTGAAGCAGAACATACACTCAAATAGGTTAATTCACCAGAATTTTGTTTAAAAAAAAAAAATTCCTGTTGGCAAGTTAAGTCAGTTCAATTTTATTTCTATAGCACCAAATGACAACAACAGTTGCCTCGAGGTGTTTACAGTGTATCCTGCTAAACAGCGCCATTAGCTGCTACTTGCATACAATCTGATAGCCTTAAGCAGCGATAAAAATCTACTTTCAACTGAAAAGCTAGGTGTGTCCCAGAACCACTATAGTTTTTAGGTTATTATGCTAATAGTAGCTAAAGTAGCCTACATCAGCATCTACTAGCATATAAGCTGATAGCCTCAAGGACAGAAACACCACTTTCAACAATAACAAGCTATTTTTTTTCCCCCAGCGATTCCCAGTGTTATGCTAGCAGCATTAGCCACTAGTTATAGCTGATAGCCTCAAGCAGAGATGAATATCACCACTGTAGACAGACAGGCTATTTGCATGTTCTTTTGCCTTAACTAAATCTAGGAACACTGTTAACCCCACTGCATCTTTTCCTAGTAGTGGCTAATGTAGCCTACTACTATTAGCATACTAGCTGCAAGATGCATCAGATGTGAGTAATTTTCTAGTTGTCGCTACATATGCAGCATCATTTCAAAGAATCACACTGCTCAGTTTAGCAAAGTAGCCGGATAAGTAAGAGTATCTTATTTTAACATTCAAATTACAGTTTTGCATAAAATGGTACACTGTTACCCAATGTTTGTACCCTGTGATAATAAATGGTTATTAGATGACATTTAACAGGGTCTCCTATTGAACGCACAAAAGCGCTATATAAATACAGGCCATTTACCACATTAGAAAATGAAAGGGAAACTTTGACACAGATCAAACAACAATAATTTCAAAAAATAAATAAATAAAAAACATGAAAAGAATCATTGGTAATGCCTCAAGGAAAACAATTAAGGACAAATTAAACAGGGTTACTTAAAGAGAGAGGGGGAAAAAACAAATCTCATGCAACTAAACACATATTTGCACTCTTATCATTCTTTCATCTGAGCCTGAGGGGGGTTGCTTTGAGCAAAATTCAACATGCTTGATTTAGGAAACTCCCAGGGGTCACCACAGGCATAAGTAGCAACTATGCGCTTAAAAACCACACTTTACTTGGAGGATATTTTTGTTCTAGCTTAATTAGTCCAATAAATAAATAAGGCTGCAGGAAGTTATAACTGAGTAGGGGAAACTCTTACAAGGTATTTCTGGGGTTTCCAGAGGTGTGGCACATTGCTGAAGGCAACCTTTGGAAGCACAATGCACCACTGGGGACACCATTGTTCAGTCCTGCTTGTTTCATTAATAACACGGTGCAGAAGAGGACAGAGTGGGGACAAGTCGACAGTGTGTTGCCTAGGAAAAGCCCAAAAAGGAGGCCTTTAATTAAGCTGCCCATTATGATGCCCCAGCATCAAACTATCAACAGGAGATTAAATTTGCTTAATGGCAAACATCAATGAATTATCTTAAACAAATTTATTGCGAACACAGCTGTTGCCACTGAAGCTCTCCTCTAAAAACTCGGGGCTGGGTGCTAAGTTCCTTCATCCAGGCCATCTCAAAGATCAGTGGCAGCTGTTCACTGAGGGGGAGCATTGCTCATTCACATCTTTACCAAATTCTTCAGAGATCTGCACAAAAAACTGCAACACACAGGCTTGCTCAAAGGAATAGTTAGACATTTTGGAAGACTTATTATTCTCATTTTTTGTTTGCTCTCTGCGCCTTAAATATAAAGTTAAGTGTTAACTTCATGACAATAAAAGCACTTGCAGTGCAATTGTCCTGTATTACAATCTGAAATTGACTTGCAAATAGAAAGATTGTGAATCCCAAATCATGGCCAAATATTTTCTTCTCAAGTACATGGAAGCTTATTATCATCTGAAATCCATCCAATAAATCAAACAACCCTAATTACATTCAATTAGCAAGACAAGTGGCTCAGCGTCAAGGACAGGCAGATCTACCACTACCATCAACAGCAAACCTTAGCTCCAAATAGCTTTACAAAACAGAAGTGTCTCAATAAAACCATAGCACTACCACCTGAAATAACCCACAGATGTAATAGCAGGGATAATCTTTGTTCCATAAACAACCCGTCTATAAACCACAGACTGAAATTTTCAGCTCTTTGCAGAGAATGGGTTTTGGTTTTTTGGTTTTTTGGAAGCAATGCTGATGGGAAAACAACTTCTGGATGCTGCTCCTGCTGTTTATATGTCAGTAGGGGAGCACTGATAGTCCTAAGTCATGGTAGACATCCCAGCACTGAAGATACTGACTAATCGTCTGTGTTCTTTCAGCACACTTTGTATAACTTGATATGCAATGACCTAAATGGCAGCATGGATCTGGGAATGATAAATGTGATGGAGGAGGTGTGAAGAGAAGACTCTATCCATTACCCCCACTGGAAGCGACTAGAACTATAACTGCACTAAAAATATAGAGCTTGCCTCCAGAAAAATCAATAAGTTAAAAAAAAAAAAAAATAGACCTTTAGAGAAATCAAGATATGACAGTTCTGTTGCAGGGTTTCATCCTAATTGATGAGAAAAGTACATGAAGTAAAAGTAAACAGATATATTTTAATCCGTACCACCTGTGTGAAGCAGATAACGTGACCTTTCGGTGCAAATGCCAGCTCGCGTTTCACTAATATCAAACAGAGCAAAAAACATTTCGTGATTCAGTGGTTAGAAGGCTCGACGTTTGAATCACATGGCTCTCTGAAGCCTTTTGTTGCAAAAGTTGCATGTTCTTCCTGAACCTGCACTGGTTTTCTCTGCATGTGCAATCTTTTTAAACACAAATCATACTTTTCTGCTGATGTGTGATCCATTAATATACTTGCTGAAAAGGAACAGAGTTTTGCAGCTTACAGTGTGATCCCATCATGAAGCAGAAACTAGGGGGCTTTGCTTGAAAGAAAAATCAAAGACAGATAATGATAAGAAAACAACTAATAGGGGGGAAAAAAAACTAATGGCAGTAATAGATTAAAGAAATTCATAGCTTTTACTTTTATCTGCTGTTATTTGCGTTCTATCCTGCTTGCGGAGCTCAAAAGTGCCACAAAAAAAACTTCAGCTCCTTATTTAAAATAATACAGATGCATCTCTGTACAGCGTGATGAGAGAGACAGGCAGACAGAGGTGAATTAAAGTGATGGATATGAGATGAAGAGGCAAAAGAAGATTAAGTTAAAACAAGCCATTGTTTAAAAGCATGCTAATAAGGTATATTATCTAACCCAACAGTTGGAGCTGTGGTATACAGGAGAAGAGGGAAAAAAGTCCTCTGGTGCTTTGGCCAACCAGGTGGTCCATTTAAGTCCAGACTTGTAATACAGTGGCAGAAATGCTTATATTAAATTATGTAAGAGATCAAGTGCAACACAGTGCATGCCCCCTATAAGAATCAACACATTTTCACAAGCAAATTAAAAAATAATAATAAATACAGGGCCTTATCACTCTTCTTTGAGTTTGGAGTTTGTATTTCCCCCTCTGATTTCTCTTCTTTCCCCCCTTTTTGGGCATGACATCTGGGGAACACCTGGTGCTTTGCATCATATGCAAGCACACATACACACAGTTGTTACACAGGGGTTAGGGGGTCAGGAGCCCGGTCTCCAGACACACCATTTAATCTGGTCTACGTATAGACAGTCTCTGCACAACCACAATTACACAACCACACACACACACACACACACACACACACACACACACACACACACACACACACACACACACACACACACACACACCAGACCCTCTCTCATCTCTCTTCTATACAAGGCAACCACTCAACCCTCTCTGGGGAGGGCAGAGATTCTCACTGATTAGCTCTGCCTTTCCAGATAGTGGGGAGTGGTGAAGGTGGGGGGTGCGGGTGGAGGGTAGGCACGGCTACTAATTCAATTACACAGATTCTCGTCTGTGTTCAGGCCGACTCCCAGTTCCATGAATGGAATCAAAACCACCCCGGCTGAGTGGGGGGTGAGAGCAGGGTGCCAAAAATGTGTTTACATTTGTGATTTACACTGGTTGGTTTTGTTTTAGCTTGGGAGAGGCCTCTATTATTCTCTGGCTGAACACTGGAAACCCCGTTATGAAATAAGGGCTTCACAGGATTTCTGACAAAAACATGTAAAATGACCCCCTGAAAAAGATTTTTAAAAAAATCTGCAATTAGTTGCTATTAAAACTCAACTTTATCCACTTACAAAGATATTTAGCCCCGTGAAGCTAAAGTGTATTTAGACAAGAGGCAAAACAGGCAAAAGTAAAAGACAACACAAACTGGAAATCCGAGTTGCTCTCTATATACTAAAAATAAATCTAAATATCATTTCGTGTAATTGCTTTTCGAAAGCTACAGCCACCAACAATAGTGCAATGAAATACTCCTATTTAAAGTTCCTGCTGCCAAGTTTCTGTGAGCAGCTGCCAAACAATAAAAACTGAAATGACAAAAGCACAGACACCTGAGGAAAACTATCAAAAAGAAGCAGAAAGAAACTAAAACTACTCAAATAATGTGAATGTACAAATCATAAAAACATACATTTATAAATTTATGAAGCACATCTTCAGGTGCAGTGGTTAGCACTGTTGCCTCACTGCAAAAAGGTCCTGGGTTCAAATCCACCATCTGTTAAGGCCTTTTCTGTGTGGCGCTTGCATGTTCTCACCGTATCTGCAGCCCACAGACATGCAGTCAGTGGGGTTAGGTTAATAGGTGATTCTAAATTACTCAAATGTGTGAATGTGAGTGTGAATGGTGTCTGTGTTAGCCCTGCAACAAACTGGCAAGGTTGTACACAGCCTCTTGCCCTTTTTTAGCCGGAATAGACTCCAGCACCCCGTGACCCTGAACTGTAGCAGAAAAAAAAAAAAAAAATGGATGGATGGACAAAGTTTTCTTTTTAAAAAATTTTTACACTCACTTCACATTTCACTTGTTTATTAACAGTCATCCATCCCTAGAAGTAAATCTGCCCTAAAAAAAATTCCCTGAAAAAGCTGAAACAATAAAGACTGGCCAAGTCAACAAGATCCTTCCTTTTTCACCATCATAAAACAGAACAGAGCAACCGTCAAACAAAAGGCTTTATGCAACACTTAACACTAGTTAATGCAAATGCACAAATCAAATTGGCAGAAAAATAATATCAGTAATAAATCGACATAAAGACCATGTCATAACTTTTTTTCTCTTTCTTTTTTTGCTGTCCATCTGTCTTGAAAATGGTTTCTGGAGAAGCTAACAAAGTTTCAGAGGTAGAAATCTGGGCCTTCGTCCAGTGTTTCAAGCAGGTTTTGCTGGACATAAAGATACCAGCTGCTAAGCAGTCAAGGCATAGCTGAGCAGCTTGATTCTAATCATACTTTTGCACTCCTTGGCAGGGTGTGATGGATCCTGTACTCTGGTTACACCTTCTGATCCTTCTTTGCACAATCCTGTACTGCATTTGGAGCTAACATCTTGATGGGAAAAACACCAATTGCTTTGGTATAGCAAAAATTCATCATTGGACTAATCTAGAGCTACTATCCATTGTTACTTTGGTCAATATATGGCAAAAATGTTGCCACTCACTGCTGGCAAAATAATAATAAAGCTCTTATATGTGCCAGAACAGCTGATAAAGGCCCAAAACAGTACCAACAGTGCTGCGTGAACATCCAATCTAGTAAGAAAGCGATAGAAGTTACTTGAGAAAGTGTAATCGATGAGTGCCTTGATTGGAGGGAGCTTTTTATTTTGGCACATTACACCACAGAATAGTTGGCCTCTTTTTCCTTTTGGTCCTCTCAGGCTTTAAATGTGCTCACCGACACGGCCGGCAGGGTCAGTACATTATTTACAAGGTACAAGAAATCACCAGTTTAAAAAGCCATGTCTCAGTCTGGCAGTCTTGCAGATTAGGATGGTCCAACCTTCCTCATGAGCTGCTGACCTAATCTTCTTTTGCATCTCAGCCGCACAGATATGCGAGTCCTCTAATCCGCTCATTGGATGGACAGCTGCAAACAGACATTTAACGGTCTGCTGCTGTAGCTCTAGCCATTTTGGCCTTCAAAAAGCAATACGGCCACGAGCTACAGTATATGGATCGACATATGTTTAAACCAGCAAAAGTACTGCAGAGCCACCCTTCATCTTTTTCATTACCTGCATTTGCAGTCAAGGTTTTCTAAATGGGGGAAGTGTGGGGTTTTTTTTTTTTTCTTAGGCGTGACACTTTCTTAAAGCAACCCCCCCTCCCCCCAAAAAGTGTATGCGGCAATTTCAGGACAAGTGGATGTGATAACAGTTCCTGGCAGGTAAGCCGACAAACAGGCAGGAAAACCAATTAAAAAGCAGTCTGCTGGCTGCTCTGAGGCCCAGGCACAGCAAAGGAGAAGAAAAACATGACATGGGAGGTAAAGTGACTTACAGGCCTCCGACTGCCTATTGTGGGTGAACAATTCAGCTACTCCAAGCCCAGTTTTTCAGAGCCGTCTGCAAAGTGAAAGCCTGACCCCTTGCTTGTCAGTTCTATTGTTAGGAGAAGGCAAGAGCCGCTCCCAATTCACCTCATACTACATTAAATGCTATGAATTGTTTGGGGAGTTTCTGGCAACAGAAAGCAGACAAGGTGGTGAGCGTGCACACGCTCGTGCACACATGCTTCCCGGTTTTAAGATCCATCGTTTGAAGACAGAGGAATTATAACAAAGACTGCATTAAATTCTAATGACCTGACCTTTGTTTTTACAATACAATATCCACATTACTGCTGATGTCATTCAGCTAGCATATCAGTGTTGCTCCATCATATTTAAGCCATCTTCAGCTTACAGGCCAAATCGTTGTAGTTAAAATCTAACTGGTGTCAAATTTCTTCTTTGTATTATTGAACACATGATCCATTTGTGGAAAATCCATGTTTGAAACCAGGTCTTGGTCAGCCATTTAATATATTAGAAACTGATTTATAGGCTAAATTACACCTGTGTCAAACCGGCATGCAAAGTCATTATCTAATTAGTGTAATAATCTAATGTATGTAAAAATAATTAAAATTAACAGATGGAAGAAAATGCTGGCTACAGCACTCACAGCATTTGCAGTGTAAAAGCACAGAAGTATAAATGAAGAGGAAATCGTCCTTAAGCACCTCATTTAGCATTGTAGTAACACTATAATTCTAGTGGTGTAAGAAGCATCTCGGGAGGGTTGTTCATCGTATTATGTTTTCTACGCAAGTGACAGTAATACTAAACTCAAGCTAAGTTAAGGCACGGTGACCCATTTCCTGTCATCACAAATCACGCAAGAGGAGTCAATTTTTTAGATACCCAGACAAACACAATGCTAAAAATTCAAAATGTCACACAGGCAGTGTGAATATCCCGGCCCTCTATGCACCGCACTTCATCCGTTTACCAGATGTCTGTGCTGATTTACAGCCTAGTGAGCCCAACCTGTGTCATTTCATCCATGTGGCTGGGTCGGGGCTGAGGTGTTGACATGCTTGCTAACCACAGGCTTGAGAAGAGATAGGGCTGTAAGAATTAAGAGAGGGTTAGATTCGAATGGGGAAAAAAAGAAAAGGTGAGATGAAGAGAGAAAACGTTAGGGGGGGTTGTGGGGGGTGGCACAGCTACTGTTTCCTGCGAGGTCAGCAGACTGGGGCTGATTCCAGGACAGCTTATCTTTCAGTAGGAATACCACAACCAGACCAAAGGAAGACCCAGGAGGGAAGGAGGCAACCAGCACTATGAATTCTTAGCATGTTACATACCCGGAGGAGTTGATGACATTAATGACAAATAAAAAGGGTTTTTTGTTTCTTTGTTTTTATTAGATGAGATTTGGGGCAAATCAGAACAAATAAAATATGGTAAATGTGACAATTCTGAACAATTTAAAGTCCTGCAGTCCATATTTAAGCAACTTATACAATCCCTACCACAGTGTTTTAGAGGTGATGGAAGTCTAACCTTGATCTCGACCGTGAGATTAGAAGGTCCAAACATCTGCGACGACGGAAGTCCTTCAACATAATAGCAGCGTAAATAATTCACTGCTAATTATTATTACAAATCTGCAGTCTGGGTTGCTGATATAAGGTTGAATAGTCTGTTCCACTGTAAAGATAATGTATCTAATCACAGCCTTATACGGTACCATAAAATCTATTTTCAGAGTTATCAGGAAACATGTTGCCTTAATTTGTTAGTTTAATGATTAGGCGTCACAATAGTTATGGTCCAGTCTTACAGTAATGATACACGTGTCCCATAAATAATGTAAGCTGACCTTGTTTCATTAACAGGAAAAAAAAAAATGACATTAATATCGTTAATCACTTGATTATTACTAGTGTAGGAGAGTGGGTGGGGAAAAGTTCAGATAGTGTTTTTTTCCTCGTTGTATTGACCAACTCCATCTATGTGTTTGGAATCTTATAATGTTCAATCAGGCTTTAAGGGACGCAGGTAACCCTGTAGAGCAGCAGGTATTTAATAAAATCAGAGGCAGCACTGGTGGAAATAGCTGGAAGCAAAAAATGTGACTTCAGCTCATGTTTTGTAAAACCAAGTTTAGGCTATACTCATGGGGGGGATTTCATTCATATCCTCTGACAGGTCTGTCTGCCTTAAGCACACGAACTGTCTTTTATGCTCTCTGATGTTAATGGACCAGCGTCAGAGTTGAAATATGAGAAAAGTCCAATGTTTGTACTTTGTATGGTGTGGATAGAAAAGCCTCTTTAACCTAACTTTTTTTTGTCTATTATTCATAAAGGAAGGGTTTTGAAGTTTCCTTTGAGCCTGGAACTAAAAGTCAAAGCATGCGCAACATACCACAAGTACAAGAATTAGCAGCCATGGTGACAATGCCATTCAAACCGTGCTTGTGACAGATCTGTTATTAGTGTTGATCAACTTCTAAGGGAAATCTCTCTCTTTAGCTCCTACGTATTTCACTATGTTCACAAGGTAGTTGCTAACTTTGCGCCTGCTGTTTTGTGCTGCATAGTATAGAGTTGTTTTGGTAAAAACGGCATATAGCTTAGGAAAAATACAGTCATTTTATAATTCTCTGTGGACTCATTATCAGCCTCTAGTTGTTAATATAGAAATATTTATTGCAGCCGTTTTAATGGACAGAAAAGTGCATTTTTGTTCTCGTCTCTCAATAAAAATGCAAGTAGTACCAGACTGTTCATCTCAATGACCATCTGTGGATTAAAATGGAAATTCCCTCCAATAAAAAGAAAAAAAATGTGTCTGTTTCAGGTGAACACAGCCTGGCTTAGTAAATCCATGCAAGGTGAAGGAAATCATTGGAATGCATGGCAGTCCAAAGCACGCAGGGGTCCCAGGTTTCTCGCGAGTTTTCACCTGCTCACACAGCTGCATTAAAAAGCCAATAAGGCTTGGCAACACACTTAACAAAACTCTAATCAAGGAACAAGCTGCACTTGATATCTTGGAAAACAGATCAAAAACAAAAAAAATCCCATCTGCCACTTGTAACTGGCATATAAACCCAGCGTGCTAGCAGTGCCTGTTGCCAGTTCAAAATCCAGCCTGAGCCCCTGCATGAACATTTTCCTTGACAGCAGCCAGCAACAAATTTCCACCTGCTATCTGCTGACCAACCTTATGAACATAAAGAATATTTGAGCAAAATAAAGCTGAGGAGACTAGCGGAGCGCACACTTATGAAATGCCTATTTGAACAGACTGCTGCTTGTAGTATGAGAGATGGAAATCAGGAAGATTTTATCATTCCAGTAAGAGGGAACCCATGCGCTTCCTTACTCAAAAACAAACACCCTCCCCCAAAATAGACATGATCTTTAAAAAATAAAAACAAATCAGGGCATTCTAATTTTCCCCCTCACTCCTCTATATTTTTACTTGATGTGGTCCAAATACATCACTGTAAGATGACTTTAAATTTAAATCCTATAAAACTTATAAGTTAGTTTTTAAAACAACTTTTAGCTTCAGTTGTTCAGTTGATATGTATCTAGTTTATATTTTTAAATAAAGTACTACTGGATGTAAATGAGGATCATATAACATCACACTGTTATATGTTATGCCCCAGTCACTGAAGCCCACAGAACTGGTCAGTGACCCCCTGGCAACCTCCAGTTGACAGGGAAAAATCAATATCCAGTGACGAATTGGCAAAACCTTAACTTTCAAGACAAATTGTCTCCATTTATGGTTTTCAGTTTCACTGCCGCTTAGCCATGCAAACTATGGGCAACTCACAATCTACTAGCAACCAAAGCAATCACAGGGAGGCTTTTTATGCAGTAACACTGTTGCAACCAAATTCACCTGAGGAGAGGAGGAACCACTCGCCAACCAGTTGGGGAACACATATTTCCCTATTAATCAGAGGTTGCCAAGGTGCCTCTATGTGACTGAGGCCTTACTTCTCTTTATGCTGAAGCAGGTTCCAGGTCTCTCTTTTTCTGTCTTATCAGCAACACTGAGTCATCTCAGAATAAGTAGTAGAGCGATACGTAGCCTACGCAGTTCTGCTTTTCTGTTTGTACCACACAGCCTGCGTCTATGCCAGGTGGACTGCGCTACAGTAACTGCGGGGAACCTTTTTGTGTATGCGAAAGATTATATGTGCAAAGCTGCCAGTGTGACTCAAACATTATGAAATATAACACTATAGAGATATTATATCTGATATGTATGCTGTCACCTGGTCTTAAAAGTGTCTTGTTATAATAATTTATTCCTTAACTGACCGCCTCTGTGTGCAGAGTGCACAAGAGAGTAGCACGCTGCATTCACTGATATGATGCTTCTTAAAAACCCCAATAAGACAGACTCAGCTGGGTCCAACAACTTTTTCCTGGCAGAAACCCTGAAGAGAGACATCATTCAATCATGTTGTCAAAGAGTTGAAGCAGTGGGCGAGGAAGCCTCCCAAGTAATTTCCCTGAGGGTGTGCTCTGCACTGGGGAGATAAGTAACCCGACTGAGGACAAGGCTGGCATTCTACCCCAACTCCAAAAGACAAAATGCCCGAGTCCATCTAAATAGAGGAATCTGACAATGGAGCATTTGTCTCTTTGCCAGCTGGAGAACAAGCTCCCCACAGACATGTAGATATGAAAGACAGTACGCAACAACTTTAAGCTCAAAAGATTACTAGGAACAATCTTATTTTAAATTGGCAAAGCAGAAAATACTGACACTGGATTATCTAAATTAAATTCAAACCAGGACCACGAGTGATTATACCGCTGTTTGCAAACAGTGGCCTCTGAAATTAAGGATGCGGTGATTATGAAGCATCAAATCCCATGGTTTTCATTCATTCTACACCGAGAAAAATGCCAAGATGAAGTCAAGACCTTGTGAAATCACATGCAATTCATGTAGCGTGCATACATACAGTGACTTAGAAGCAAACGGTGTAGCACTGATTATACAAAGCTGACAGCAACTTTTGACTTAGCATCAATGGAAAAAAATGCATCTCCATGCCTGCCTGAATAACATTTCAACATGTACAGGTAGTACATTTAGCAGCCTAACCGCCATCTTGCAGCTGTCACCTGTCACAACCAATGTAACCTGTACTTTTTCACTACACTTCTTATCCATGATGATGCATATAAAAAAAAAAAGATTTAAATTGTAACATGTTAATATGGCATATCTTATTTGTTGGTTACACTTTTAAATATGCAATGAAACTGTAGCAGAAGAAGAGACGTCTGCAGACAAATCGCTTCGCTTCCACTTCTCAAAACGCTTACTGCAACCACCAGACTATACTCAGCCAGTGGCAGCTAATGTTACCACAGTATTCTTGGGGGCTAGCTGCATTAGTGTGCACTGTCCATAACCCATTGCACATATAAAATCCTATTTTAAGCCACTTGATTAACACTGAGCTCTCCACATGTAATGTAAGCCAGCTGCCTGAATCGTTTCACTGCCTTAAAAAAAAAAAAATAAATAAAAAAAAAAAGGGTGGGGGGCAATGTTTACAACTCCACATAGCGAAGCACACTCTGTTTGAGTGGTGTTTTGTCTTCTTCTTACTGTCCCCATTTTCTGCTGCGAGAGGCCTGGCAGCGCTCCCGTGTGCTCTCCCTTAACTAATAAACAAAGAATGGTTTCCCTTATATAGCTCTTTTCAAAGTCTACAACATCCACATGCAACATCAGAGGTTTGCAGGGAGGTGGGAAGCACAAGCAAGTCTGTTGCAGACAGAAAGGCTTCGGCCAAGGGCAAGGAGCACTGACAGTGCGATTGTGTAACACTCATACATTAACAGCCACTTAAAGTGCTATTTCTGGTGCCATCCATCTGCAGAATTTTGCAGCGTCAGGTTGGATAAGTTTGTGAGGGGTGCAAAGTGAGACACATCCAATGAAAACCAACTAGGAAAAAAAAAAAAGCATCCCACCAAGAGGAAAGCAAAGAAGAAAAAGTATTATAAAATAATATTAGTATAATGTTCGAACACAAAACCTGCCTCCAGTCAGATTTTAGAAAAAAGGACTCGCAGAATATCAGATTTTCACAACACAATTAAACTTAAAGGATTCACAAAAATTATGATATTACAAGACGTTTAAAAAATACAAACATCATTCATTGTAGTGTTTTTTTTTTAGATGAAGAGGTTAGGGTCTAGGGCTAATGTGAACCAGGCGAGTGCAGGGTGGTGGTTCCAACTGGCATATCAAGTGACAGTAAACATAATCACCACAACATACTAACATCAACAAATCTATAAGGCAAATAGTGGCAAAAAAAAAAAAAAAAATACAGGATGAGCAAATGCCTTTGACGTAGCTGGGACTCAGTTTGTATACAAAATAACATGAAGTTAAAACAAAGAACCAAACCACAGTGACCCAAAGTGGCCAGCAACCAACTCTAGACACAAATGTGAGTCAACGTGCCGGCCACAGTGGCCAGGTTAGAAAAGGCTTCAACTAGAGAGAAGCCTCAGCAAAGACGCCTCATTGTCCCATCATCCCTAGCCCTGGCCAGATTTTAAAAATAACCTATATTACAACATAAACTTTGCAAAGACAAAAAAGGAAAAAGGAAAAAGAAAGAAAGGATAAACATACTAAAGAGAGGCATGTTGGTAACAAGAGGATAAAGTCAACTCAGTGCTGACAAAACACATTATCAATCAACCATGTCTTTAACTGATGTTTAAAAATGTATGTGTTCTGCTCTCTGATACTGATGGGTATAGAGCTGTTTTGGAGCCTTTATAGAAAATGCAGACTGACCTACAGATACTCAAAGGAATAATCCAGTTCTGTCTAGTCAAACTTCTTGTAATTTGATTTCTATTTGCTCTGATAGTAATAAACTAAGTGGTGAAGGAGCCATGTGAGGCACATGTAAAGCATTAAGGCCTGCCTGCGACCAGGTAGTAAGTAATATGGAAAAATCTGCATGAACATATGGTGTTTCATTTTATGTTATATTATGTTAATTTGGTCAAGGTGCCCAGCCCACAGACATACACCTTTCACCATCACAAAAGAAAAACAGCCAGGTCTGATGTGATCCTTTAAAGCTAAATGATGTGACGTTTTACTGTGATAGTTCATGATTTTCACATGTCCAGACCGTTTGCTCTTCTGCTCTGCAACACTGAGGCCATTTCAGTCCCTCTGCCAGTAGGGCGGCCTTATATAGAGAGGTGACTCCTCATGAAAAGCATTTAGAGCAAGAATTTAGACTTATGGGAAAACCAAGAATAGCCTCCCCAGGCTGCAGGAGGGCTAGGGAGGAGCTAACGGGTGGTGGTGGAATACATTTCCAGTACTCCCAGAATGATCACTCGCCCCTGTGCAACAAAGCTCCAAGCTGCTCCACAACAACTTCCAGGGGGAATTCCAGAGTAGGATTATTTTCACGAACCGCTACGTCACAGCGACAGAAATAATTTGATGAGTGACACAAATGTTGAAATTTGTCAACAAACAACATTCATGTTGAGTAATGAGAACACCATTTGTCCATGACTTCGTCGTAACATTATCCCCCAACTGCCCAGGCAGCTTCAAAGAGACAGAAGAAACATGTCCTCATCTTTAAAATAGAAGGGTGGGTCTGAGGTTTTCATTGGCAGAGCAATCAAATCATGATGTGCTCATCCACCATTTTTAATTTTCTGGCAGTGGATGCGCTAGATTCCCAGTGGATTCTGGAGATGCTGCTCGCATACCACCACAGCAGTACATTTCTCCTTTTTTTATGCTGTTGTCTTTTTACACCATACCAAAACTCTTGCTCTTTTTGTTGGACAAAGGTATCTGAAGTTTTGGGTTGGTTAAAGGAGACAGGACAACGACCTTTGATAAGTAGACCGAGACTGCTAGTGTGGAATCTAGTAAATGCCCAATATTTTCTTTACTGACCAGCAGTTGGAGTTTTTCAGTGTTTAAATTATTACATGCAAGTTATCCAAGAGAAACAGGCATAAGATGTGTAATCAGAAAACATTTACTAAGAAAGACAACATTTAGACAATCCCTATAATCTGAAAGAGTTCTGAGAAATTCATCATCACACGTACAACTCCCGACTTCAAAGATTCATTAGTCGATCCATTAAGTTAAACCACTGCTGGAGTACAGAGATAGCTGCATAGTTTAATTTCTACTGCAGACTGACTCTATTACATTCTCTATTTAACAGACAAGATCCTGCAACCTTTAGGCAACTACAACGTTTTCTGGTTACTTCAGCCAGATCAAACAACCCCCAAGCAGAGAGAAGAGGAGGGTAAACGAAGATTGAATTTTACTGCCTTAAGCAATGTAAGATTTGCTGAAGAGAAATGTGAAAATTACAGCATGTTACATACTAACATGGTTCACAAGGGTTGGTGGCCACATGTGGTTTTGGACAAAACAGCCAATCTACACTGTTTGCAGTGAACTAGGAGTACCACACACCTGATTAGGTTTCATTTCTGCCCCGGTGACTAAGAGGCATGAGCCTCGAGGTGGCAACTACGGCAGCATGGATTTCTGCCAGAGATGCAGTCCAGTAATAGCTGAAGAGCTCAGCTGTAACCTGAAACACATTTCAGAGCAGATACTCTTTCATCCAAAAATTGAGATGATGGTTGACTTTGTCCAAAAGCCCTGAAACTGCAAGCTGATGTTTTAAAGAGAACCTGGATTTGTTCCAGCAAACACTGAACGGTCTTACAGATGTTTATGTAGCTTAAAAGGACATGCATTTCATCATAGTGAGTTTAGATTACAACCAGAACAGCTACCCCAGGGCAGGCAACTTATTTTCCCAAAGCAGCATGCTAGCTGTATAAGTTTATAAAGAGATTAAAAAATACATATATATAACATTGAATACATTTTAGTTCAGCTTACTGGTGATGACCTCCACAACAGTTCCAGTTTCTCATGTGGCCTCCTGAGAAAATTAATTGCCCACCACTATACAATGATCCCACAAATTAAAATGGATGCACACTAAAACCAAAGTTCATTATTAGAATCCAAAAGCTTGCAACACAGCCCCATCACAAGCACTTAAAGCAAAAAACAGCACTGGAATTCAGCAATGACTGGTGTTCATTTCAGAGTACTAAACTGAAACAGGATTACTTCGCCACACTTCACCTTTAGAGCGCTACATCATTTTTAACACAGTATTATTTTCTGAATTTATGAACGCGATTGTCAGACAGCATAAGAACGTCTGTGTTCCAGCTGAAGGATCGACCAGCTCTAGTTTTGACAGAGATAGATAACTGCTGCGCCGAGGTTGGAAGCTCTGTTCTTTCAGGTGTGGAACATTTGACAAATCAATTTGGCAGGACAGTAAATTCTCAGCTCCTCTGTTGCCAAATATGAATATCCTGTGTTAAAAGCCCACATTAGATGCTTTAATGCTAGAAAGTATGATTCTGGACAATATATAAATGTATCTCTGGGCACAATGGCACTCATTTGTTCCAGTTTAAAACCCTGTTGTAGTAGTAAGCAGCATGAGTTTCCATCTCTCGTCTCTATGACAACCATACTGGCTACCGCTGCTCCAAACTGCAAGGCATGACCAAAATTTTGTATTTTTAAACCAGACTGAGGGTCGTCCGCCTCGCATCAAAGAATGTACAGAGCCACATATGGAGCCTGCTGCAGGGCAACAGTTGCTCAGACAGACTGCTTGCTCCTCCTAAAACATACTTCATGTTTAATTATAGACAAAACAGAAACCACCACCCCCTCGGCGCACACACACAGTGAAATGTCCTGCCCTTGAGTCATGCTGAGTATTTAAAACTAATCAATTAGGAAAGGCTAGTTGTGCAGAAATAGCTCTTCATGTTACCAGTGGGCAGTCACGGTACCGGCTTCTATTTGTGATGCAATCTACATGGGATGGTGAAGTGAGTGGGAGGCAGGCAAACGAGAACTCAGTGGGAGGTGGGAAAAAACAGAAAGTAGATACGATGTGCCAAGAAGGCAGCCTCTGCTGCATCCATCCAACTGTAACCATCATCCTAAACTTACACATCACAATCAGTCCACTTGTTTGCTTGTTCAACTGGTAGTATTCTTTAATATCTGGGCATTAATCTTTACACTGTTCATTTTTTAATGTCGCAATACAATATTCTTTTTTTTCCCCCACAGACATTTTAAAGAATTAAAAAGCCTGGCACTGAGACTTCAATATGTTATGAGCCAATCACTTGCTGCCAGTTCTTACCTCATAAATGAAGGATAATCGAAAGTTATCCAATCTTTTCTCTATCTGACACTATCCAAAACCTGCACATGTGAAAGAGGCAGGCACAGGGAGCCTCTGTGAGGGGAATCTTGTGATTTCACTCTTGCGTTTAAGGCCATGCATGCCTAGGTTGGGCACAACAAACTGTAAAATTCTCTGATTTTGTTAACTTGAACTGGGCCAGACACTCATTAAAGTCTCCAGTCAGATCCTGGCATTAAGAACACCAAAACACCAAAATATTCACAACAGTTTTTTTCTTCCCAGCATGTGAGACATTTAATTGCACAAACTGAAGTTTGAAAGAAAGAACCCTTTGTATTTTAATCTTTCTGCCTCTCCCTGTTAAATCCAGAATCAAACTCCTTCTCCTCACATACAAGGTCTTGAATAGTCAGGCCCGTCTTATCTTAAAGACTACATAGTACCACATCACCCCAACAAAGCACTTTGCTCTCAGAATGCTGGCTGACATTTGGTTCATAGGATGGCTCCTAGTTTGGATTATGGAGACAGACTCTCTCTCTCTATTTTTAAGATTAGGCTTCAAACTTTACTGTTTGCTAAAGCATATAGTTAGGGCTGGACCAGGTGACCCTGAATCCTACCCAGGTTACTCTGCAACGGGCCTAGGCTGCTGGGGGCTTCCCATTGAACAGTGATGTTCATACACCACTCTGCATTTAGTCATCCACAGTGTGTCTATTGTCCTGCCTTCCTCCCCTCACCCTGATCAGTCATGGCTGATGCCTGCACATCCCTGACCCTGGTTCTGCTACAGGTTAAAAAAAGGAGGTTTTCCTTCCCGCTGTTGCCAAGTAATTGCTGGTTATCTGATTGTTGGGGTTTTCTCCGTGTTATTTTGGGGTCATTACTTACGGCTAATTACGGCTGTTGTTATTTAGCAAATTATAAATAAAACTGAAAAAACTTATACATAGAGGAAATTCTGCAGTTGTAGCCAGAACCACAGAACAAGAAATGTAACAATGTAACAGACACTTCTGCCTCTGCTGTGTGCAGGTCAGCCATACGGCCCAGTAGAAGGTCTTGCCTCCATGAAAATGGCCCTACAGAGCCTTTTCAGATGAACTCAGTGAGCTGACATGAAACATTAAAGTTGTAAATCTTGTCACTGGGTCAGGCCTAGCAGATTTAACACTTTGATTTACACAGCAGCATCAGGTGGGGTTTAATGTGGGCTGCAAGCGCTCCTCGAGTATTTAATTTGTCATAAACACAGCAGAAGAACTGATTTATTTGCTTACAGAGCAGCCAAACAAACTCACACTGCAGTTATGCATACACAGGTTGTTAGAATACAAGGCAGGAATGTTGGACTCCACTAGTAACAGTGCAAAGAGCTTCAAAGAAAAGTATGTAGAGAGTATAAACCACTGAATAGCTTTTGCTTAACAAGAAAAAAACAAAACCCCAAAACAAAAAAAACACTCTTTTTAAATAAATCTCAAGGATTATATTTAAAAGCATGTTTGCACCCATGGATTGGAAAGAATCGTTAGCTGAATCCAAAGTTACAGCTATGCTTTTTTCAGTCACTGAGGCTGAAGAACATAAAGGACAAAGATAAATGGCAACATGTTAGTTTCAGCAAAGGACCCACCACACATACTGACATGCTGAAGTCAAACAAAAACCTGATTTAAGCGATGGAAAGTTAGACCATCAACCATTCACGACTGATAAAACAAGTCTGCTAGTCTAGTTGTTCAGAGGCTGAACTAACAAAGTAGCAAAAGAGAAGAACAGATGATGTAAAATAGCCCAACAAGACGTCCCTAAACAAGGGCAAGCAGGCGCCGTGTATCCAAATACGAACGCTGAACATAGATGAGACTATTCTGACTAAGCCTGCTCAGTGCATGCTCAGGAGTCAAAGCTTTAATGTCATCGTTAAACAAATCGACAGCATCAATGTGACATGAGTCAAACTGCAAATGTGATTAGGCATGCTTGAGGTCATCACTCCCCTTTTCACCCTGACAAGTAATTCATACAATGATCATCTATAATTGCATACCCACATAAGAACATTGTCACTCAAACAGTTTAAACTACACCAATTATCTTTGCCAGCTTTCTCAGCCAAACAGTGATGCTTAGTTACCAATCTGGCAACCACCTCCAAACATTTGTTTCAGGCCCTGAGAGCCACGTTAAGAAAAAAAACAAAAAAAACAAAATTAATTCCAGGTGACCAGCTGGGAGCTGCCCTGGGAAACAAACGAAGAGTAGAGACAGAGCTTCACGAGGTCAGTGCAGCATTAAAAGCAACCAGAGCTGGTTTACTTCAGAGCGACTCTGGAACGAGCATCAAGGGATAGCTGCTGCTTTAGAATTTTGAACCTAAGCTGTATTAGGTTTGATGAATGTAGCTTTCTTTACACAACTTTCACTGTTTTCCCTCCACCTGCATCACAAGTAGTCTGTTCACTTCGCAGCTTTTGCATAAAATACTTTTTTAAAGGGTAAACAGTTCACAAGCAGAGTCTTTTTTTCCCCTCTTGCAGTCTCTCAAAGAAAATCTCAATAGAAAACTTGAACTTGCTTGCTGTACACAACAACACTGCTGACCCTGACCATGAAAATAACACTTTTTGTATGTTCCTTTTCCCCCTGCCAACAGAGCACAGCAGAAATATCTGGCTGAGCATGGCAACCGCAAACTAATCCGCTGCATTATCAGTGTCATTAAAGTGTCATTACGGTTTGCTCATTACTTCCTCTCTGTGGTCAGAGGTGACAGCAGAGGCCCGATTTCATGCAGAACAATGAGAAAAATCAATAAACTAGCCATGTGCAGCTGATGAGTAACCCCACAGATTGGACTTGAAGCCAGGAGCACATTTCCATTGAAAGTTAAAGCCCCCAACAGATATCGACAAGCTAAATGACTATCACAATCCATGCAATCTTCCAGCTGTAGACTCTTAACTTCTGCTAAACCTATACATGAAGCATTTATTAATGTGAGAAATCTTAAAAAAAAAAAAAAAAAAAAAAAAAAAAAAAAAAGTGTGATACTTTGAAATGCAAAATGAAATACTTCATCAAGAACATCTCTGCAATTCTCACTCCATCTCCATTGACTTCAGCACCAAATAACTGAACAGTTACACTGAAAAAAAGAAAAAAAAAAAGAAAAAAAAAAAGAGGGCTTTTGTGCAGGACTGTGCTTTGAAAAACTACTAAGAGCGTAATGGATGCATAAACACACTCTCCAAAAGGTCAGCACAGTTGCTAATGTAATGAAAACGCTGTTGATTGCTGCTTTTATGTCAAGGAAGCCAGAGTGAGTTTGGCCAGTTTAATAAATGATCATTGTTGTCGCCGGTGCCAGAGCTGCATACCAAGCAGCAGCGGCGGCAGATAGTAACAGCTAGGTACGGGGGCTCGGGAGAATGACATTTTCACAGAGATGTACAGAAGAATAAATGATAAGCACGCGAAAACAGAAGCTGGGCTCATTAGCCGAGAGCTGCCATTTTGAAAGGACAGATTTTAACACAGGGCAACTTGAGGTGGAGCGATGACATTCTCTTTTGCTGAAGCCTCTTTATTAGCTATAGATTTCTGGGCAAACATATCCGATATCTGCCGAGCATTCCCCACAGGGTATGCTGTCCTTACTGTCAGCCGGATCTCAATGCTCAGACTCATGTTAGACATACCTAGAAGAACAGTCACAGGAGAGCACTCTCCCGAGGCACTACACACACGCTGAAGCCTGCAGCCTATAAGGTCATGTGTCTTCTTCTGACAAGCCAAGGTTTGGGCAGCTTTTGGGGGTGGAGGCATCCAAAGGAAGTGTGGGGGGGATCCAAGGGAGGTGTGTGTGCGTGTGAGGGGTGGGGGTGTTCAGAAGAATACTTTTGCATTACAGGCAACTCTTCCTCCATTCCTGACCAGCAATCTCATGAGAACTGTCACAGTCTACACACAAGGCTCACTGAAATTCCCAGGCTGCTGATAGGTCCATTCATTCTAATACTAGTAGCCATGGCCTGCACTGATCCTTCCTCACACACACACACACACACACACACACACACACACACACACACACACATATACAGGTGATCTCCCAGCTCAGCCCCATGCCAAACAAGAGGAGACATTTGGAGACATCACCAGATTCCCTGCTGTAATAATAACAAAAACAACATGTGATCAGTGTAAAAACATAACCAGCCTCGTCTTTCTATGAAGGGGTGTGGCAGCTCAGCCAGTCATCCTCACCATTTATTCAATACAACCTGCTGCAGTGGTGGAGCCATACATTACTCCAACATGTCGCGGTTTGCATTTTCCATCACAGGTTAGCCAGAAGAATGGCAATCACGTGCACTCAGCCATGGATGAAAGGTGGCAATAACGCCCACAGTTCAAACATAGGTGCTCCCGTCCTCCTCCTCCTGCAAGCCATGTGATATTGGGCGACTGTAACTGGCTTCGTACAGGTTGCAAGCTTTAACGCGTGCGTTTCCGACGCAAGCGCGTGAAAAACAACGATTTAAAAAGTTGGAAACAATTGCCTGCTCTTACGAGAGGCAGCTTGAATGACATGGAAACATGGCGGAGGCTGGTTTTCTCCGGCCAGTGCAATGCAAGTTAGGATACCAGCCGCTCGGTGAACTCTTTAGACTCCGCACTCACCGCACGCTCGATCCTGCGGCTTCAAAGGCCAAAAGAAGGGAAAACGGAAAGATAAGAGACAGAAAACCAAACTCACCGGGCGACCCCCTGCTGCAACCATGTGGTCTGTACAAGTCGCCCAAGAAAGAAAAAACAAAAAAACGACGCGATGCAACCACAAAAGTCAGCAATTAGAGACCCCCACAAGTTTCGTTAATTCAAATGAGCATCACGGCGACTGAAAGACCGCAGATCCATTCAGAAAAAAAATGCAGCGCAGTCACAGAGCAGAGAGAGGGGCTGGGACTCTCACGCTCACACACAGCATGCAGTTTGATTAAAAAGCTTGGTCGGAGAGGTCAGGCAGATCTGCTGCTGCCAGGGGGGGAGATGGTCACCAGATTAAACCGATTACAGGGGGGGCTGTAAACCTACCTTCAAATCCTCTGCTGGGGCATTTCAGGCAAGTCAGCCCTGAGAAGATGCACATTAGCCGGCAGCCCCGCTCCTCAGCACTAAAATATCCTGCGCGTTGAGGGGAAATTTCCAAGTGGCCGACAGTGTGTGAGCAGCAGAGGTACCGTGTGTATGTGTGTGCGTAAATGGGGGGGGGGGGATAATCCTACGGTGGGGCAAAGAGGAAATGCGTCATTATTAATGGCCCAAGCGTTTTGTAGTCCGTTTGGTCATATCTATATCTAGTTAAACTACAAAATGGATCAGGTTCGGTGATGTAGTGTTAGTTTCACACGTTTTTTTTCCCTTCCTGTTTTTTTTCTTCTTTTTAATAACGGACGAGCATTGATGTGCTAAAAACCAGAAACTAAAAAGAAAAGAACAGAAAAAGAAAAAAGGCACTTAAACATCACCACCTGCTCAAATATTTTGAAAGTCCAGAAAAGCTGATTGTTTGCCTTATTGCGGGTTGGGCGGTGAGGTACCTCAGACCTGCCAGATCTGCTCTTTTATAAAAGAGGGAGATCCGGGACAGGGAAGATTAAAGACCCTTAATACCACTACTGACAGGTTCAGGGCTTGGAAAAAATATTCAGCTTTGATTTTATAACACAGAAGGAAATGTACCTAGTTAATAATTCTCATATTTAATGCTACTGGTTCTTCCCACACTGAAAAATGGAAATATCTGACTGACTAAGCTGTATAGTGGACAGCAAAAGATCTCTAAACTACTTGTAGGGTCACAAAAACATGTTCATACACAAGCAACTGAAAGACTGATTCTCTCTCCTTCTGTCAAAAAAAGCAGTCTCTGAGTCCCTTTGACCTTGACAGAGTTATTGTCTTAAACTCAGTGAAGCTCCCCCAAAGCCCCAGAAGACAGCTGCATTCATGTCACAACAGTAATAAATGAAAAACTATGGATTAAGTCAACCTAAGCCAGCCAAAGGGTCCAATCTGGCTCTCTGATTGCTTTGAAAAGTGTGACCACTGAACAAAATGAGGCCATCACTGCATTGTAGGAGAACATTGCCAAGGGATTTAATCACGTCATGAAAGTGGATGTCTGAACTGCTAATTTCAATCCAGGCCACAGTTCTGAATCATCAATGTTTGTCAGCTTTCTTACTGACATTAACATCACCCAGGGCCTGCCACGCCACTAAAGTGAGGAGCTGTGCCAGCAAGTTTCTTTTTAATAACCAACTGAACTGCTTAACTGCTTTAGAACTGGGAAATAATGTAAAAAAAAAAAATCAGTTATGTGTGTTATTATGTTTTACCAGTTCGACCCACTTAAGGTCAAATGGAGCTATATGTGCTCCATGATTTGAATGATGGATTTAAGCCACTGATTTAAGCCATTTGGGAAATGGGACCCAGCAAACTATCTGAGAGCAAGACAAATAAAGAAAACTCTATACAGAGTTTAGGTGTTTTACTTTACAGGGGCCACTCGGGTTAAAACTGAACAAAAATATAAGTTGAGGGATTGGAAGCAGTTGTTCCACATGCTGTAAATGGATATCGGGTTCTTGTTGTCAGGGCAAAGTGGGGTGAAATGTTAACTTAAGTGGGGGAAAAGCTCAAAGATGCCGACCCCAGCTGGAGCAGGACAACTACAGCTAAATACCAAACATTCTCATGGAAGCCCCTTGATACCGCCCGAGCATTTAACACTGTCTGCCTCACGCTGAGGTCCGTCTGCCCCTGTAATCTCTATACTTCCAGAACGACTCCAGCTTAAATCACCAGGCATGTTAATGAGCATTACCAAATAAAAGCATGCAATTTTTCATTTTGCTTTCAACAAGTACTCATAGACATGAAAGAGGAGGGAGGAAATCCTTTCAAGTACAGCAGACCTACCACAATAAGAGCTATTTGGCTGTAACACTTTGATTACTGCTTTAGTTTGATGAACTACATCTCTACCACAAAACAACATACAGGGAGCCACAGCTCACAAACTAGTAGGTGGGCACATAATATGCTATTTACACTGTGCCGAGTTAATTGCAATGAGCAGAAAGCAAAATAAAGAAATGCATAAATCCTTCCACTGCACGTTATCACCTTTAAGCCCTCTACAAGCCAAAATCAGCCAAATGCTGCCACCTTGTGGCAGAATACATGCAATACATCAATCAGGGCAACACTAACTCCAATTTAATGCTCTTACAGATTTATGGGGTAATAACTAAAGGTTTTGTGTTTTAGATGTTTTGAGGAGGTTTAAGTCTGCAACATAAGATTCGTGACAAACCTATCAAAACTTTTGCTGCCCCTAAAGAAAGATTGTACACAGATACAAAAATTAGATGTTTTCCAATCCAGACTTTGAGAGCCATTAATCTATTATGCTTCTTAATGTTAGTAAATGCAACTGCACAGGAGGTGATGCTATTAGGTTTTACTTTGAGTTGAAAGCATTTTGAAAAAAACTGCATCACTTAACAGAAATATACCCAACAAACGTTGTATCTGTACAAGCAGAACATATTTTTAATCGAAAGACAAGGCGTTGACAATATTTTGTACATGGCAGAAAAATACATTCAGATGTGAAGCACACACAAATCTTCCTTAAACGTGAGCTTTATAGGTTCTCCAACTAAAGCGTTCCAGGTTGTATTCAGGGAAAAATGGCAAGACTTCCAATAATCTAACATTTGCAAGTCACAGACACATGGGTGTAGCTGTTTTGACTGCATTTTAGTTTCAAATAGCCATTCCTTAAAATCTATTCTGTTCCATGTTTTGCATTTAAATAACAAACACACAAAAACATCTACTCCATTTCATTTAATGTAATGGGCTTGGGTTCATGTATGTCAGACTCCATGCCTGGCAAGCTCAATCTCCTGCGTGCAGCTGTCTCAATCTTCTGCACCAGCTCCACATCCCAGGGATGGGTGACAAAGCTGAGCACCTCCCCATCCTCTACACCACCTGCTCTCCCTACTCTGCCTGCCCGGTGGATATAGTCCGTGTGGGATTCTGGGAAGTCATAGTTGACCACCAAGCGCACTCTGGATGTGTCCAGGCCACGTGAGGCAATGTCTGTGCATATTAGCACGTCTACACTGCCCTTCTGGAAGGAACGGAAGATTCCGGCACGCACAGCAGCAGGCATCTCCCCTTGGAGACGTGCATGCTTTACCCCCATCTCTTCAAGCGAGTATCCAACCCAGTTGACGGTGGAAGATTTGTTGCAGAACACCAGAAGTGCGCCTCCACCTCTGTCTTGCTGCAGCAGCTTCAGAGCTTGGTGGAGCTCTAGGATCTTGTCTGCACCTTTTACCTTCAGGAATGTCTGTTTAACATGGGGCATAAGAAAGTGCAGCATCTTGCTCCTGATAATAACTATTTTTCCAAGATCCGTCACCTTGCTGAGCACGTCGCCCACACCACCTGGAAAAGTTGCCCCAACCACGAGGAGCTGTGCTTTGTGACCCAGGCCACGTGTTTCCTTGGGATCACTAGCAACGTTGACGTGGAGCAGGATGTTCTCCAGCATGTCAGAAAAGCTGGGGTCGAACATCGTGTCAGCCTCATCGACCACAAAGAACCTCAGCTCACTCAAATCCAGACAACGCCTCCGCAGGGCCTTGACCAGAGCACCTGGCGTAGCCACTAAAATATCCGGATGATCCCTCCTGAAGACTGTCTTGATGTGTCCCACACCTCGTCCTCCTCCAACGGTCCTTGTAACGAAACCAAATGGCGCACACAGAGTCCTGGACACAGCTGCCACTTGCTCCGCCAGCTCTCTTGAAGGCACGAGTACCACAGTGCATATCTTGTGTGCACTCTCAGAGTAACTTTCAGACTCCTTATCAGCCTGCAGTCTGTGAATAACAGGTAGGAGATAACTCAGCGTCTTCCCACTGCCAGTCTCAGCAGCACAGAGTACATTGTGACCTCTCATGACTTTGGGGATGGTCTGAAGCTGCACAGTGGTGGGATGTTTAATACTGAGAGTCTCTAAAGTCTCCACTAGCTCCTTGCAGATGTGGAGATTATTAAAAGTGGCTAGCGGCTTCTGTCCACCGTCCTCATTCCAGTTTTCAGCAACATAAGGTGCAACAGCCTTGACGTTGTTGATGCTGAAATAGTCACCGAATGATTTGCTATGTTTCCATCCTTTGGAGCAAAGAGAAGGCTGCTCGAATTTTCCCAGTATGTATCCGGCAGACTGGTTCAGAGCTGGGTTCTTGCTCTGGATGAGGAGCTTTCCAGCTTTGATGGTGTTGATCTTGCTTTTGCTTCGAATTTCCTTCACGTTTTCAACGCGTCTCTGCAGGTACCGAGGAATACGAATGACCGCGGTCTCTGCTCCAGTCTGACAGAAGCGACTCTGACCGAGAGACCGAAGGCAAGCCGACGCTTTAAAAAGCTCACAGCAACACAATCTTCTTGATCCGAGAGCTCTGGACGCTACCAAAGCCAGATGGGCGACCTTCACAGCCTGCATTTTAAATACTTAAACGGCTCGCAAGTGTCCAAAGGTCAGCTGACGAGAAAAAGCAGCAAAACCAAACCATAAAAATTTGGAAATAAAGCTAATTAAATTAACTGTAACTCCACAAAAGACAATATAAAAGTCCAAAAAGGCGCAGAAATTATATACTAGACAGTCATGTCGCCATGCTTTCCCGGCGAGTGCTGATGATGTCAGTGGGCGTGGCGTGACGAGGTGTACAGAAAAGCCGAATCCCAATTCAACTCGTGTGTTTTGTTGTTTGATTGTTTGAGCTAAATTTTAACCAAAAGACAGAAGTGTACCTTACGAGAGATTTATTATTATTTATTATAATATTACACGTCCTATATCAATATCCCATCACTAGTTGCTTTTTTTTTTTTACATTTTATATTTATCACATCTACTTGTGTAATGCGAACGTTTGCAGTCGGTGGGGTGGTGGTCTGCACTGTTGTCTCACAGGAAAAAGGTGCTGGGTTCAAAAACAATGGCTGGGCGTCTCTGTCTGGAGTTTGCAATTTTCCCCTACGGTCGTTCGCCTTCTATCAGGGCAATCCAGCCTTTCAAAGACACACGTGGGTTAGGTTAACTGGTAATTCAGGATAGCCATAAGCTTGTGTCTTTCTCCGCGTTAGCCCTGTGACAGACAGCCTGTCCAGTGTGTATCCTTCCTAGAATAGGCTCTGGCCTTTAATCACCAAGAACTGGTTATGCAGAAGTAAAAGGAAGGATGAGATAATTGGCAAGATGGGAAAGAAAACATAATGAATTTTTAAAGGTATGATTATATTTAAAGATACACACTGGCATTATAAAATAATAAATTTATTAATTGATAAATTTATCAATCGAGGGTCCCAAGAAAAGAATTCTACCTGATTAGTGCATCCATTTTGAAGTTGTATTCACCGTAGGGCTGTTACAATGGTAACTCATTCATCTGATGCCTGGCTTGAGCATTTAGCACACCCTGCTGTATATGGTAATGTAAGAAACTGTAATAGATTACTCTAGGGTGAGAAAGCACACTGTCATTGACTCAGCAGTGACTGTCAATAACAGTCCACATGACTTTGAGTTCTCCTCAATCCCTTTCACCAAACAACAAATACCATTTGTAGAAGTTGTAACCTTAGCATGAAGTTTACTCACTACATTACATTATAAGAAAAAGACAAGAACAGGTATGGGTTATTTGTGGAAGGACAAGTATGTAGCAAGACTGATGTTATGCATCAAACCATTTATAACCTTAGGCACAGTAAGAAACAAAATTCTACAATTGTGCAACACAAAAAAATTAAATGCTGAACAAGAACATACAGAAAGAACAATACAATGACACATGCATTAGACACCACTGGGTGAGGCCTGCTTTTGCCTTCAGAATGGCTTTAATTTATTTTATGGCACAGCTTAAACAAGGTGGTTGAAACTTTTGGCCTGTTGGTTCATATTGACATGATAGCACTATACAGCTGCTGCAGTGTCATTTGCATATCCATGATGGGAATCTCCTGTTCCACCAAATCCCAGTGGTGCTCTACTGGACTGAGATCTGAGTACAGTGAACTCACTGTCATGTTCAAGCAACCAGTTTGAGAGGATCTGACCTGTGGGACATGGAAACCCTATCCTGCTAGATGGGCACACTGTGATCATGAAAGAGTGGACATGGTTAGCAACATCATCAAACCAATAAATCCAATTTTCTATGGTCCAGTTTTCCCTGTGAGTAGCATTTGTTATGGTCTTCTGCTGCTGAAGCCCATCTACATCAGGATTTGACAAGACTGTTGTGTGCTCAGAGATGTTCTTCTTTATATCTGCATTGCAACAAGTGATTATTTGAGGTTACTATTGCCTACCGCGAAGCAGTCTGGCAATTCTCCTCTGACCTCTGGCATCAACAAGGCATTTTCACTGACACTCACTGGATATTTTCTCTTTTTCCCACCATTCTCTGTAAACTTTAGAGATGGCTGTGTGGGAAAAATCACAGTAGATCAGCAGTTTCGGAAGTACTCAGACCAGAACATCTGGTATCAACGACCAAGTTGACAGTTGAACAGACACACCTAATAACACCATGGTCAGTGAGTGTATAAGGAAGAAGCAGAAGCTCATTCATGACAATGGCTGTTTTGGTTTGGTTTACTGAACCTGAAACAGACCCAGATTATGTTGGAATTTACTGATTTCTTTAAGATTTTAAACACAAATTTAATGAAATCATTAGAACCCAACCTTTTACCTAAAACATGGCTGAGATGTGTTCTTGTTGGGCTTTCGCTCCAAGATTTTAATTGTCAGTATCATCACAAGAGGTATGTCTGCTGTAGATCCTGCTGGTGCCCAGTTCCTTGAGGGGGATAATCCATTGTGGCTTTACCACTGGTGTGCAAGCTTATAAAAAAGGAGACTAATCTCCATAGGCATGCATCTAGAGAGGGTCCGAATAGGGGGAACAAGCTGTTTTACTGCCATTTTACTCTGCCTCTCTTCAGTTGTTTAATGGAAACACTCTTATCACTGTATTTTGATATGGGAGTTTGTATCTTCCCACACAGCATATTATTTTATGCAAAGGACAAAGGTATTTATACATCAGGGGTGAAAAAAATCAGCTGTCTGCATCAGTGCTGCTGTCAGATCTAGCATTGATTGTACATCAGCTACCCTCAGCATGTGCTGAATGAATCAGCTCATTGATTGATTTAGTGTAGCTTCAGAACATCACACACACTTTCAGTATTAGAGACTCTGTTACATGTTGGCCAAACAAATGCTCTGGCTGTAGGAATCCCTGTGAGGTTAACTGTGTGCTGTACCCAAAGCAGGAAAGAGCTGAGTTGATCATGTATTAGTCTATGTACTACTTCATGTGAATTTATTTTAAATAGGGCAAGTCTCCTATTCATACAAGGCTTTATGACCAATTGGTGTTTGTTGAATTATTCAAGTATTAAACATCAACATTCAGTTCCACAGATTGACCAAAAGAGGGCAGCATAAAACTTCAAGGTAGATTTCACATCAACCAAAATCCTAATCGGAGAAATGTCAGCAAAGGCTTGCACTGTTTTTCAAGTCTGTCCATTTCTTTCACATAGACATACACAAACAAAAGCATAATGTGTCTGCACTACTGTTTGTCTTGTAAACTATATGCATCACACGCACCTTTTCTGCATGGTAAATATTGCTGCTAGTCTATAAATCTACCACACAAAAATTAAAGGTACAATTTGCACACAGAATTAACTGCATTCAGACATTTGACAGCATAGATAGTTTCTTATTTCTTTTTTACTACTTTCATTATCATGAGCTTTTACAATCTTATCAGCTGACATGCAGATACGGAGTTGCACACAGTTTGATATTCACTGACATTTTGTGAACATTGCACATGCTGCCATGGTGCTGCATTGCATTTCTGCAGTGTGTGCAAACTCTGATCCTTGAAAGAATGACACCTCTGAAACAGGACCAGTGTGGGGGTAGATGCTGCTTTTTTTTCCTCCATAACTTTCTTTACAAGAACATAATATCACAAACCACATCTACAGCCTCCTACACAATTTGTTTTCTTTATCTTCTCCCTTCAAAGGTCATCTGCGAAGATAAGAGATGCAGGTAACCTGAATTAGAGACGGGTGGGTCTGGAGACATGACTTCTGCACAGGAGAAAGTTCATTCAAGTTATATAATTGCAACATGATAATATAATAATTTTATAATTTATAACTCCAATATTATTATACTAATATACACGTGGATCAATTTCAGCCAAAGTGTTTTTTCATTCCTTTCTCATTCTGTTTTATAGCCAGTGCCCTACTTGTATTTGTAATTGAGTCAGATACAGCTATAATTTTATTTTACATTTTTAAGGCAGATTGTTTTCTTAACCCTGCTACTAAAAATCATGCTAAACAAACTGTTGCAACAACGATATGTGGTGTTTGTTTTAAATTTGCTTGGTTCCTCTTTTCAGCGGTAAGGCTAAAGTTCATAAAAGCCTTAAGATTCATACAGTAACTTCTATGCATAATGTAATCTATAATGCAATTTACTTACAAGAATGTGGCATAGTTTTACAGTAATTACATATAATTGCTGCTTTGAGTGGTCTTCTTTTATTAAAGTCAATGCATCTATGAGAGACAGGTATTTGTTCTCTTTCTGTGCATTTGTATAACTTAACAAGTAGTTTGCAAAAGTGGCATGACATTAATAGGTGGAAAGACTTAGAAAAACATTTTAAAATGTATATTTGGAACTCTGGAGGACTCTGTAATCCTCCAGATGTAGAAAACTAAGTAGAACACATGTCTGCCTACAGAGAACGCTTCATAAAATGTCAAATAATAAGAAAAGGGTTGAATTTTGTGCTTTTGCTTGGAAATAAAGACCACAGGAAATGTGATATTGATGTTTTCAGATGCATTTGAGAACTGAGTGCTTGTCTGAACGCCCACATGCTTCTTGCATAGGTATATGTGTGTCTGTGTCAGAAAAATAAGACGGTGTTGACTGCTGCATATGCAGAAGGATGGGGTGAATTATAGCAAGAAGTTCTGCTGCTGAAGCAGTTTTTTAAAATATAAAGACTCCTTTTTGCCCTTGTAACTGCTTAGATTTCAGAAATGTCCACCTTGATTTTTTTTTTTCATGAACAATAATGTATTGTCTTATTTACTTTTCAGTGCAACTTGATCATAAAAAGTGCCCTAGCAGTAATGCATGCAATAAAAAGCATGCTTTATAACTATGCTTATCAGTGTTGCAAAAACCTTTGGTGAAACATTAAAAACTTGCTGTATTTTCTTGATCAGCCGCAGATGTGTGTGATGTGTGTGATGTGTGTGTGTGTGTGTGTGTGTGTGTGTGTGTGTGTGTGTGTGTGTGTGTAGGAGGGGCGACAATGCAGATGTGAATATGCCCCACTGTTGCCTAATTTATCAAGAGATGAAAAAGATTTGTGTACAACTAGTTTGCACTAATATCTCTAGAAGGGTGAAAGCAGGAAATACCTAAATACGAATATAAATACCAAAAATATCATCAAAGCAGCAGCCCATTAAAGTTAGTTGGAGTATACCAACCTCTGTGTTACTTACCCAATAAAGATTATCCTGAAAAGATTGATGGGTTAGAGCGCAAGGGTTAAAGGTATTGGAGCAGCCCATATAAAGATGGATTTACTATTGCTTTATTCTAGGCGCAGATTTACTCGTACCTTGTCTTTGGTGAGAAAGAGTCAGAATTTAAATCTTCAACTAGACAAAGTCATTAAGCAAAACCATTCATTTGGATGCACATTATTAAAACACCTGTCTAAATAATTTCTCTTTGAATGGCCATGCTCGCCTTTTCAACCACTTTTCTTTTGATGCATTCTTATTACAGTGCTACAGTATGAAAAATCCACCAAGTCCCGCCAAGAGCAAAGCAGTATCCAAATGAACAGTTAGAGCCATCAGTAAGGGTGGTAAATACCAGCGAGAAACACTTCTCTTGGCCCTGTAGATAAGGGGATAGAATAAAACAATTTCCAAAAACAAACAAACAGCATTATGAATAGTTCTGTGTTAGAGTTGCGATTCAGTCAGCACCATCTACATGCCAAATCACAGCACAAGCTGCGATCAAGTTGTCTGCCTCTCTGTATAGCCCATTCACAAGCCTAAATTGGCTGATTAGAAATTAATGGGCTTCGGTACTGACAGGCTCGAGGGATCTAAAGGTAAAAAGTGCAGGTTGTCATTATACTTACTCACCCATCCTGGCTTGGATTAGAACGCACAAAGAGGGAGGGCTGGGGGCAGGTGCAATTGATGTAATCTAATGGGTAGCGGTTGGAAGAGACTGAAGGACCAATTAAAAAGAGCAAAGTGGCTGCAAGACCCAGTTGTTACAAGGTCAGTGGGGACAATACATGCAGCTTCAAATTTTTGCATGTTTGAAAATGTAAATATTTTTGAATTTTAGATAAATCTCTCCCACATAGTCCACTGTTATGTGCATATCATCAAGCATCAGCTTGTATATTTGGTTTTAGAAGGCAAAGAAAATAATGATGAACAACCAAAACTCCCATGAAAATGAATGTTGACAACAATTAAAGCGGAAGAACACGCATTACAGATCATAAAACGAGTGGACTGAAGCTTTAAGTAACTACACCTACCCACTACCCATTTTTCTTACATAGCACCTTTTAAAAGGCAGCACATGTATAAGTAGATCTCACCAAAAACAAACAGCAAAGAGAACTGTAAACAAAGAAGAAATATAAATTAAAAATAGCAATATATATTCGGTATTTCAAGCAGGTTAGTAATTTCAAACCTATTTATTAAGCCCATAGCAGCCAAGGAGATGTGTGTATGTGTGTGCTTGCGTGCGCGTGCCCTGTGTTGTGTTGTGTCTGCTGACGTCACCGCTGGAACTGCCTTGTCACGCGGGGTTAGTAAAAGTTGGGATAGGACCTCCGTGGAGAGATACAAGAACAGATAGGAGGAGAGAGAGGGAAACAGAGAGAACGGTAGATGAACGGTGACTTTATTGTGACAGTTCATCGGTTCCACGGCGAACATTAAACGCGGGGAAACGCTTCTTTGGCGCTGACGAAAGGTCGGGAGACAGAGAGAAGTAGTGAGACGAGTAGAGACGGAGGGGGGCGGCCGACTTTCTCTGAAGTTGAAGCCAGAATTGCACTCGTTAACTGCCGGGGAGGAAGAGGAGAACAGCGACCTGCATTTTTTTTTTTTTTTGGATTTGTCACACGAAGGAGGAGGCGGGGGGTGGGGGGAAGAAATACGGGTTCCGAAAGCTCGCGATTTCAATGAACAAAAAGTTGAAGTTTGGCGTCCGCCGTGGCAGTCGGTAAATGTTGTGACACTTTAGGATATAGCGTAAATTGCTCCAGCGGTCGACGGTCGAGTGGCGGGGTAAAACCCGAGCTGTCAAACCCGATGACTACTGCAAACTGCCCCGGGAATGAGGAGCTGGACTTCAGACTGATATTCGGAGAGGAAGGGCAGCAGCAGCCGTTAGGCCCCGCAGGTCAGTGGGTTTCCACTGTTCCCAGTGGCATGTTTTATACTAGTAGTAAACTTAAGGCACTTGTCGTGTAACATAAGTTAGTCAGTATCTACTGCTACTTTCAGTTAGCCCGCCGTCTTTCAGCTGCAGCCTCATACCATATAAGCTGTAATGCTTTTTCTCTCTCAAATGGAGCTTTTCAAATATTACATGCCTTTTCTATACCAAGCTCGTGAACACACCACCAGCTGTCATTAGCTTGTCATGCTAACATAGCAGGTTAGCAGGAGTGCTCTTATTGCCCTTGGTTGATTTAACAGCGAAAGTTTGAACTTGCAAATGTCTCCTACATTTTCTTTTTGCAACAGACAGTCTGTGAACTGTTAACCGCCTCCGAAATCTGGGGTGGCTGGGGGAGCCTTATAGATTAGTTCCTATGTTTTAAGTGAAGTATAACTGAGAGAGTCATACACCTTGAATGTCACTAGGTACATATCTGCAAAAGTAGCACATGGTAATGTTGTCAAAACTTTTATTAACTCATTGTTTACAGATAAAATGAGAAGGGGGTGCAAGCTTATCCAGAAAAATAACTGACTGTATCTTGCTTTGATGCAAACAATCATTATGAAATACTTTTTATTATTGTTGTTGATTTAATTTAGTCACATGCATTATCAGTAATTAATATTTTAAAATACAAAGTGCAAAGACGTGATGTTGTCCACTTAGTGTGCTTCAAAGACCTAAAGTAATTATTTGAAACTCATACAGATTTGTAATTTACAAAGAAATTCTAAAGAAGTTGTAAAAATAAGAACTTTTATATTTTAAAATTTATTTTCAGTTGGGGACAAACTTTAGTCAATACAAACACTACCTTTGCAGATAAATTTTTGCAGACAGGGCATGCACAGAGGTGAGGTGGCCCTCAGCTTTGTAACTTGACAAATTCCAGGAAGAACTTTGTTTGGACCGTTTATCACCTCATGGCATGGAGACTACTTATGTTTTCCTGTTTGGTACAAACGTGATTCCATACTGGGCCTCTGGGAGTAAAAATATTTTGAAATAAGCTAGCTAATACATGCAAATTTAAATATGTGAAAGTCTGCAACTTTGTCACATGTTTAACAGGTTGCAAGACGAAGCTTCGGGGAAATTTTCACACTCATGGCGTATCAATTAGTTTGCTGTTTGTGGGTTATACATCATAGCTGTTGTTGTTGTCACAAATGTTAGATCTTTTTTTTTTTTTTAAATTGATGCTTCATGCTGTTAGTATTTAAGGACATTTTCTTAAAATGCTCCTTTTTCCTCATGTGATTTTTACATCCAGGGCAAGGTAAAAAAGAAAGTTAAAAACAATAGTCTTGTGATCTCAGGTGTGTCCAGTGCATTCTTTGGATTTGAATCTAAACAAAAACCTTTGTGGCGTGACATTGTCCTCACTGTCTTTCTCTTACCACTGCTTGCAAAGGTAATGCCTAACAAAAAGCACAAATCTTGGAGGACACCTTTTTTTTTTTTTTTTTTTTTTCATCCAACTTTCTTGGACATAAATATCCCATAGAGAAGCAGTGAACTAAATTGCTCATGTAGTGGCCTTATTCATTAGTAATAAATTACACATTATCATAATTGTATTGATTAGCAGTAGAAAATGATGAAAATAATTGTACATGGAATGAATTTCTTTTTGGTGGGACAGACATTTGTGATTAATTTAAACTTTTGGGTGTACATTACTCATGGGTCAACTGAAAAGCTTATTATCTAATAGTACAGCTTGTATTATTGTCTTATTATTGCCACAAAAAAGAGTAAATAAACCTGACAAGCTACCTTTGATTTCTATCAGCAGAGAATATTTTGGCTTTGAAGTAGTGCATAGTAGTTGATGACTATCTTGCAAAATTTGCTAAATATTAAGATATACAGGTCACAAGTAAAATGGGAATTATACTAAATATACTGAGACAATAAATTGCCTGATTATTGCATATTTTCATTTTGTGCCCCTCGGTAGTTGTTTTCTGTAATCTAGTGGAATTCAGAAGAGCAGATTTTTCCATTTGTATATTTGGCTGTTTTTGGTTGAGGCAGCAAAGTACCAGAAAAGATTTCAAGGATCCGCTAGCTGCGGGAAACTGGCAAGAGGGTGTCACGCCACTAGCAAAGAGAGAATAATGCTTTTACCAATGCTGACCAGAAGGAACTCCCGATTTGTGGATTTTTAAATAATTACAGAAGCTTGAGAAGAATAAAATATTAAATAAACTGAAAAGCAAAACACATACCAACAAAGGTGGGATCTGATATTGCTAAAAAGTGCTTTGGCACTTGTGTAGTGACACATGCTGATGTCGTTTTGAGTTTGGATTACTTATACGGTTAATAAAAGGACATTTACGTATAAAGTGGAGGTTTACAGGTAGGGCAAGTGATGTAATAAGGTTATGAGATTGCTAGAAACCTGCTAATTTATGTTTTTCTGCTTTTTCTGTTGTGTTTGCACATTTGAGTTCAGCCTGAAACTTGGGCAAAGTAACGAGTTCATGAGGGTTTGGCTCGTGCAGTCTTAAATACATTTTTCCTTTGATTTGGGGGAAAAAAATGGGGGGAGTTCGATTTGGAGATGGTGTGAGGGGAAAAACTGCATTTGGAATAAGTGTAGGAATAAAAGCACCACTGTGCAAGTGGTTTTAATCTGGTCTGGACTGTGTGACTTGGCCAAAAATGGGGTTGGGGGGGCGAGGGTTGTAAGGAGGGGTGCTTGTCCAAATTAATAACTCGAGTGTATAACTGTATCACTCAGCCACAGTAACAGGGAGTTGCACACTTGCAAGCCAAAGCTCAAGTTAGGGCTTGTTTTTATAAAAACTCAAGGAACCATTAGTGCGAATATTGTATTGTTACTCGTCACTTGTGATTGTACAGTTAATTCTTCAGATCTTTTATCTAAGTGTTTTAAATAGGAGTGGTAAAGGTCTTCCAAAATAAAAATAAAGCAATAGCATCATATTTTCTATATATGTTTTAGCAGCTGCATAATAAGCTGTGAACCAAAGATGCTCAGGTTTCTGACAAATCTGAGCATCGCAGTTTTTATCTTATTCATACATGAAGCTGACCTGTAAATGTGTACGTAACTTTCAGCCTAACTGGTTTGCTTGCTTGTATGTATGTGAATATGATTAAAATTCTATGTAATGGTGTGGTAATGTTTACCACACCTCTCCATCTGTCTTTTTTTTTTGTTCTGCTACTCTTTGTCTGCTTGTTTGAGTGTCTGTCTCCTGCTCTCTCTGTTTTCTTGTTGCTCAGGAAACTGTCATTTCTTTGAGGTGAAATATTCCACAGTTCTATTCAAAGGCATTGGGCACACTTACTGTAAGGGTTTTCCCCGATTACATGCGGCTGAATAAAAGAACAATTCCCTTCGTGAAGCAGCTTAACTAGAGATTGAGAGTCTTGCTTTATAATAGAGGCTAAACAAGTATTTTATTTGTGAAGAAAACAAATACACAAATGCTTTCATTAAAAAAAAAAAAGATTATGAAAGGCATTGTCTAGGGACAAACGTATGGCAAGGGTTGGGTGCACATGGGCAAAAAATGCCTTTAGCTGCTGAGTCATCAGTTTGATGTTGGAGGGCTGGATATTTACTTCTCTCTCCCCCTCGATTTCCTATCTTCACTGTGCTTTACAATAAAGACAATAAACTACAAAACTAGATTTAAAACAATTTGTGTGGTGCGGTATTTAACTAATAAACTATTTATTTAATTTTGCAGAATTAATAAAATGGTTCATACTGGCTAAATATCAGTATCTAAATATATGTGCTAAAAAATTAGTTAAGTGTTAATTAATACAAAATAATAAAATGGTAATGCAATAATTTAGTTTTGCATAATTGTGTGAAACTGAAATATTTATTATATTTTATATTATATATTTTTTTAAATTAGGCAAACATTTTATCTTATATATGTATAAGATATAAGATCTTGAGAGTGTGTGTGTGTGTGTATATATATATATATATATATATATATATATATATATACAGAGAGAGAGAGAGAGAGGTTTCTCATTTACTCCACCAAACATATGTCTTGGCATTGTGGCCAAATACTTCAAACTTTGTGTCATCTGACCATAAAACTTTCTCCAGAAAGCATGTTGCTTATGGGCAGCAAATTTCAGTTGACCTTGAGGGCATCAATTTTGGAGTAGGGACTTTTTTTCTTGTTTGGTACCCTCTCAGTCCATGAGGACTGCTGCTGTTCCTGCAATTTCCAGCTCATGACAGGCTTGAGCCTTGGTGGTTCCTAACAGTTTCCTCTCATCTGAGGGTGACAGTTTGGGTCTTCTTCCAAACCTTGCCAAAGTGGTGACACATCCGAATAACTTGAACTTGCGTACAGTTGTTTGAACTGATCTTGGAATCTGCAGTTGCTTGGAAATGCCTCCAAGAGAACTTCCCAAGTTGTGTAAATCTAGCAGTCTCCTTAGATCTTTACAGAGTTCTTAGACTCTGTTCTTCGTACTGGTTAACCCAGTGAGTGTTGTTAAACAAACCCTTTTTATGCTGGCAAAAAAATATGTATATCAGTTGAAACTACTCGATCATGATCACTAAAATAACTTAAAAGACATCACAGAACCTTTGGCACCACTTATGAAAACATTTAAGTGATTTTATATTTGTATATCTATATTTAAGCTTGAGTGGGCTACAGAAAGTCCAAAATAATTTCAAACTTTGTGCACCATGTGCAAACTTGTGCATCTTGTTTTTTGGACATTGCTGCACAATGATTCGGTTAAACTATCATGGCGTTAACCTCATGATAAGTGTATGCAAACTCCTGCCCGCAACTGTAGTTCAAAGATTGATGTAACCGTCAAGATGTCAACTACTGGTTTGTAAGATCCTTTTGTGGAGCCTCCAACTGCCCGAGAAAATGAGTACATCACACAATTATTATCTCACGTCTTGTGATTTTCAAGACTTGAATTAAATCGCCATAGTTTAGAAAATTAACTAATTAACTAACCAACGTAGTTCTCAAGCTTTTTCCAGTTCTAATTCAATACCAACATTATTTTTCAGTGTGCCATGCGACAGATTGGTGTGCTGTCCAGGGTGTACTGTGCCTCTTGATTAGCGGAAGGAAACTGATGTATAGATAGATGGATTTTCACTCTTTGACAAAAGCGTTTGTTGGTCACAAATGGCTCAAATACAATTTGTACTGAGGATTTTCAACCATGTCTCAATTTTTTCTGTTTTAAGTGAGTCTTGAGTCTTTTGTCACTTGAAAGAATCTGAATGTAGTAGAAATAAGTCTCTTGGTAAATAAGATGACATTTTTTCAGCTTGTCAGTTATAGAACTTTTTTCTTTGTATCCTAAAACTAAATGCCATTGTGCAATAATTGAAAGTGGCCATATAAGAGATTTGCATTTGATGGTTTCACAGAAAGACTTAAAACATACTTTATCGATAGCATCTAATAAGGTAAGCATGTCAGTAGTTAGATAATATTGTTGATATTTTTTTCATGTATAAGAATAAAACCACCCATCTTATAGTATGGTAAAGTATTTACTCAATTTTCTTAAAAAAAAGTACCGCTTACCCTTTTTGTGGCCAAGTGTGTCGTGTGAGGTGATTGAGAAAAATATTGGTGACTATTGGGTTATGTAGGTCATGATTATGTGGTGGCCTCATTGGGTGTTAGAGGTGATATGAGGCAGAGGGAAGAAGTGCCCTTTATGGGTGGCAGAGTAGTAGATCCAGTGTGGAGGTGTCTGGCTGTCTGCCCAGACATGCCATGTGGGCTTCAGATGGCTGGATGAAATGAAAGGAGAGAGGGGCACACACTCTCTAGCTGCTGCTGATCACGAACCGTTTACTTTGCGTAAACCTTTTCTTTGTTTCTTTTTTTTTTGTATTCCACATGTGCTGGCTGTTTTTCTGTGTGTTTTCTTGTCTTACACATTAAAAGAAGTTTTTTTTGTGGTTTGCTGGTAGCTGACATACCAGCACACAGAATAGTAGACCCGCCACCAGGACAACTAAAGCCTCTCGCTGCTTTCTCAGGATATGAAAGAGACCACCAGTGACATCAGAGAGACTGAACTAGGCTAATGAAATCTCCAGATGCCAGCCGTCACCACAGCCACTTTGACTAGTCAGGTTTGTTCTGTTAATGGGCTGTGACATGTTTCGTACCTGTAGGATTGTGCGTGTCATGCTTAAATGTGACGAAATGCCAAGTCAAATCTTTATCATAATGAAATGATCAGATTGGAAGCAGCTAGTGAAGACAGCTTTTTTTGCCCTTATCTGTGTTGTTGTCATTGCTGAGCTTCTGTGAACCAAGAGCATGATCCTTTCAGTCCTTGTCATGGGAAAGACTGAAAGACTGAAATTACATCGCTCTCATGGTGGACTATTTTGAGCTCCCAAAGAGAGTGGCAGAGGGCAGGCGGCAGGTTCTAGTGACTCGTCCGTACTTAGAGCAAGAGAACCCCTCTTGTCCCTCCAGCCTTCAACTTTTTACTGCTCAAACACTTTGCGATCTTAAGGAGGAGAGAAGTGGAAGAATGCTGTGTGCCACAATGTCAGGTGAGTGTGTGCCGGCACTCCCAGACTCTGCCCAGGTGTGTTTTGAGTGTGTGTTTTTGTCTAGACTAAAAGTCACTCAAACAGGTGTCATCACAATAAAAAGTGTCATGATATTTGTTAGAAATAATATTAAACTTTCTTTGGATAACTGAAGGAGGCATTGCATTTTTTGGTTAGCTTAGAGAAAAAGGTTTCATCCGAGCTTAAAATATGTTCATCAGCTAATTTTGCCAGTTAATTTTTGTTTGCACCTTTTCACCTTTACTATGTTAATTTCTATTGGGCCTGAAACTTTTTATTTAGGACATAATTTAATATTTGAATATTTAATTTAAATTTTAAGCTTTTTGGTCAAACAAAGTTTATATTATTTCTGAGGAAGTCAAGTATTTTGTTCAGTTGGTGACAGTTTTTAATCTTGAGGCAGTAATATCTCTATGAAAATGGAGGTCAAACATCAGTCATATGTGAAGTCAACATGTAGAGTAAGATCACCACGTGGGTGCCCCCCAACCCTACTGATTTAAGAGGTTCCTAGCACCTTGTGTGATGAATGAGACGTTTGTTTCCTGGGGCGAGGCATGAGCAACTATGTATGGCATCTGTCTAGTTTAAATTTAGTGTAACTGAAGCTACCGCTGGCTGCACTGTATCAACATGTCAGAGACTGCATTACCCCAGAGAGAAAGCTGTCGTACTCCAGCATCTAGTTTCATTTATTTTCTGTCTTTCTACTGTCCGCTTTTGTCATGAGGTGTGGCTTGCTGCATCAGGATTTGGGTGGTTTAAATCCCACTTTATTTTAGGCTGTCCCTCAAAGCCATATTTCTGTCAGTGTCTGGTAATGGAAGCTCTACTAATTCAGTTTCTCCTAAGTCCTCCTTCCTGTTTTTAATGATCAGGTCTAGACCAGATGATCAAACTATTAACTTATCAGTAGTAGAACACTTCCCATAAATGAGAAAATGACTTGAAGCTAACCAAAAAAAGAAGACTTCTGGAGTATTGGTAAAGTTTTCAATAGGCAGCCAATGGGCTGAGTATACTTACTCTACTAGATGTAGATCTATGGAATGCAGACCATGTGCACTTTGACAGATGGGCTAAACAAAATTTAACAATTGCGAATCGAGATTGTGGTAGTATAATCACTTGTCGGGTTGTTATGTAAACCTCTGGTGCCTTAGGCCAAAAATCAATAGTAAAATTTTTACTTAGCACAATTTGGCTCTGGCTATGTTAAAATAAATTGTGTATACACTGTCATATGAAGAATTATTATAGTACTGTTAAAAGGTGGTGGTACACACTGACACACAATGCGGTGTAAATATTCTATCTGGTGATTTTCATTTGACATGAAAAATTTCTTTTTTAGGTTGCATATGACTATAAACACAATTTTGGGTTGGTATTTAAAAAAAGGTTTAACTTTGTAGAGCTTTGAAAAAGATGTGAAGGAAGTGTTTCTAGGTTTTGACTTCTATCTGGATATATAACCACTTCCATTTGTGTTTTTTGAAGGGGAAATTGCTGTTTTCCTGTTTGCTCCTTGATTATTTCCTGCTAGTTTTCTCTCTCTCTCTCTTTTTTTTTTTTTTTTTTTTTTGGCCTGATTTCAAGCTGATGATAAAGAGTAACATGGATGTTGGAAGGCTCTCCCACAACAGAGCTGTTGGACCCTTTTCTTGAGGGTACGCCACTCTTATCATGTCATTTCTTCTATCTGTGTGAGGGAAAAAAGGGAATGAGAAATGGTTCTTTTGCTGCAGTAGTGTAATTTACTTATGTGTTAAGGTGGGTCAAGGCCTACAGGTTTAGGTAGACACTTTTGAGATTAAGAATGTGTTTGGATAATCCAGAAACAAACCACGTACAAAATAAATAGATGGCTTTGAAGAATTTAGTTCCTTGTACTAGTGTAGTGTACTAATGCCAACTCTTCCATCTCTATCTGCTCAGTATTTCTCCTCACACACTATGCCTTCTGTGCTTTCTCCTTTTCTCTGTGTGTCTCTTTCACTTGCTTGCTCTGTTCTTTTCTCTCCCTCTTCCATGCTCTTTTTCTCTCATGCTCCCTCTCCCTAGTTGACTTTTTCAGGCACATGCACAGTCAGCTCTGACAGATTGTTTAAATGTCACCCCTGCTAGCAGTAGCCTCTGATGTTATCTCCTCTGGGTTATTGCAGGCCATCATGCAGCTAGCTTTCCTGCTCCACTGAAAACCAATACGTGCCTGTATCATCAGCAAGCTTTTGTGATTACATGTATATAGACATAAAAAACTGGTTGTTTAGAGCAGTGAAGTTAAAGGGGAACTTTGAACATGCATTTTGAGATAAAGGATGAACCTCTTTACTCAAAAACTTGTGATTACATGCAGAACTGGTCACTTAGGGCAAAACTACTGTGTGTTTTTTGGCAATATTGAGAACATTATTTGAAATTACTTGAATTTTACTTATTGACTACAGAAACATGCAAATATTACACTTTAAACTTACATTTTTAAAAGTTTATTTTGCAGATCTTCATCTGAAGACTTAATTAAATTTGTAAATAAAAAAACTGAGACACATGAGGATGTCTGCAAGTACAGGATGCAAGACAGGAGATGAATGGCAATCATCTAGCATAGCTCACCGCACTAACTGAAGTCAGCAATCCAAGACTAGCTGAAGTACTGTGATGCTATGGTCAGGTCAAGGTGGTCATGTTTAGGCGCGTTTCTGACTTGGCGCCTAACTCTTACTCCCACACACTCTGTTGAGATGCACTGTTGGTTCCTCAGCCAAGCACTTTCATCAAATGTGTGATCCTGTGGTTCCTGTCACACTGAGCAGGGTTAGTCTTGCAACAACACATCAGTAAGGTAAAGTGAACCTGTCTCACCATGGATTAACCCCTGCTTGTGTTCCCTGTTATTTGGTGAACAAATCAATGCTTTGTGAGAGCAAAACCCCCAACTGCATATTGAAGGGAGTGTGCTGTTTTATAAAAAAAAAGACAAAAATGTGGTACTGTGACTGTTTTATGTTGATTTTGTTCTTTTTGTAATAATAGTTGGATATCATAATTATGATTTGCACATGCAACAGGCTAATTAGTTTTGTTGTTTGGCTAGTTTAATTTTCTTTAGCACTGCATTTCTCAAGTTCTTCAGTTTTTAATTATAGTTTGTAAATCAGTTTTATATATGAAATTTACATTAAGCATTTCACTATAAGTTAGTCTAATAGGTACACAAAGTATTAACCATTAATGAGAGCTTTTTGTAGTATTAAATAAATGTCCCCCAAACACAGTTAGCAATGTGTTTGAGGTGGATCTTGGTACTGTGGTGAGTATTTAGTTCAGGTGGTTACTTGGCACTCTGTGTTTATCCCATAATGTTATCTCAGCATGAGGTTGTTAATTAGGAGCTTAATTTAGCTGCCGGCATATGTTAACATTGGCTTAGCCTTCCATTGTTAAGCCTCTGCTGGCTGGTGAGTCTTCTGTGACAGCAAAGGAAGGCTTTTTGATGTAATCTTAACATAACATTACAGGATAAGACAGTAGCACGGCTCTGCTGATGCAACATTAAAGCGAGACTCCTTTCTGAATATTATGCTTTATACGTATATTTTACTTCATGACTCCAGATAGATCCAGCCTGCCTCATTGTTCATAATATCTTCATTTCTCTTTTGCTCCATCTCACTAAATATTATGTGGACATATACCCAGCAACCTACGCAAAGAGAGATGTCTAGTAGATTTGGCCCAAACACATTCAAAAAGGTTTGGAGCCATAGGCATAGACCAGCCCTGACAATATGATTGTGCAAGTGCGTCACAGCCAACTGCAGATTTCTTGGAAGACCCAATAGGAAATCCTTAAATTCACTTTTTATGAGCTCTTCTGGTAATTATAGTAAAAATGAGTTTGAATCCAGAAGTTAAAAATATAAATAATGTTTTTAATCTACATTTTTCTTAAAAATTTATAAAACAGTTGTTGCCAAATCATTGTAAATTGTTCACCTAAACTGAACAAGGTGTTTCGATTTTTCACGACTGGTTACAGTCATTAAGTTGCAGTTAGTTGCTAACTCAGTTTTTGGTATCACAGCAAATTAGGCCTACTAAATCCCACACATTGAAGTGCTACATGTTGGTTAAATGTAGAAAAAGGACTGATATCAGATATATAATCTGTATCTGTGTTATAGATAGTTGATAGATGTCTAAAATGTTGAAAGAAAAAAAGGAAACGGTTAAAACAATATTTCAGCTTTGTACATTTAGATTTTTTACTTTTTACTATACATAGAGTTGAAATTTTTTTTTAACTCTTTTTAAATATGTTAATTGATCATTTCACTGATGTATATGGTGCAGTTCATGGCATGTTGGCACACTTGCTCTGGTCCATTGATCAGCAGCTCTTGAGGAGAACTGAAAGAGGAGACTGGGCAAAACACAAAGATCTCTGTACAGGGGATGTAAGCAGAGCCTGTTCTAATCAACCTGCTTGCCCACCACAAAGGGAACCCTGGCTTAGATTACCCTCCTGCTCCAGCACCACATGCTTTTGGGTCTAGTTGGTAACCTAAGACAACAATATGTATTAGTGCACACGCACAAACACATGCAAAGATCGCTCATATACCCATTCAATAAGTGCAAAAAAGCACAGGAAGGCACAGAGACACAACCACAGGCACACAGGAACGTACACACATTCATACACCACCCACTCGTTTATACCCATAGACTTGCACATAAGCACAAAGAGAGGTCGAGAGAAAGATCTTGGGCGCACCAGCAGAGACTTGCAGCAATGAGCAATGAGTTTGTCATCTTCTCTGGGGGAGACAAATCCTTCCCTCTCTCTGTAGTAAACTAGACTTTCTGAGAATGTGGGCCTGTGTGTCACTGCTGGTCACAAGACCCTGACACACTTTGTGTGCAGTGAAAGCAGGAGGCGGGAGGGACAAAGTCTCTGCGGATTATCCCCCAAGTGAGAATCCCCATGCAGTGTGACGGTCAGCCAGAGGCCCGTTGAGCTTCCTGTCAAGGAGCGAATACCACTATTGCCAGTGGATCAGGCTGCTCCCTGTGGTTACTGTAAAAACACAGTGGCCTTGGTGGTGTGTCAAAAACATCCACCATTCCATGCTTCACTGAAAGATCTCCCAGTGAGGTGGAGCTATTATTAGCTTAGGTACAGCAAAGCCTCTTAGAGATCTTTATTTAACCAGATTGCCTGTCTAATGTATGGACACTTGAGGAGTTTGTGACGCACAGGGCTTTCAGGAACAGGGTAGAGGCTTTGCAACCAGTGCCATTGATAAAACAACAATGCTACTACTGTCCTGCTCCTCTCTTCTCCTCTGGTCTCCTCTCCTGTCCTCTCCTGCCCCACCCTGTCCTACTCCCCTTAAATGACTGGGGTTTGGCTCCGACAAGGGGGTTCCCCACCGCCCACCGGTTTCCTTGCACTGGAAGGTTTTAGGTAGCAGGCTAATCTTAACTCAAAGCAAGGAAAGGGCTGTGAGCCAGGTAACATTGTCGCCCCCGATCTGACCCTCATCTGCTACTTATTTATTCACAGTCTATTGAGGTGGATAAAAATACACAGAAGTGTAACAGTTGATAAACTTTCTTACCTAATTTTTACCTGTAATCTAATAATAAATAAGCTACTATAGAACACAGAGAAGAGCTAATATGATAATCACCATTAAAAGATATAAATTTGAACTTTGAACAACTGTGGTGTAACAGTTCTATAACTGAAGTTAACGAACTGTTACACCACTGATACCGTAGGACTACCTGGCAGAGGGATTTCTCATTTGTCATCTGAGGAGACTGAGTCATGGACTTTTCTAGAGACAAGTTGCTCTCATTACTTTCACCAGGCCAACACAGACACCTAATGGAAAGTCCAAGACTCCCTCACAGTGTTTTTTTTTTTTTTAAGTATCTTGAATACAAACAAGATCCAAACAAAGCAGTTATGTTTGGATGAACATAATTGCATTATTAATAATTATGATTTATGTATTACATAATTAAATTATGTTAGGGGAGCATTAAAGTGCATTTCTGCCTACTTGGGTTTAGCTAGAATTCTTTTAATTTAAAAGTCACCTTATATTTATCAGATAACTTCCATTGTCTTTATAGTAATAAACAAGCTTAGCCTTCATGGACCTAAGTTTAACAAAAAACCAAAAAACTCAGTACGTAATAGTATAGTAGTAGTAAGTTGGGCACAGTAAAAGGTTAAGTTGGCATAATGTCAGACTTGTGGGCATATTTTGTGGCAATGTTCACACCGTTTCTCATAATTTGTGTGAGTAGCACAAAGACAGCAGCTGATTACCATTCAGCCTCTGGAAATGGCTGACCCTATTTTTAAAATTAGTTCATTAGCTTGTGTTATTTGCAAAACCCAGACAAAAGAACTAGAGGATTCAAAAGACAATAAGCAGTCAGTTTACAACTTCCATGACTGTTATGTAGCAATTTAGCAATTGCTAGTATAACCAAGCCCTTTAGCATTTAGCATAGCCTTACCGACTGCAAAAGCTAATTTCCTGATTTGTGGTGATAGCTTATGTTCTTGTTATGGCAGGAAAACACTACTACATTATTTGAGTGCAATGTTACATTTTCCTTTCCTTTCCTGGCCTGTATGGTGTTAAGCAACAGCACCTCCTCAGAGAAGCAAGAGGAAGGTATATTTTCTTAGACTATTCTCTTCTTTCCATTTGGTACCTTCTTTCCTGTCCTTCTCTTTTTAACATTTTTGTTTATTACAGTTAACGCAAATCGTACTCTACTCTAAACAAGGCCGTGTGCTACATTGCACTGATATTTATATATCTTCTCCTGCCTTATCCTATTTCTCTGTAATTTTACAATTGTGCGGTGTAGATATTTGAGAATAAAAAACCCTCCTGCAATATTGTCCTGGACAATATAGGCAGCAGTTCAATAAGAAGTAGTAACATACATTAATAATGCACCCATAATTCCACAAAAGTACCACATACACAAAGACCATGCAAGTCTTCCAAGCTAAGGTAAAAGCGTCAGAATAAATATAAATATTTTAATATGCAAGTGTTAGTTGATATTGGAAGAAACAAAGATACTTTTGTATTTACACTTATCATCATTACTGTGCATAGTTGAACATTTTTGCAGCCCAGACAAAAGAACAAACTGCAGTCACTAAAGTTTCTGTACTCTGTCATTTCACAGTTGAGGTTATCAATGAATCAGAGGATACACTTTTTCAAATTAGAACAGCTTCTTCCTCCTCCTTCTTCTTCTTCTTCTTTTCTGTTGTCCTTCTCTTGCTCTCTGTCAGTCAGATGTTGTCGTCAGAGGATACACTGCTGGGTCTTGTGACAAGCAGGCAGGGCCTGTGAGAAGCCGAGCAGCTATAAATAAAAGGCTTGCTGCTGCTGCTGCCACTTTTGTTGCTGTTGGACACAGATGGCAGGCAAAATCATGGATCCATGCTCTCTTTCCAAAATTATTTTGCTTTTTATAAACTTCTTCAAAACTGGCCTTGACATCTGATTTGACAAACCTGTCATACCGCTGTTATCGGTCCATCACTTAAAGAGGAAATATTTATGAGAAGTCCCAATTTAAGGTCGTTCTATCTGTGTTTGACAATTTAACAAAGATTTAAGTTTTGTTATAGCCTTGATTCCTGTTTCAAATCTAAGAAAGCTGTATTTTAGATGGGTAGGTACATTCAAGGAATATGGGGAAGTGTTTTGTAATGATTTCACAACCTTATCCTGTACAGGCTACAGTGTGGTTTCAGCGAAGCTTACTCATTGATGTCGTATTTGAATGTTTTGCAGTTTAAGTGATGTAAATCATTGTATTTATTTATTTTTTTATGTTTTTACTTTTACACTAGAGTAGACCTTATACTCATAATAGAATGAAGGCTTTAGAGAAAGTCTGATGTTATATGATGCCTACATTGTTTTAATTTGTTCATCTTCATTGAATATGCACTTTTTGTATAACTTTTTTTTGTGTGGTAAAATATAGTACTATAGAAGTTCTTAGTTTTGAACTTGCCTTTTCTGTCTTTGACCATGGGAAAGAAGTTTCATAGTTGACTTGTAGAAGTTACTTCAAGCAAGTAATTGACAGGTAATAAGAAGCCCTTAAAGTATGTATTTTACAAGTACACATGAAGCAAGCCAGCAGCACCCGCAAAAGCAGTAATGACTTTGAATGTGTCGCCACAAGAAGTGTTGCGACTGTTCATGTAAAATTAGATGGAAGGGCCATGCTTAGTTTTTCAACTGATAAGCCAGGCTTGAGGTTGGTAAATGATGCATGCTAATATGTGTGCGCGGAGGTTAGATTTCAAATTCTTGTGGTCGTCTTCTCAAAATGACCCAGGACTTTGGCTTTCCTGCCTGTCAAACTAAATTAGGATCTAATAACCAGAAGGACCAGCAATTTAAACATTAAGACTGAGTCTCATCGTTTTAAGTATGGTCTTTTTTTGTTTTGCATCCAGCCAGCAATTCAAAACTTTGTTTGACTAAGACTTGTCATTGAGTAATTTTTGGTTGACTGTTAGAAGACAGAAGTTTCATAAGCAGAAACTTTGCAAATGAAGCCAGTGAAGGTTTTTATATGTGACAGCATCTCTGCAAATGCAACACATGTGAAACACTAAGAGGATTTGGGGGGTACTCCAAAGGCAGCAGTAGAGCATAGCAATGGAAGTTTATTGATAAACTCTAGCCAAATAGTGCCAATGCACACAATTGGCTCTCATCTATTTGTTTGTGTGTGGGTGTGTTTGTGTGTGTATATGCTGGCTGTGCCGGATGACCTTTGGTATAAATAGCCTGCCGGCACTAGTTGTGATGACAGCCGACAGCACGCACCGTTGTGTGAACTTGTTTCCTGAGTAGTGCTGTTCATCGGTTATCCCTCTTGGAATGATGCCTGTATGACTGTCTGCTACCCAGCAACACCCTGACATCTAATTTCCTGAAACTGGACTCAAGCACAAACTCAGGAGACAACCACACAAATTACCACATAACCTCATTTTTAAAATTTGGGTGACCACAAAAGGGGTTTGTGTGTATTCCTTGTAGTGAATAGTTATTTGAAAACAAGAGTGGAGCAGGCTAAATTCACTTACTAATACTAGGATAACTGTATTGTCAGCCAGTGGACACATTGCATCTCTTTTTATTCCTTTTAAATGTAACAGACCAGGAATTCAAGAATTCTCACAGTGTCTTGGTTCCTTTAATTTTGACATTTTAGTTTTGGTGCTATAGTCTGAGTTTGGTCGACCTGGTTAAGTCGTAGTCAGGAACATGTACAGGAAAACCCAATAGACACACTGCTATATCCTAATCTTCTCTTCCTTTCTTCTCATAGATCTGGAGCCTGATGACAACACATCATTTTATATCCTGAATGTGGGCCAGCCCCAGTCTGTGGTCACTAACCACCAGTCTATGAGCTTGCCTCGCCATGGCATGCCATCTCACTCCCCGATCATCAACACTTCACGCCTTCAGACACAAAAACCAGGATCTGAGCCCCCAAGCTATGATACACAAGACTCTAAGTATGGTACCTCCCCCATGCTGCCTTCTGCTCCTGTGGAGGCACCAAAGGCCTTTGAGTGCCCAAGTATCCAGATCACATCCATCTCCCCAAGCTGCCCGCAGGAGATGGATGCTAACGAGGAGGATCTAAGGGCCAATGGCCCTGACGGGGACTACCATAGTGACAGGCCCTTGTCCAGAGACCACCTGTATTTGCCACTGGATCACTCCTACCGGGATTCTTCTCTCAGCCCTAGTCCATGCAGCAGCCTCTCATCTAGGAGCTGGTTCTCTGATGCCTCCTCTTGTGAATCATTTTCACATGTCTATGATGATGTTGACTCAGAGCTGAATGAAGCAGCAGCCCGCTTTAACCTGGGCTCCCCTCTTACTTCCCCGGGCTGTCCCTCTCCTCAAACTGGTGGAGGTGGAGTTATGGAGGAGCAGCCCCACTGGCAGCACCACCAGCCCACATTTGTGCACCAGTCCCACTCCATCAGCTTGTCTCCTAGACAGTCACCCTGCCACTCGCCACGCACCAGTGTCACTGATGAGAATTGGCTCAGCCCACGTCCACCTTCCAGGCCTTCCTCACGTCCCACCTCACCCTGTGGGAAGAGGCGTCACTCTAGCGCTGATATTTGCTATCCTGGCTCTTTATCTCCCCATCACTCACCCACACCCACACCGGGACCTTCACCTAGGGGCAGCGTGACAGAGGACACTTGGGTTGGCAGTCCTTCTTTAGGCATGTCACCATTTCAGTGCTGCGCATCAGAGGCAGACATCCCTTCCAAGACCAGAAAGACCTCACAGGACAGAACAACTATGCAGACGGGAAAAGGGGAACTGGGACTAGATGACCAAGGAAATATGTCTCCTAATCTAGACTCCCCTTCAGACGAGGCCTTGCACAGCTTGAAGAAGGATGGGCCTGCCGAACAGTTCCTCTCGGTGCCCTCGCACTTCTCATGGAATAAACCCAAGCCTGGTCATACACCTATATTCAGGTAAATATGTTAATGTTAAAGGAATGAAAGCAGAAAGAAGTGAATGATTGTCACATAACAATTTAAATTCAAATGTATTCAAATGCTGTGGAAAAGTCTGTGGGACATAAACCGTCTGGGGAAAAAAAAAATCAGTTGAGAGCAAGGGGTAATTCTCCATCTCGTTAAAAGAAGTTTCTTTTATAATATCCTTATGTTTTACTTACTGTTTGTTTAGAAGAAAAGACCCTTTCAGACGTGGGACACCAGGGTTTTTCCTGGCAGAACACTAACCCTGTACATGTAAGCAATACTGCTCCCATGGATAGACACTAACCTTTGGGTAGTGTCTATACATGTAAGGAATACTGCTCCCATGGACTGGATTTTAATGACACTTAAGAAACTGTATTACCTTCCTTAACATTTTTGGACATTTTATGAACAAGGGTGATTTTTTTTTTTTTAGACATTTAGCGTTGGTCTAACTCTGACAGAGTCACTCTACACATTCTCAGTATTTTCTGTGTCCAAATGAGTTGTTCGACTTATGGGATGTCATCCTCAGTGTAGTGTAGAAATACTTTTGAACATTTAGGACTTTGTGTTATTATTGCTATTAGCAGAGTCTCTCTGCCTCTCTCTCCATGGTGTAGGATTTGGAATAACAAATATTAGCTATGAATTAAGGCCACAGATAACTAGAATAGGATATGCTTAAATAAAATACATTCTCACAACAGCAACTGACAGATATACATGAGAGGCATGTGTGTGCCTTTCGTGCATCTCTGTCCATGCAATTGAATGCAGTATGGACTTGTTTTGGTGTTAAAAGTAATAAAAATGTGATCTGCTGCGATTTCTTTTGTGACTTTTACAAAGATTTGACCAAGGTACTCAATTGTACATTTGTCATTAATATTAGAATAAGAGATTCTTTGTGGATGGCATCCAAAATTGCCAGGTGACGTGGCGATAGCTGTCCCTTTATCACCATTTTGTGAATTATTAATTTGATCACCACTTTGTAAAGCAGCACGATGTCAGTCTTAAAAACACTTAGTAGGCCAAGGTTAATCCACAGACCTGAGTGGTGAATGTTTTTATGAGTGTTGTGAGCTGTCATAAAATTTGAAAGCCCAGTTCTCTCGGTGAGAACTGTAAACTCTACAGTGCAGCAAATTTCAATCATGGTGCATGGTATATGAATAATAGGACTGTGGATGGCACTCTGTAGATCAGTATGGGCCATAATGAGGGAACTTTGAGCAATATATTAGCATTACAGACGTGACAGTGGTGTAACACTGTGTGCGTGTAAGGAAACGCAGCATGTATTTAAAAACCTACCAACATACACAGAAATATGAGGCGAAGTGTCCTGTCTGTTCTCCAATGTGTGTAGCAGATGAAGACATGGCCTTGTTTATGTATACTGGCCCCTAGCACTGTAAATCAGCACAGGGCACATATGGCATGAGGGGTACACACAAATACACACACAGACACATCCATAGACATAACACAAATGCTTGCTCACTTAGCCATAACACTATCCAGACAATAATAGGGTCAGATTTATGATGAGTCACAATTAGATTTTTGCACTTTGACCTTCTAAAGGTCTTTTCAGACATGAGATTTGTGACATTAGAGGCTCCATGAATCTGTGAAAGGGGCAAAATTAATGCAGACACAGGTAAGTAAATTTTTTCCATGGCTCCATTGAGACATTTCCACGATGTTGATGAAATTAGCCACGCACTTAGGTACGCAGTGAAATTTTACAGCATATCAGTTAACATGTCAGAGTCTTATTAACTGGTGGGGATATAGTTTGGTAATTCATTTGCTAATTATTCAAGTAGTGATGAATATGACATTTTGGTAAATTTTGGTAAACAGATCAGACAGTTAAACAAAAGTCTGAAGTGAAGTAAACAGAGCGATTTGCTTTTAGATCCTGATTGGCCCTCCCACATGCTTGGGATAATTTATTATATATAATTATTGGTTATCTCTGTGTTACGTGTATAAATGCACAAAAAACTCTCACTTGGGAAAAAATCTAGAAAAAAGACTTTTATAAATCCTTTGTAGCAAAAAATTAACTTTATTTCCTCTTGATTTTTTTGTCAAAATTTACATTTGTTTTGTTAGTCAATTGTCCTGTCACAGACTCTGTCTTTATCAAGGATCAAGGTTTTAAATGTCACTAAAATGTGCTGCACTTTGCGCCGTGTATAATCTCGCAAATACACACAGTATCAGATTAGTTCATAGAGTTTGGCTAACCTTAGCAGTGTTAGCAGCAGTACCCTTGATTTCATTCACGCTAGTGTATACAAACTGGTGCAGAATATCACTTCGGTTTATGTTCGGTTTACTTTCTCACTCACTTGTTTACAACTTCAATTTGCAGGAGGATAGACTGAGACATAGCCGTGTGTCAGAATTGCAGCCCCGGTAATGGCCAGTAGCACTATAATATCTTTGTACAGGTCACTGCAGTTGTAAGTTTATAAAATAAGAATGTACATTTAACCAACTGGTATTTCTGGCACTGACTAGTGAGGGCAGCAGCATTTCTCAACAAATGTCTGGTTGCTAGTCACACATGCCATTAGTCTTCATGATTAAAGACTTTATGGTAAATTTAAAAGTTAAAAGAAACATTTAAATTAGAACTGGGCGATAAAATGAAAACTCATTAGCAATATAAAACATTGTCAGTATAAAGTCCATCCATATGTGAGCCTTACTGCCTGTTTCATTGAGATAGTATTGCATTTCATATGGCCTTTATTCTCTTTGGAGTTTTTCTATTTGTGTGTTTTTTGACAATAATATAAAAATACTCATGTTAAGTTGCTTTCATGCATAAACATCTCAGTCAGTAGCAGTGTTTTGAACAGATGTCCCACATGGAATGAAAAATTAGCGGGGAGTTGACACTTGCTCTTACAAAGAATTTTGTCATGCTCTACTTCCTGAGCTGTCTGCTGTGACAAATTGATGTCATTCGTAACATAAGCTTTATTTTAAGCAAAAGGTCCGTTTTACTTGGTGATAAATGTTTCGTGTGCAGCTCCTCCCAGTAAACCGCAACAACCAGTAGATTAGATTTTTTTTTTACAAAAGATGAAAGTAACAGAAAGGACAAATATGAAAAAAGTAATAGAACTCGCATAAAAAATTATTTTAAAATTGAAGGGATCAGTAGAAATGGCATTATTGTTTGAAGGTCATGCATTTTATACTTGCTGCTAAATCGTGGACAAGGCCATTAAGATGTGCTGAATTAAAGTAAGAACTTGCAAATAAAATATTATTAGACTTTGCAATTTTTGCAGCTTGTGTGGATGGCAAGAATACCTCATTATATGGAAAGGATGAAATTGTGACCACGGAGGCTATAGCGAAGACTGGGTGGGTTGTGGAAATGTTATTGGATGAGGAGCACCTACACTATGGCTTAGACATTTGAGAAAGGTTATGCTATGTCAGAACAGAGGCCACTGCCCTGCCTCGTCACAAGCTCATATTTCCTCTGTCCTCCTCTGCTCCTGTCACCATAGCAGCCATGCAAACCCACACTACGTCGGTGGTTATGTCATGGCTACTAGGAGGAAAACATAAGGGTTGGGATGCCTCTGTTACACCGTGTGGGAGCTTTGGTATTGTTACATGCTCTCAGTCAAATTCTAGTTTGAAAATTAAACTACTGAGATTGGCAAACTGATGATTTTGAAATTGACATGGTGCTACAATTTATTTATTTATTTTTTAATTTATGATAGCACCAAGACAAAATAACCTATAGTAAGACAGGAAGGAAGAAGAAAGAAAAATAAGTAAACAAAATCAAGCATTGCTGAAAGTGTTAGTGTTTCCATGTGCAACATTGCACCATACATATGATTGGCACATCTTTGTGTAAGAAGTTACATTTTAAAGTGGTAGGAGACCCTGTATAGCATAGCTCAGTTGGTGTGAAATCAAAGGCTTCGGTTAGCTGGAAAAAAACATTTATATAATATCCGAGACTTGCCTTTTTACTCTAAAAATAAGGCTTCCTTGTGGGTTTATGTTGTTTGGTAGTTTAAGAAGTGAAACGGCTCCACTGAAAGCCTGACTCACATGTCCTTAATTCAGTCTGATCAGACTGCTCGTGAGAGGCATCTGAAAATGGAAAAGTGAGTCGGCCATACTGGCTAAAACTTTACAAACTTTCCTCTAAAATTATTTGGGCTCTCAAAATTCTGTCATACAGTTTAGAGTAAATTTTGATGCTCGAAGGCTGCACCATGTTAGTAGCAGACAAAAAATTCTAAAATGGGGCACTGCAGAAAGAGCTTACAGTGGTGAGTACTCAGGCACAGATCATATATAAAACTTAATCACGCCTGTAGCTGTCTAAAGTACTGAGACCGTAACTGATTCAGTCCTTTAATGCCCAGCTGCATGTATTCACATGCATCTGAATACGTGTGTTGTACTACTGAAAGAAAAAATAACATGACACACAAACAGTTCAAGGTGTGGCAATGGATTGAAATGTGACTTGCACCAATTCAGGACAAAAACGATTGGGTTTAAAAAAACAAACAACGCTTATAAAAAACAAAAGAATGTACGTAAACTAATCAAACTAATCACTAATGTCAGTGAATTAAAACTGATAATTTATGTTCTTTATTAGACAGATCTAATACAGTGTTCTTCACCTATAATTGGACTTCGAAAGCAGTTTTTTCTTTCATTATATTGTCCATATGTCAAAATGTGTTTGGGAACGTGGCACTCTACTCTCAAGTCATTATTTTTATTTAATGTTCTTAAAAATATTGAAATAAATCATAATCAAAAACAATACGTGCAGTAATAGACAAATAAAATAAAATTAATGAATAGGCCATGGCTTTGTTGATATTAATGGCTCACAGTGTTTACAAAATGTTTTGGGGATAAACTGCTCTAATGCACTCAAGTGGAGAGACCTAGTTTCTCTGTGGAGAAGGCCATTGAGTGTTTTGTTTTCGAGTGCAGCTGTTCAAATATGATTTTGGCCTACACAGATAACAAAAAGAGGCCCAGAGGAAAAGCACACACAATACTAGCCCATGTAGTGTGCAGCACATAACATATATAGTTCTACAGTATGCACACAGACCCACACACAGATTAATATGCACTGTCTGACACACACTCTTGTCCTACCACCTATTCACTGACCCACACAGTAAACGAATAAAGAGTCAGACAAAAAAAGTCCCTCTTAGGAAATGATTCACCGTTTTAACTCTTAACTTGACCTATAACAAGTGTTACGTTTAAGAACAGGATTCATACATGTGGGTATTCCAGTGATTCACTGTCTGATGGGGCTAAGCACACTGCATTTTATACCCCCATTTTGTACCTGTTGCACCATTTCAGCCCATAAAAGGGGATTACCACTTTTTCAGCCTTTGAATGTCTAAAGACATCTTTAAGACAGATTGCTGTCATCAGTCATTAGCTTTAGATTGTGCTGCTTGACCTTTTATGACTATTAAAATGATTTATCTACATTTAAATAACATAATAAGATTGTGCCCTCTTAAGACTTAAGCTTTTGGATATTTTGAACAATACAACTCTTACCAAAGCTTTCATGTCTCTGTCTCTCTGTGTGGGTGTGCATGTGCATGCTTGTGGTATTCCCTTCCCTCCTCAGGACCTCCTCACTGCCTCCTCTAGATTGGCCACTGCCGAGCCAGTTTGGCCAGTATGAACTGAAGATAGAGGTACAACCCAAAGCCCACCACAGAGCACACTATGAGACTGAAGGCAGCCGAGGAGCCGTCAAAGCAGCATCCGGTGGCCATCCAGTTGTAAAGGTAACTCTTCCTGCTACTCAACTTTAAGAAAGGTTATAAAGATATTTACTACTAACAAGCTTAGTGGTGTGTGTGTTGATTGTTTTTTTTTTTTTTTTTTTTTTTTTTTTTTTTTTCTTGTACGGAAATCTTGTGGCAAAAAAAGCCAAAATGACTTTTACAGAGCATAAGCTGAGCAAAATACAAGAAATGGTGCCTTTGCCATACTGAGGATTAAATTTCCGTAGCTCAGAACTGATTTATTGTTAACACAATGCTTGCCATGCATTCCTAACCTTATACTTTACATTATCAAGTTCCCATTGTACCAACCACAGTCTAGATGTCAACTCTTGGAGCCTTCATGATTGAAAATAAACATGAAATGGAAAAAAAGGCTGAACCCAACTTTCTAAATTCAGCAGTTGGTAGGAATTTTCCTCTGCTGATTATTGAAATATGTTTTTTCCACATAGCTTGCACAAAGATGAACACTCTGGCTTAAAATTCAAATACCATCTAATGATATAAACCTGACACATCAGTGGCTTAGTTAAAATGGGATCATTCATTGCTTTCACAATGATCTCAGCACCTGCCTATGATGTACTAAGAATCATTGTATGTTATTTGACTATAAAAAAAGTAAGTGTTCAAGCTTGCACCTCAAACATCTGCTGGTTGTAGGGAACGAATACTGGATTCAGGGTGTCAGTTTAGATGTTTGGATGAGTAGATTATCACACTGACTCTCCCACGAGAAGACTGTCAATCAGTTTGTTGAAGCAGGAAGACAAGCAGGCAGACAAGAGCTGTCACTGTAGCCTGGTCAGCTGGTCTGTCATTTGATAGCACCTGTGAGAGAGTCGGTGAGCCAGCACAGAGCTATGGTGTGCTTTTTACTCAGAGAGAGAGGAAGATTCGCATTAATATTTTAAGGTCCCAGTGACAAGCTTTCTTTGTATGTGATTAATAAAGGGTCTAATGCTTGCCCATAATCATTGTTGCGTAACCTAACAATGACTGAGTTCAGACTGATAGATTGGTTGGCAGTCCAGTCATCCCAATGGGATTGCCTTTACCAGCTTGTGCTACAGTGCCACGTACATCATTTTTTGTTTTTGGACTGTGGTACTAAATAAGCAGTGTGCCCAAACAAAAATACACTTCACAAAACAAGGGCATGCAGACACTGCCATTTGTTGCTTTAGAAACAGTCTATGTCCTTATACATTCACTCATGCAGGCTCCCTTCAGGCCAATCATTAACCATTTCTACCTCAGTTAGACTGAGATTCAGTACAGCCATATGTGACGATGCATAATTTAGCTATCAAATTTTTTCAACCAAGTATTTGCCACGCTTGCCCTCATTTCTCATTCCTAAAGGGAATTGATAACTTACAGTACTTGTTTTGTAGTAGTTAGTGACTAGAGAATATATATATCTTAGGTCAGAGAAGGCAATTTAAAAGTCATTTCCAAACCCAGCAGGAAACTGGTTTGTACTTACCCTCACAGTCAATACAGGTGGTTTTAATATTGTATAAAAGCAACAGACTCAAGTTTATGGACTCCAAACATTTGCTTTGTAATTTTATTTATTTTAAATTTTATTTATTTTAGTTGATTGTGTTATTAGTTTATGTTGAGCTAAGTCTTGACCCAGATTAGAAACCAAAGAACAGTTAAAGTCAAGAAGTAAGCACAGATGATAAGTCACAAGAGAAATGAAATTTATTTCCCCTAGTGTGCCTTATTTAGATGAGCAAAGTTTATAAATCATCTTTGTTCAGTTCTTGATAAATTGCCATACAATAAATCTCCTTCAGAATAATTCTTTGATCTTCACAGATTGCTGCTAAATCTTTCTCAGCATGCCGTTACTGTTTGTATTCAGTAGCAGTAAGCTGCCACTGCCAGTGATGAAAATGAAAATCAAATGTGTTTCTGCTAGAACACACTTTCATGATCAGATTTACAAACAATAATGCACTGTCACAGAGAGAGTAAGCAGAGACAGTGTGGGAAAGGCACAGATAACAGCAATGGTGTGGAGCTCCGTGCACAGAGAGAAAATGTGTGGGTGAATCGATTGTACAAGTGAGAAGAATGTGCGAGCGAGTCATTTGTTGGTTTACCTGTTTGATTATACATTCATTGTGACATGAAACTACAGAAGTCCTTACAAAGATCTCTATTCAACAAATACACATATTCCTTCAATTTTTGTAGTGCATTAGCAGTTTTTTAAAGTTAAAGGTTTTCATGCCTCAACATTCATTACTTGTATTGAACTTTGAACAAGTCACTTCTTTAACAATCATTTCACGTACAGAACCCGTATGTCAGTGTAGATATTAAATACACTTGACAAGCAATTAACCATTGTCTTGCACTACTATGAAGACAGAAAGCATCAGCAATTGTCTAGCAGGTCTAACAGTCAGTCTTTGTTTACCAAACATGCACTCCTCTACTGTTTAGTCTCTTTAGCGTCTTTGAATTTACTGTGCAAAAAAACACCTTATTTGAAAGGTCATTTCTTACACTGTCATGTCATTGAAACACATTTACTTCGAAAACCAAAACCACAAACACACACACTTTGTGCTTTGTGTTATTGTTTTGAGAATACACAATAAGATGCTGGACATAAGGGCATACATAAGTTAAATAAAAGCATAGATGGCAAATACAGGAAACATGCAGTCTTATTGGAGAAAATCCCATACAACAGATTCAGTATGTATTGAACACAAGGAATCAGAACATTTGTATATAGCATATTTCCCAGGTGCACTATTTGTGTGAAGTTGTTCCCTCAAGGCAGAATGTCACAGGGTCCACCATGTTTGATTGCATCTTCTCTGCCGAAGAGTTTGAATAGATTTAGATTTATACATAGAGTTTGTGTGTGTGTTTTTTTTTTTTTTTTTTAATGTATTTCAAATCCTGCAGACATTAAAAACCCGTCTTCTTTTTGTCACCATTCCCTGCTATATAGTCAGTGCAAGCTCTTCTTCAAAGATAAATACTATGAAACCGCTACAGTTGTCTACTTTCTGTAGATTATATATCATCTGCACTTTGGAAGAGTAAAAGGACTCACACAGTCTTGTAGTGTGATGTCATCAGGTGACGCCATAGTTGCCATCTGGCCATGTTAATGACTTCCCTTTGTGATTGCACTGTTGCACAAATCAGCGCACCACAGAACTGCTGTGTCAACACAAAAAACAATGTGGAGCTGGTGTAGTTTAAAGGATTAAATATGTTTGCCTTACTCTGTTGCAGTATTAGGAGCAGCAGAGTAGGTTATCATATACCGTCTTTGTCTTTGTGTGGTCTTATATCAGTGTCTTCAGTTCTTCTGGGTCTATATACTTACAGATGTCTGAGAGAAAGGCCTATTTTTCTGACCTCTCTTTTAGCAGTTGTAATGTTTTTTGATTTCTTTTGGCTTTTGGGGTTATTGGCTTTATTGTATAATGATTAGTATGAATGGAGAGGGAGAGAAAGAGGGTGGATAAAATGAAGAAAACAGTGGGATCAAACCCAGGCATCTAGTGTGAGAACAGCCTTCAGTACATAGGGGGCACACTCTTGCAAATCTCTCTGTTATGTCATGTAGGCATCTACCAGCTTTTTTGTGTTCTGCCAGTTATTCACATAGTTGGTTGTTTATCTTTAGATAGGAGTCCCAACAGAATTATGAAGGCTAGTCTCATGTTTATTTTTGTGTGACTGCTGTGTTTGCAAGTTTGAAATATGCTTTTTGTAAACCTATTTAACAACTTTATTTTAAAGTGATATGTTAGTGTATTTCTATTTAGTCACTTAGTCATTGGAAATGAATGAATGAATGGACAAGATAAGAAGTGGTTTTAGGTCAGTTATTTCAAACCTGGAGTATTGAGCCCCACACACAGGATGTAGCACCTCTTAAGAAGCATAACCACAGAAGAAACGGGTCAGAATAACCACTGGGGAGACCCTGTTGCCTCACTTAAGTGTGAGGGAGCATCATATGTAATTCATCTCACTCTTGCTTACTAAATAAAACATGAGACCATGAATGGTTGCAAATTTGACACCATCTTGGTTTGTTAATATATGTAAAATTTAGGGTTATGGTTTTGATCTGCTGGTTATCACTGATCCTTTGAGAAAAAGGGTCTTGAAGCCTTGGTTTCCTGTCTTCATGCATGGTACCCAGACAAAGAAAGAATGAGTTTTTACATTGATTTATTATAATTGGCATAATTTATAGCTCCATCGAATCTGAGGAATGTTAAATATTCTTATGGAGAGACTGATACTTATGGCTAATTATATAGTTGACCAACTATAGCTTTGTAGTAGCAATTCAAGGTTTTAATCCATAAAGCAGGAATGTGGTAAATCCTACTATCTCAATCTAGTTTCCAACAAAATGGAAATGTAATCATTTTGTCCTAGCAGACAGGATATAAGCTTAAATTCAACGTGCATTCCTCAGACATCTGGGAATTTTCTGGCATAGAATGGGCTTTTTATGGGGATGTCCACACATAAATTAGATTTGTCCATGTTGGTAAAACCAATTAGTCTATTAGGCCACAAAATCACACTCTGCCCACAATCCCAAAATCTAAGGTAGTAGCAACTGATCTCCATCAGTTCATATTACCTATTCTCTTCTGTTAGTATTTGAGCTGCTCCAGCCTGCAGCTTCCCATGAAAGTCACTCCATGACTCACCTCCACCCCATGTTCTTCCATTTAATGTTTTGTCTGACTTATGAATATTGCATTTGTTGTCATTCTGTATTCTAATGGGAGGTCCTGTCTTAGACTGTTCCACATATGGAACAGCATAGAGGTCCTAGAACAGAGCCAACCCTTCAAAAATAATTAAGCTTTATATTATTATTGATATTATTTTGACTAATATGGTTCTGAACTGAAGTAGCAATGTTGTATTAAAAAGATGTCCCGAAAGGGCTCTCAACAAGATGCAATAGTGACCATCTGACTGTCTTAATATAACTTTTCATTGTAGGATGTGGCTACATCTGTGACTGGCTGTTTTAGTCATTCCTCTGGGGCTAGCTGCAGACCTTAATCAGTACACCTGTTGCTAGGAGACATATAAGTCCAAAGCCTCTCTGGCTGGCTGAAGGCTGAGGTATCCTTGTGCGTATTTAACCAGCTTATTTGAGTGCTACAACACCCACACAAATATAAAGACCCCTCTGTTATTACTGACTAGGCTACAGATAGATGGAGGCAGACACAACAGATGTGGAGCAAGTGAAGAAACAATCAATCCCCCAAAAAAAAAAAAATGTGCATAAACACAATGGGACTATCCTGTATTTTTATGACATGCATGGAAAAATATCAATATCAAAATATATTATGTCCACCTTCAATCTGTTACTATAGTTCATAAATCTAAATTAAGCTATGGTGTCTGGGGACAAACATTTGAAACAGAATACGACAGAAGTTGTTTGAGACGACCTTATATTTCTACCAGCTTGGATGCATTAAATGATTTTGATCCTAGTGCTTGAACGCATGTCCATAACCCCATTACTGTCTGTCTCTACGGTGTCTCTAACCCCTTCTCTTATTTTATCAGCCTCAGTTTCTTTCATGTATTTTTGTAATTTTGTTGGTGTTTTTTTTTTTTTTTTTTAATGTTAAGGTGCTGCTATGTCTTGACATGCGTTTCCCTTTCATTCTGAATAGACTGGGGTACAGTGAAGAGACACACAAACAATAATGCAGAGCCATGCGGGTTGCACTATGTGAATTGGCTGGAGCTAGTGTTGTTTTGCCCCAGGGTTGTATTTGATGTAAACATGTCAGAAGCTTGGCTCTCATTTGTTGTAATCAGGCTTAAAGCACAGCAAGAAAACAGTTGCTGAGAGCAGGAGGAGAGAGGTGTGTGCATGTGCATAACGAAGAGTAAAAGGGGGGGAGGTTAGAATAGGGAATAAGAAGAACTGCGCTTGGACCAGCTTAGCAAGGCCATATACAGCCCTCATGCAGTATACAGTAAACGCTCTCTGTGTGTGACAGTGTGAACGCGCATGAGTGTGCGCATGTATTGACCTTGTTTAAACAAACAGTCAACCGGCCCCCTGGCTCTTGCTGCCCTCCCTAGTGTGCTGGGCAAACAGCAAGCCTGGGTGAGCTGATCTGTGTGTGTCTGTGTGTATGTGTGTGCGCACGCGTGTGCATAGATCCCAAGCCATGGTACCACCATGTCACACTAGGGAAACCACTGCCAGTAAAAACGGGTCCTCTGGTGACCTTGACCACCATTTCTCCCATTTTTACATCTGTTGCACACACATGCTGGTCAGGCTGTTACACACAGACACGCACAGACATACACTCACACACGACCAAACTTTGCAAGAATCGCAGTTTACACCAGAGTCAGTACACTTAAATTCACACATTGTCTGACACACATACACCAACCGGCATACGCTCTAGGGCTATAGTTTGCATCGACGTGGAGTCCACGTAGCTGCTCACTCTTAACACGCACACACACACACTCCTGCATACACACAGAGTCTCACCATGGTAACAATGGAGCAACACAGCGAAACAACTTAGCAGACTCAGGCACTAGCTGTTAGACAGTGTCGAGTTACGGCAGTGAGCTAGATCAGAAGTAGAGGAATAAGAGGACAGAGAGAAGAGGGTGACAAACGTAAAAGGAAGAGATGAAAGAAGATGTTGGGTTTGAAGAGAGTGAAGGGAAAAAAAAAAAGGAAGAGGACAAAACAAGTAAAAGACATGTAATGAATGCCAGGGTGTAGATGAAGCACTATGTGTGAAGAGAGCCCGTGTTTTTCTTTTGAGAGCAGGTGCTGTTCCCTGATGTTCCATTATCAGACCTCCTGAACAAGAACAGCTCTTAACAGGAGCTTTACTGTTTTTGTTTTTTTTTGTTTGTGTGTTTTTTTGGGGGGTTTTTTCAGAAAAATGTGCCTATTTATGTATCAACAGTAGAATAAAATAAAATATAATGTGTCTTTAGTGGAGTTTTGGAACATCAGAACTGCTTAAGTGCACCTAGGCGTTGACCCCAAAAACCAGTGCTATCTAACTCGGCTTTTCAAAATCTGCCATAACCATTGTTGATTAAAGTTTGGACCTTTTCTCTACATATATTGTCGCTATTGTTTTTAGCAAATTGTGCTGATTACCGACACCTTAGTCTTGACCTGTGACGAAACTTGTCAGTGAGTGCTGGTATTGTGTTTGTTTTTACAGTTTGTCACGACAAAGTCACTCACTATGTTCAGGATTCAGAGTTAAGCCCATTGCTACTTTTTATCAGTCCTGTAGATGGTTGGTAATGTCATCCTGAATAAGGAACCACTCCCACCAGGTTGAAAAACTTTACTCAGGAAAACTTTGTATTTGCAGTGACACTTATTGTGGGTAAGGATCACTACATTATTGGTGTCCATTTGTCTTTAGCTATGCAAAAATTGTGCTATGCATATGTAGAAAGCTGATTTGTTTGAAAAGTTGGGCTCAACAGGAAAGGGAACGACAGAGGAATACACTACGAACCAAAAGAAGAGCAAAATAAGCACAAGCCACATTGACCCATGTAATTTTGAAGCTGCCCTCTGGTGACAATACACAGCTACAACACATAGAACAAGGATTGCAAGGCTCTGTGTAGCACCTGCGGACTACAAACACGCTGGGACCTTCCTAGCCTGCCTTTAGGTAATCAGCTGGATTGGTGTGTGATCACTGCAAATGGTCCTGGCACATGATTTCCAGAATTTTAAACTCGTGAAACCATTCAGTAACACTCTGTGCATGATTGACAGCACAGAAGAGACCACTCCCATCAGGATAAAAAAAAGTTTCATAGATAAAGTTAATTACTCCGAATTTCTTATTTCAGGTAATCTTTTCCTCTGGTGGCACAAGTAGATTCAAACTATGTGAGCAAAGTGCACCTCCATGACATTAGAGTCACCAGATCCAGTCGTATCCCGTCAGGTGAAGTTTTTTCCCTTTAATCTGCCATGTTTCTATATGCATACAATGATTTTTTTTTTTCCCCTCAGCTTCTAGCCTTATTACTGGATCACTGGAACAGATGAAGGCCAAAAATAAGTGGTACTTTATTTAGTATGAGCTGAGTATGTAACTGTATCCCGGAGTTTTATTTTAGGGGAGGGAGTTCATCCCAAACTCGATCCATGGTCAGAAGATAGAAATCAGAAGTTAGTTACATGCTCCAGTGAACACTGGCCTGGGGTCATGTGACGGGTTTTAATGTCAGTTTGGTTTAATATAAGAACTGATCTCTATCAGGCCTGAGTTACTTGCTGACTGACCAGCAGGTCTCAGTGAACAGGCAGAAAGCTGAGGAGTTAAAAGTGTAGAGACCACCCTCCTGTGGTATTTCACACTCAGCCATAGATATACGGGGTGGAGGATGGGGCACTCAGGAATGTGAAACAAGTCAAGGGTATGTGTCGTGTGCATCCACTATCGAGAAGAGGAGTCGGCAGTCTTGTGCCAAGACCATGGCACAATCGCAGCCATGGCATGTGCACTTGTTTACATGTCCTGTTGTTAGCAGGTGATGCTTTATCCAGTTTCTGAACTGAATGTGTAAAAAGGTCACCTGAAGTCTAGTTAGATTACTTTTTCTGATCCTCGTTGTAGTGCTTCACAGACAAATGCAGTGATTTGAAAGGGTAATAAGGTGTTAAAAAAATGCAGTGACGTGGTTTTTCTTTGTGCAGCTTCCACTACTTGTGTGCTGTACTTGTTCTGTGGGCTTATACGTGTAGATCAGTTTTGTGAAGCTGCTGTTTTTTCACTTATCTAAATTAATCAAAGTAAACCAAGTGAAGGAAACGCCAAACTAAAAGCAATTGTGGTTTACTAACTATGACAGAGACTAGCTTGGCACGTGTTGTAGTGTGTTTCTGTTTCATCTGCGGGGTTGATTAACTGGGACTGCTGAAGTGAGCCTTTTCTTTCTGGCTCTCTAATCAGGTTTTGCCAGTTGATTATTTGATTTTGAAAACAACTCATGACCTGCTAAGTGTATATTTGTCAACACTCCTGGTCCACATAGAATCCCTCATGTGTACACAAAGAGAGTGAAAAAGGCCAAGATGAAGGGGTTAAATGAATGGAAGGAGAATAGGAGACCTTCTGTTTCATGGTTGCAGAAAAACTAGGTTTCTACTTTATTTAACAGAATGTTAAACATGTTTACCCTCAACAAAGGTACTATTGTCACTAATAGTAAAAAAAAACAAAAAACAAAACATACCACATACCGTACCGTACTTTAAAAAAAAAAAAAGAAAGAAGATTTTCTGTGCCTTTTGTGGTTTTCAATTTTTTCCTGTTTGTCTGTCCTCTCACAGATGCATTTTTCCAGACACTTTTAACTCTTTTTACCCTGTCTGGAACACACATGGTGCTACAAATAAACATGTCTTGATTTATAGACACACACACACACACACACACACACACACACACACACACACACACACACACACACACACACACACACACACACACACACACACACACACACACACACACGCCCAAAGACACATACACATGTGCAAGCACTGTCTATGATCACTTCCACACTGTGCAGGCATGATCATAAAAACAAGCAACAAAGCCCACAGACTGTTGATTCCTGTGACTCTACATTTCATGACTCCAGAAAAATGGTGTCATTTATAGCCGTGGATCCATTCAAGCTGGTGGGCATAATTACCTGTTAGCTCGTTACTTGGAAGGTTTGTTCTTCAATGTGGCTTTTAAGATCTAATGTGGTTTTTAAAGATGAACCCATTACTGGTGGGGCCTCATGTTGGCCCTTGGTGTAGCTTCCTTCCGAATACATCTCTTGTGCCAGATGTTCTGTGTTGAATTCAGATTGACATGGATAATGGTGAGAAAGAAAAGACTGTATCTGAAACGTCTTCAAGCAACTTAAAGAAGTCCAGACGCTTTTCTTTCCAAGCTCCTTAGACTACGATGACCTGGATGACTGAGAACCTTCACAGACACTGTATCTGTCAGTTTCAATGATGAAATTTGATTGCAAAAATGTAAGGTCTCTCTTTGAATTAATAATTTTTTAAGGGAGGAAGCTAATCTCTGTGGTCATCAACCGTGTCAATAGTGCCACAAAGATTATATTTTATTTATTGCATCACAGTCTACCCTTTAAGAACTAGCAAAACACACACCTAACAGCAACGTGAATCACTTTTTTGTTTAGTCATTCAGCTGAAGTAATCCATCACTGAGCATTAATGAAACAAATTTGCAGGATGTGGTGGAGAAGTGTCAACATACCAATGGGCGGGGAGCTTTTGCTCTGAAAACTCAGGCTAAGCCTAGGGGAAATTCTGTTTTTGTCGGGTTTTTTTGTTTGTATGTGTTTTTTTGAAAGCCACAGTTTGAAATGCAGCCACTTATTTCTTTGGTACCCATCAGCAAACCTTAAATTCTGCGTAACGTAAAACAATACTTTTAACACATTTTTAACCAAATATATATTTGGCCACTTTATCCCTTTCTGTCATTGCACTTGATGCATGCCATAATGCTTTGCAGCAAGGTGTGGTTTCAGCTTGAGACACTGCAAATTATAGAGAAATGTATAATAACCGGTCTAATTTTGTTTAGTAGCTACAAACAGCGTTGGGCTGTTTTTAAGAACAAACCGCCTTTTATTGATGCCTTCTAGATAAAAGCTTATTTATTTAGCTCACAAAAATGAATGAAAATTAAGACCTCAAGCAGTCTGCCTGCACAACTCGTATCTGCCACTCGGGGTTTCTCAGTTTTTCCACTGCTTTAATGTAGGTACTGCCATACCTTGACTTCTTTCACAAAGGGGAAAATCTCAGAAGCAGCAATTAACAGCAAAAGAGATGAAGATGCATCTAATGACAGCAATTCCCATAACATAGATCTCACCACTGGATCCAGTTTACCTTTTAAGAATGCTGGAAATACTTCTTTGAACTAATGTAGTTTTAAAACACAGAGACAATTCTGCAGCAGTGCCTCCTCTCTGTTGTTTTCAGGCACATTTGTTTTCAGGTTCTTGATGGTGACCGATTTTATTTTAGCTACTTTTGGAAGAGCACACGACAGATCCCAAGCTACACCCACTTTCTCTCTGTCAATGCACCAAACACTCTGTACCAGGCATTGACACAGCGGTGTATGACGCAAACCTGCAGGGAGGAAGGGGTCAACAGCCAGCTGTGGTGGGGTTGAGGCTTGGCAGTTCCTGGGGTGAAACAGCAATGAAAGGCCTTGTTCTTTTCTGTTAACCTCAATGGGCTGCCCTCCATCTGAGCTGGAGGTGTGGACTTGTGAGGCAGTATGGTGTGAGTGCGTATAAAGGGGGGTGCCATCCTGCCGTCACAGAGTCTGCCAAGTACAACATTACAACAGTAGTGGGATTGTGCAGTCTGTGTATTTTTTTCTGTCCTTATGAGCAGGAAAGGTTTTGCTCTCCTTTCCATCTTTCCCTTGTCTCTACCCAACCTACAACATTTTTACTTCATCAGACATCTCACCTGTTTGAGTTCAAACCAGAGCTCTAGCTCTCAAAGAACAGCCAAAGAGCATTGCTCCTCACCAGTTTTTAATGAATCACTACATTAAAAAAGCCATTGATTTGTATTAACCTTTTTTTCGAAATCTCAACCTGTATCACACAGATTGGATTTTTTGGTTATACGTTTTTTTCTTAAAACTCGTTTGATTTAGCATCTTGGCAGTTATGGTAATTTGTACACCATTAATTATTAATGTGGTCACTACTGTAGAAATACAACTTCCTTTTTTTTTTTCTTGAAACTGCTGAGTACATGAGGTTTACTTGTCAATGATGAGTGGGCATGTAGAGGGAAAAAATTAGAAGTCAATTAGTTGAAAACATCAGTATCAGACTGGTGGGAGGCCAAAGTGTCAGACAAATCTCCAGTGGCTCTGCCAGAAATATCACAACATCCTGGACCTGTCAATAAGATTAATTCCAGAAAAGGTTGTTTCTTAAGGCAGTGGAAATGAAGAGTATTCTTTTGTTAGCACCTCTCATCTGGAACCCAAGGACTAACATCTGTTTTTGTTCTGTGTTTCTGTCTCTGTCTGTGTCAGCTAATTGGCTACAATGAGAAGCCCATCAACCTGCAGATGTTCATTGGAACAGCAGATGACCGTTACTTGAGGCCGCACGCCTTCTACCAGGTGCACCGGATCACCGGGAAAACCGTAGCCACAGCCAGCCAAGAAATTTTGGTCTCAAGCACCAAAGTTCTCGAAATTCCTCTCCTCCCTGAAAACAACATGTCAGCCAGGTAAATGTCAAAACCACTTTAGGGTTGCATTACTTAGTTATGAGTTTACCACCATGAAGGAAGTCATGTCCAATGAAAAATAACCTCTTTTATGATTATACATAGTTGTAATATTTTCCAAAGGGGATTTTATAGATTTTCTTAATTTAAACCAACGGGAGGGTTGGGGGCAGAAGGAAAATTTGAGTGTTTCCCATGGAGCAGAGAACCTAATTTTATTAATAAATTTAGGATCCCTATAACAGCAGAATGATTAATTTATATAAGATCTGGTTTCATTTACATTGGAATTAATAGGAAGGGATTTTCTCATTTACACTTGTAATAAATCATATTCACAGGCATTTTTAATTTCAACAGTTTGAGCAATTACAACCCGGCTTCTTGTTGCCAATCCCCTGCTGGGCTTGTGGTTGGTTTTTATCACTCCTAGGCCTTTACTACTTAAATATGTCTTAGATGCTTGCCATCCCGGTGGTGCTGTATTGGGCCAACTATTTTCCCATTACCCTGCAGTATTGACTGTGCTGGCATACTTAAGTTGCGGAACTCAGACATTGAGCTGCGGAAGGGGGAGACGGATATCGGAAGAAAGAACACACGGGTCCGCGTGGTGTTCAGAGTGCACATCCCTCAACCCAATGGGAAGGTGCTGTCGCTGCAGGCTGCCTCCATTCCTGTGGAGTGTTGTGAGTGTCTGCTTCCTAAACTGAGCATTACACACACAAAAATATTCATTCAGAAAGCCAGAACAGGAAAGATACAAAGATAGAAACACACAAACCTTCCCACACACACACTTGTTTATTAGCAAGCTTGCAGCAATTTAAGATTTAATCTGCTGTTTGCTCTCATTGAAAGTCACTTTAGATAAGAATGTTTGATAACTGTAAAAAATGTAAATGTGTTCAGTTTTTTTCTATTCCCTTCTAGCCTGGTTATCTATAAAGCTACAAAGACCCACAAAAATATATAATACATAATTCTATCTTTTATACGTAGGCTTTCAGAGAGGTTTTAAATCTACAGTCTGTTCTATCTTTATGTTATACCTTACCTATATAACATAAGGTCATTTATAATACAGCTCAACAAATAGTCATTATCTCCCCAACCCTTTCTATCCCACTTCCAGCCCAGCGGTCAGCTCAGGAACTACCCCAGGTGGAGAAATCCAGCCTGACCAGCTGTCTGGTCAGCGGGGGAGAAGAGATGGTCATCACTGGCGCCAACTTTTTCCCAGAGTCTAAGGTCATCTTCCTGGAGAAAGGCCCTGGTAAGTTTTGTGTTCGCACAGCAGCTTAGCCTTGAACCACCCCTGCAGAATTAATGCGTGCCAAATGTGTGTGCAAAAATATTTCATGCTTTTTACAAGCCACCACGAGTAAAACATTAAATGTGTCATTTCAATCTGTATAATTTTAGTCACAGGCCAAACCTACTATTCTATCATTTACAGTGGAATATTCTTCCCGGTGAGATCATATAAACCCACGTTTTATGCATTATTGCGAGAGGTCTTGTACTTCTTCTGCATTTGTATTACACATATTTTCTGGGCTGTTACTAGACCGTGACCTGTGTTTTCTCAAAAAAAGACAATATCTGGAGAAAATCAGTATATATTACAAAAGCGTAAAATTACTCGTGACTTCTTCTAACAGTGTTGCTAATGTATGTGCGTCACTTCTCAGCTACATTCACAGCTATTATATTAGCCTCACAAAATTTCTTGTTCCAACAGGCTAATTTGTTAAATTCCAAACAGATTATGTGAGTTGTTTAGTTGTGCTTACAATATTTTTTAAACCAAATTTTTATTAACACTTAAAACAATTAGCACATCATCATTCATGCTTATGTTGCAGTTGTCACATTTACAGTTACTGTGGCAGAGTATAACGTTGATATCATTCTTTTGTTATTTTTAAATAAAGATCAAATCACTGCAGTAGGACCCCACCCCATAACTGTTGTTTGTTTTGTTAATCCGCCATCATTTATTTACTTAAACACTGTAATTGAAACAAGTAAAATGTTTAAATTATTTTTGTGCAGCAAGGTGATTTTCCTAATGTTGATGACATGAAAAACACCTACAGACACATGTGTACAATACATGCCACAGTTAGTGTAGTCCGTCATCTGCCAGCAAACATTAACAGCTGAAGCTAAAGAGCAGTAGAGATGGGGACATCTCTGCATCTACAAGAATGACAATCAACTGGGCTTGCATTTGGTATGCAAGTGACAAAAACTTGGTACACTACTAAATAATACTGGTGTTGTGTAAAGAGTATGTGAGTCTAGGGAACAAGATGAATGTAAAATCCTAAAACCAGAATGTTTTAGTTATATAATACTTACATATATATAATACTTAAGAGTCCCTTGTGGGATTGATAGAGTATCTATCTATCTATCTATCTATCTAGGCTGAAAAAATTACTGAGGGTATATCTACATCCACATCATTTTAATTTAAAGCATGCAACTTTTATTACCTTTGCCTCAGCCCTCACTAATCTGGTATTTCAAGACCCGCTAAATGACTTTAACCAAAAGTGATTCTGGTCTGGGTTTAGTTTGAAAAATTCAGGATTGTGGTTTAGTCTGTGCGGCAAAAAACTGAGACTTGTTCAGACAATTACACAGGTCTCGTCAGTCTTATCATAGCCATAATAGTATAGCTAGGCACACATACATTTCTTGATTTCATCCTGCATTTGCAAGTCCTCTTTTTTTTAATGGCATTAGTACACGTCCACCTCATTGTCCGTCCAAACAAAGAAATCTGTGGTCTTTTTGTTATTACTGTTCTTCTACTGTAGTATTTGTTACATAAACCAACCCTCTGATTCCTGTTTACTCATGCACACACTTTGCCCCACATTTAGAAAGAGAGCTTTTGCATTGTAAAACATTGTTTTACAATGAAAACGTGTTGTAGATGTAGCCTCAGTTAAACCCCCCATCGTATTCATCCAGTCTCTGTTAAGTGGGCCTCTTTCTCTGCCTTATCCTTTCCTTCTTTTGTACACGACTCTATAACAACAAATATAATAGCTGTTACTTGGGATGGAAATTTTAAATGCATGAGTTTTGTTGAGCCAGTCTCTGCTTGCCTGAGGCACTTTTGTGATGAAGAGCTACAGAATCAAGTTCACACATGGCAGAAAGTTTGAGTGATGTTTTTGTGAGTGAGTGAGTGAGTGAGTGAGAGGCATTTCAAAAAAAAAAAATAAAAAATTAAGGACAAAAAAAAGCAGCCTGGAGGAATGTGTTTAGCTCTTTAAGGTGTACCAGGTGAAGCATGGCATAGAAATGTTGCAAGTGGAAACCTTCAAGAGGCACATCTTGGGTAGGGAGAAAAGCTGGTGCATGAACGCAGTGGACTGTGGAAGAAGAATATGAAAGGAGAGAGGGCAATAATGTTGATTGGATTTGTGTAAACGATCTACCTCATTATGACTAATCCCCCTGCTTTTAGTGCAGAAAGACACTGATTGGAATAAGTATTGGAATGGAAGAAAAAAGAGAGGCAATGACAGATATTTTTCCACGGTTTCTCATAATTGAGGGACAACAGATTTATGAAAAACTGGAGAGATTTGCCCACTGTCACTCTTACTTACATTGCAAGATGATACTAAGTAACTTTACTATATACAGATACAGATCTAATCTGTATCTTAGTTGGAGTGAAAGCCTATTAAAGGAGATAGATGTTTAGGTTTGTTAGGTTTTGCATAGTTTTAGTGTGTATCTTGTTCTTTGTTAATTTAATGCAATATACAATAATTGGAGATGGAAACACAATTACACCAATTTACGCATATATATTTGTTGTTGCTACTCTTCATCAAACACTGATGTTAAAGTAAGTCCATAACTGGTATGAGTCAGTTTTTACAAGCATGACTGTTTATAGAAGGGGTTTGACTTTAAAGGCTACCTTGAATTGTTTCAAATACAGCCTGGTTACTCCAGTGTTTCAGCTGTAGCTTTTTAAAAAGAAAAAGCCCACAGTTGCAACATACAAAGCAATCACCCTCTATATTTTTATTCGGTCTCCCAGCACAATAAGAGCATGTTCTTTCCCTCTGACTGGAGTGTGCAGGGTGTCTCAATGATCCGAGTCATTGTCTCAGTGGTGGTATGAGGCTCCTGTTGAAGCTTGTTGTCTGACAGAGCATGTGGGGCCCTTGCTCCTGCCTGTTGAATGTCAACATGCTGTGCTGCTATAATGCACTGCTGTCGGCTTCAAAGGCATTCAAGGTCATTTTCTTCACTGAGGGGGAAAAAAATTCTCTTTTTATCAACAGGTTAAGCTCTTCTTTTGCAATCAAGTGAATCTGTCTAATGTGCTTACTACAAGTAAGGCTAATGTTCTGTGTGATCAGTATACCTTCTAAAACCCATAGTTGATTTTGGTAGAATATGTTGCAATGACTGTAACTTGCCTCTAAGACTGCTTAGTTTGCAGGGATCTACATGTAGGTTAGGCCTCTCTGCAGACTTGTTGCAGATGCCTGAAAGTGGTATTTGGGGGAATCCTTTGGTTTTTGTGGAAGAGGCTGTGCAGGTGCATGTTTTACTTGCACCATGTAGGCACCCTGAAAAAAGGTTCTCAGAACCTTCACAGACATACTGAAAAAAGTAACTGCAAATTAACATAAGCTAAAAGGTAATTGGGTAGTTTATTTGTCACAGTTCATATTCTTCTCAATGGTGCAGTGACTGATTTCTTCCAGCCAGAGTCCAAGCTTGTCAGTGTTTTCACCCCAGCTGCTTCCCTTCAAGCAGCTGCCTCTGAGGTGTCTGGCCAAATAATTAGATCCCTCATAGGAAAACTGGAAAAGAGGTTGTCCAGCCAGAAACCTGGCACTTTAAAGTTATTTTAAAATAAATGCAATTATTCCACTGCTGTCTCCATAATTTTAACCAGGCAAGACAAACAGCATGATATTTGGATTACTAAAGGCTCAGAAGCCCGATTTTCTTCATAGGGCTTTTGGGCTTTTTAATCTACATTATTTTGACGTCTCCTGATATTCTGAGTAAACTGAAATTTTTACTTTTCCAGGGCCTTTGGCTCTTTTTGAGCCATACTTAAGAAGGCTGAAAATAGAAAGACTCTGCAAAACAAGTTTAAAACAACATACTTTAGAGTCTCTGAATTAAAGTGCTTTACTCAGTAGTGATCATGTATAGCCTGGCGTTTTAGTTAGTTAATCATTTTCTTACTGTATTTTATATCCCTCTTTTAGTGTATTTCAAAGTTGCAAAGATTCAAGTTGTGTTTGGCCTGAAGTGGTATTGTAGTGATGCGATAAAGTGATGCCGTCTACTTCACCATTATAGGTTAGCTTCCATGATTCACGCACACAAGTTCTCAGTCAATTCTTCACCGAAACTCTGCTTCACTTTGTTGTTTTTAGCCGGGCTGCCACTCAGGAGCAGTTGAAGATTTTCTTGATATATTAGTATAACCTAATGTGTGCAGTTTCCTTTTTCATTTTGAGACAGTGCTGATGATTTCAAAAATTCAAAAACAAACTTTGGAGTCCCTTTTATGTGCTTTCAAGAATTTTAACTTTGACATTACAATCTCAGTCAATCTACAGTCTCTTGCTTCTTTATGCAGCCTTTTCCTTTTCCTAAAAATTCTAAAAACCATTCTTTCCAGATGGACGACCACAGTGGGAAGTTGAGGCAAAAATAATCCGTGAGAAAACTCAAGGTGTAAGTAGTTTTTTTTTTTTTTTTAGTTTTTTTTTAACCTGTGCAGTTACATTATGGCTTTTTTTTTTTTCCACAGTGCTTTTAACTTTGTGATATGTTTCATGACAATAAGTCTCAATGTTTTTGTAGTCATGCATTGTGGTTGAGGTCCCTCCGTACCACAGTAAGAGTGTGAGCTCAGCCGTGCAGGTGCAGTTCTATGTCTGCAATGGCAAGCGGAAAAGGAGCCAATCACAACGCTTCACTTACCTTTCAGGTGAGTTGAAATGTTCTTGTGTTTTTTAACAGAGCGGCTAAGGGTCCTTAAAAGTCTTAAGAACAGATTTATAAAGAAAGAGCTTTAAAAAAATGTATCTTAAATTTAGTTTTGAGGAGTTTGGGCCATTTCTGCACATTAAGATCACACAATCCATCAGGACTGTTAACACCCTGGTATTTTTGGAGCAGACCAAAGTCTGATCCACAACCCAATCTAGGAAGTGAAAAACAAATATTAGATGAAGGTGATGATTATAGCTCACTTCAAGATTTCTCTTTCACCAGCACTTTTAGTTTCTAGAAATGCTACAGAAATTTATCAATTAGACCTGTAATTATAAATGAAAGTCTTCATTATTCAAGACAGAAAGCAAGGTGCTATTATGACTTGGTGACGATGTAAAAGGAAGTAGTGTTGCATAGTCTATTGGAATTGTTATGGTTTCGTTTATTAACCAAAAAACAGCATTATTCTAGTTACCTAATTACTTAATTAGCTTAATTGATGTTTAATCTGATTTGATGGTGTTTTAGACTAAAGGACCACATGAGGCATTGGGCGCATAGTGAAAGTAAAAGCATTTTACCTTCGGGTTGTGTCAGACTAATAGTAAATGTTCAGATGATACTGCAGATTCCACGTACTATTGTAATACTAAATGTCTTGTAGCTTATCAAAGATTTAGTATTTGTTGATGTTAATAAACATATGTAAAGAGCGTTTGAACATGTTTGTAAACACAGGATTTTTTTTAGAGTCTATAGTCATAAGTTTATTTTTTCTTAATTAAGAAAGTACACAATTACTTCATTTATTATTTTTGCAATGTGAGATAATACTTTAAGTATTATTTGGCATTGCTCCACGCTTGTGTGACACTCCCAAGTTAATGACAAAAGTTTGAGACATCATGTTGCACGCTTCTCCACGGGGGCTTTGCTAACCTCGTTTCTTTCTTTCTCTCTCCAAAGAAAGCATTGCTGTGGTTTAGAGAGGGCTCTTCCACTAACAATAACATTAACACCTGCCAACTGTTTATTTTGTAAAGCTTTCTCAATCCAGAGCCAACCGTTTTTTGTTTTTGTTTTTTTTCCTGACATGCACTGCATTTGCATGGGGTTTTTACGATACAGATCTTTTGCTATCCAGGAAACTTTTATTATACATTGAGTGTGAGTTACGGAGTAAAGTGTACTTTTTTTCTTAAAACGTGAAGGAACTCAGTCTTAACATTTTATTGTTAAAGTTTCTTCAATATTTCAAAGCCTTTTTTGGATCAAATTTATGTCTTGTTATTAGATATTGTTATTGTTTTTTTTTTTTCCCTCATAAAGCAAGTCAAACTGAAAACATAGTTGGCGGAATATATTGACATGTGAGCATTTTGTGCAACACATCCAAACCCTTACTTTCACCGCAGCAGTGTGTATAATTGTGTTTGTGTGTGTGTGTTTATGTGTATAAGCAGCCTTGCCCATCCACCCACCCAGCCTTTCTGTTTGCAAGCACGCCCACTCTGCACAGGCAGTTCCTGTTTTCCCCGTTGACAGATTAGTTCAGCCAATTACAGCAGAGTAGAATAACCCTGCTCAGTCAGTCAAGATGGGTCGCTGACACCGCTAGTGTCACCACGGACACCGCCTCCTTTATTGTGGCAAAAGTAGAAAAAAGAAATCAGCTAATCAGTCGGTTTCATGTTTCATCGTGGGCTGCTGCAGAGGCCCTGGCCCAATTTAAGAATGTGTTCTGAGAAAACTTGGAGAAAAACTGATAAACAAATAACCTTTGTTACTGTTTTGGGTTTTGAAATCGCTGCATTGTCATTCAGGTAACTGGGATAAACCTCACATATTTGGACTGAATTTTTTATACATTTCGGAAAATAAAAGATGAAAACATCTTGAGCTTACTTATATACTGTTTATACTTGTATTCCCTGGCTCCTTTTCAAGCCATTTCAAGTTTAGAAGCACCGTTACTGTGCCTCTTGCCTTTTAATCCCAGAAAGTGAGTAAAAGCACAGTCAGTGAACTCGTTGGTTCTGTTGGTCTGATCCGGGCTGGGGGGCATTCAGCTCCTCTTCCCACACAACACTTCACATGATGGCAGCCAGACTGACAACATATGCTCTCTCTCTGATTCAGAGCTGGATAAAAATAAAACTCACTGTCACAAGGCACCAGATTGGGAAATAGGTTACTGATTGGCATAGCAGTGCTCTAAGCTGTCACAGTAAAAGGAAATGGCCCCATTTAGTATAAAAAATATGGGAGGCTTTTTTTTTATTCTCTAAAAGGAGATCAAATTCAAAATACATACTTTTCAGAAATTCTGTTTACTGCTTCAAGGGTCTTTTGGTCTACTTTCAGCCTTAAACCACAATTCAGAGGAAACTAGTGGGACCTGAAAATATGGAAAAACTTAAAATTGCAACTCACTTTTGTAGCTGGTTTAGGTCTTTGGACTACTATACCTGAAGCATAAATAGCAGCGATATTGTTGATAACACTACGGCTTGATAAATGTATGTCTTGCTTTTATCTATTTTCTTGCTGAATTTGGTTGGTAGTCATAACTGACAGTGTGAATTTTCTCATTTCCCTTCCTCCTGTCTGTGTGTACCTCTGTCCCTTTAGTTATGGTTAAACAGGAGCACAGAGACGAGCTGGACCTTCCTGCGGTACCTCCTATTTCCATGCCCATGGCACATGCTGGCAGTCTGGTGCGCACCCAGCTGCCTTCTCCTGAGCTGGGCCACCCATCGGATAACCTTCTGTCCAGCTCCCCTCATGGCCTGGCCACGGGCTCCGGACCTGGCCTGCTACCCGTGCAGACCCCCTGCCCCTCCCTGGGCTCCCCATCTTTCCAGCACCTGCCTCAGCTCCAGGGTCACATTTTGCATCACCCCCCTGCAGACTGCCAAATGACGTACCACCCGAACTCTGCTCCCCCTCCGCTTTCTGTTCCTCCTCATTCCTCCTACCAGCCCATGCAGCACAGTCATGGTCACAGCCTGCCCTTCAATGGCCAGCCCAGCCTTTCTCCTCAGGGCTATGAGAGGATGCCATTTCAGCAGAGTCCCAGTGCAACATCACACCCAATGGGCATGGGAATGGTGTACCCCTCCTCCCCTTGTTCCTCACCAACCGCTCCGTCCTCTTCAACAACCAACCCCATTGAGGGTTCCCCACAGAGCCAGCAACCCCTCTTTACTCCCTCATGCTCACATCTCCAAACGCTGGGAAGCTATCACTGCTCTCCCACCCAGGTGCCCTCTCCAGGTGGACACCCCCTAACAGGGCAGCACACCACACCATTGCAAAGAGCCATGGGCTACCACCCAGTTAGTCAAAGATCAGCATCCTGTCCCACAACGTCCAGCGCCCCTCCTCCAAGGATGGTCCCCTCTCCCCATTCTGGGCCTTCTTCTCCTCAGCTCCACTCATTGCCGTACCAGTCTCCCACCTCATCTTCACCCACCTCATGCGGCAGTCCTCTGGGGCCCCTCCAACAGCAACATTCAGGACAACTTTCTCCCCAGGCTACAAGCCCAGTCATGACTAGCCTTTCTCCGGCAGGAGTGGGCCCTCTGGTTCATCCTCTAAGCCCTCAGGGGCCCTTCCAATCAGATGGGGAGAGGCTGAACATTAAACAGGAGCCAGAGGACAGGGAGCCCACCTTCCGCTCCATTGGCTTACAGGACATCACACTGGATGATGGTGAGATATATGACCTTATATTCTCAAAACATTTCCTGTGGGTTTAGTTTATATTGCCTAGGCTCAGTAGCTACCTTATATTTTAATAAACAGCGAAACACTTGTAACCTGTGGGAGAAAGTTCAATGTTTACAACTAGCTGCCTTCACTATTTTAACTGTCATTACATAAAAAGGAAGAGCTGAACTCATTCAAATTTGACTGTCTTTCAGAAGTAACACAAAACAGACAAAGCAATCTGAAATAGAGATTACTATTGTTACACTATTATTCCATCAACCTTTTATTTTTATTTTTTTATCATGCTTCTTTCTCTCTGCAACCCTATTTTGTTCTGTGTAACTATGCGTCTTTGACTCTCACTCTTCAGTTTTCTGTCAGTCCAGCCTTCAACTCTCATTATCACATTTTCCTATCCTTTTACACAAGATATTTAGAGCACAACCATCTGTGATCAATCTCATTTTCAGTCTGAAACAAGGGACCGCTCAGGGATTAAATTTACCCTACAATATGTGACGCACAAGATAAATTTGTACCTGATGATGTAAAACAATACACAGCACCAGTTGTTGTATTTTCAAGAGGCTGAAACCTTGATGCCTGATAACAGTGATAGTGTTTCATCTGTCACTGCAGTGCACAGTTGTGTACACAGGTTCATTACTGAGGGGTCTTGTGACTTCGTATTGGGTAACATAGACACAATAAGACTGATAGCTGTAGTATCATATTAAAGGGTCTAATTGTGGACTACAGAGCTTCTGTATCTGTGGCAGCAGTTTGGAGATTAATTACATTTTGAATGTTTTGGCTCCTTGGAGCTGAAGGCAGGGAGAGGATTGCATCATTTTGTGCTACTTGCAAAGACTGTGGCTGGAACACGACGACTACGTTTGTGTGCTGCTGCAGTAATTACATCCTGTGTGTGCTTGTGTGTACGTGAGTGTGTGTGTACCTGCGCTAACAACTCTAATTAGCATGCTCAGAAGAACTTGTTGACTTAACTATTGACCATGAAGTCAGCACATGCATTTAGCACCTTTTTTTTTTCTCTCATCCATGAACTTCTCGTCCTAAAATATGTTAATCCACACCGTTCTAAGTCACCTACCTCCTTATCTGTAGGTTGTGTTACCACTACTGACATATTCAAATGAGAGTTCTGAAGATTTAGGGTTAATAAGTAGCCTGGCAAGGCTATGTAAGGGAAGTGTGATACTGCGTTCTAGAAAGGGTCAGTCTCATTAACACAGCACTGCTCTCAGTAAGTCGTGTGAACAGCTGCTGGAGTTCAATAGTGCATAAAACTTACATATAGCTATTCCCTTTTCACAGCCTCATTCATGTGCACACATGAAATCTGTTTAGCCGCATTTTTTTTCTACATGAAACTTTAGCGCAGTTTTATTCAGCCTCTGCCCCTGTCAAACACGGAGACACAGTCACTTTGAAAGTAGCTGCCTGTACTCAATCTCTTATTAAAAAAAAGTGTGAAAAAAGTTTGTGAGTGACACAGTTCAGACGGGAATGTAAGCTCTCCCTTTGAGCCTGTGGCTAAAAATAGCTTTCTGTGCCAGCCCAGCTCTGTAGGCCATGTTTTGAAGTAGAAATGTGGAGTTTTTACCCAGCTCTGAGTTTTAGGAGGTCGCAGCACTCTCTCTTAAGTAGACCACATACACCCCAGTTTGGCAGACAGCAAATTTTACCATAAGAGTTCATGAATTCATGAAGCGTGACGATAAACCTGCATTCTGATTTCATAATTTGAAAAAAATAATCTAAAATTATTATTTTTGAACGATTGCACATAATTATCATTCGTTTTCTGATAAAATGCGTGTTGTGTTTAGAAGAGTTTGTTCTCTGACTGGTTTCATATAGACTCACTATTTTTGCATGGATGTCCATCACACTTAAGCTCAACTTTTGCTGTACTACCATAGACCTAAGTCAGCGATAGAAGAGGGAATACAAATGTGTAGAAAACTGCTCTGATTAGCAAGCAGATGGCACTTGTGACGCACACCATAGCATGCGCGAGATGTGTGTCTTGGTGCGTGTGTTAGGGAGAGATTGTGTGTATTGTGTTTGTGTGCATCTTTTTGATATTGTGGAGGGGTGTGTGTGTGTGTGTGTGTGTGTGTGTATATGCGCCTGCCCGTACAGAGCAGGAGACACAGGAGGTGAGAAGACAGACTGACAGACAGATGGACAGACAAGTCCTGAATCCAAACCCACTGCAGGGTCACTCAACTGAGACGTTCAATCTGAAATGTTCTTGGAATCTGAAATTAAATTGACGTGTAAACTGAATAATTTAATGCTTATGTACAATGTGTAATGTACATTTCAAATTTTCATTCCTGTCTAAACACAGAAGTGTATCTTTGGAGAAACAGCACTTAAGATGTATATAAAAATAACATGGATACATAATTTCTTCTTTGTGATACATGGGCAGCCATGCTTTATTTTTATTAGGCTTTGCAGTGAAAGACCATAAGCCACAAAAGCAAAGAAGTATCTTCTCAATGTAAAAGCAACAAGAGATTTAACAGAGTGTTGCTAAAATATGGAGCTTTTTTACTGCTTTGATGTCTGAAAACAGGACAGAATATAATTGGGTGGTGCCTCAATGGAAAATGATCAAAGACACCGGTTTTTGTAACAAATATTTGTCACATTTGGTGTATAGAGCGAGGTTTATCAGAACTTTAACCAGAAAATGAATTATAGTTTCCGTTTAGGTGCCGTATACGTGATTAATAGGTTTATAATCCGTGAGCTTGTCAGGCAGGTTTTCCAAGCATCTATATATTCACGTCTGTTTGGTGACTATATGAGCATGGTAGCGGCTTAAAGAATGCATAGTGGTCATGGTGACAGAGTCTGAAGCTGTTTTGCTGCCAACCTGTGCACTTAACTAATTAATCTGCACGTGACTGTCTTTATGTTTGCAGAGCACAGCTGGGAAAGAATAGCATGTGTGTTATTGGCTTTGTTTGCATGTGAGCAGTTGCTGTAGTGTCGGCACTGCGCGCAGCGTGTGTCCACAACAAAAGCCGGTCTTTTGTCAGCGCTGCCCTGCCCAATTTCATAGCTGCCCCAAACTGTGAGCTATGGCTTTGAGGGTTAATAATAGGCAGAGCCCTGCTGCCTGCACTCCTCGAGGCAGAGACACCGGCACAGTAATGACACAGAAACATGCACATTGAGCGACACGTATCATCCTGTGGATGTCATCAAATATGCCAGGCAGTGTCCATGAACACATCTTTAAATATATGTTTTTATTGTCCTGTTTTTCTGTGTTTACAAGGAAATAGACTGCATACAAATGAAAAAGTTTCACCAGCTGTTGCTAAAAGCACAAAAAGCATTTTGTGGTGGAAGAAAAGTCTTCACATGTTGGGAGAATTTTTTTTTTTTTTTGCTCCATCTTTGTTGCTCATTATGCACGAATAGCTCCACACAGATTTATTCCCTAAGCAACATTTTTGCACTAAAAAATGTGCTTGCTCGTTATCTAAAGATCACCACTAATCTCTTCTATGTTCAGTATGATGGTGAACGCAGCACTGGTTTGGCTTAGCTTAGCTTTAATAATAGAGTTGGGTTATGAAGCAGCTAGACTGTCTATACCATTATCTGACAGAATCCACTCACCAGCTCAGTAGTGCTGCTTCACACATGCGTAAGAGTTTACAGAGTTAATTTACTGGGCCACTTCATGAAGTCTACACTTAAGCCCAAATGAAAGTGATACTTGTTTCTTTAACAGAAAGATAATGTGTTGTTAAGTCGTGTGTGAAGGTGCTAGCAGATGGATTACTTTCACAGAAAATGAGACAATTTTTTCCCGTTTCCAGTATTTGTGAATTCACCAGCTGTTGTAGTTTCATATTAGCAGACAGAAATAATTTGGTATGTACCAGGTAATGAGAGGCACGTTATAATGCCACCGAAACCAACAACTTCCCATTTTGCTTATCTTTAAATGATAAACCGTCATTTGTTTATTTAAAGTCATTTCATGATGTGCATCCTGCACATGATGTGTGCACCCTGAATGCTGCAAAAGAGCTGAGAACTGGAAAGTTCGTAATAAAAAAAAAAAAGTGGTGAACTGGCCACTCACCAAGTAATCCAAAAAGACCTTTTCTCAGCAGTTGGCCCTCCAAGGGGGGGAAAGCCAGTAAATATTGGATTTACCTTTGAGAAATGCAGCTACAGCTTTCTCTTAAATTAAATTAAACATAAAATTAGACTTTCAAATACCTTTTTGTCTTTGGATCCTTTTCTAAACTGTAATTCGTTGATATTTTTCCTTTAAAAAGGAATGAAAAGTTCATTTGTAGAGTCACCATCAGATTAAAGTCATTTACAGAAAACTATTTTTTTTCATGAAAAAACAGAAATAAATCAGTTGTTTTGTGTGACAGCATGAAATCTGTAACACATTCTGAGTTAGAGACTTCATGTTGCCATTAGGCAGAAGAATAACACAAATAACCCCAAACTCCTGATTTGCTGGCATAAAAAAACAGCAGTGAAAGGAAAATAGATTTCCATTAAATGCCACTGCTGCTCTTTAAAAACAATGGCAAACATTTGCTGGTCTTTTCCCCTCAAACAAGTGGAAAAGGACTTTCTGTGTCATCTTTCCACACAATTAGGGTCTTAAAGAGTTTAATGCAGAGGTCTTGGCAGAGGCAACCTGGTATGGAGACAGTGCCAGTTGCTGCATTTTTCGTTAGAAGGGGAAGCCTAGAAATCCCTCTGTGGTAATAAAAGTAGTTTAGCTCGTTCATTTTTTAAAATATTTTATTTTTAAATATGCACATGATATTATTTTGGAAAGTAGCACTGCTGCTTTTGTGGTTAAGGTTTTTCAGAGTTTTGTCTCTGTTGCTTTGTTGACAGTCTGTTTTTTGTGCTCTTAAGCCAGGTATGGAGCATTGGTGCTCAACTGGAAAATTAATACTAGTCACCACATTTTCATGGTGCACAAGTAAGGACTTGACAGATTGTAGTGAAGCAGATTTCGCTCCCCTTGTAAAGCTGTGGAAATGTGTGTTTGCAAGCTTTTGTGTGTGTTTGTGCCCGTGAGCTTTCGGTGAGTCACTTTAGCCTGTTGATGCTACATTGCCGCTGCATTCCTGCTTGGTAGCCAAAAATATTACAGGAAAAATAATTTTCTTCTGTTTGTTCTAATGCCTCTAAATCTAAAAGATTTCCTGCTTTGCTCCTGAAATATCTTTGGATGTTAGACTTACTAATGAAAATATTTGAAGAACCCAATAGTATATACATTTTATTAGTGGTGTGGGCTTTGGAGATGCCCCCAAGTGGCCATTCAAACTCCAGTGGTTTCTGTTTTAAAACTCTGTCTTCCGGTCATCGGCTTAGTGGAACCACAATTCTGTGTCCTCGTTGAAAGGCGAGAGTCTTGCGAATCACTTACCGTTAGATCAAATGGGAAATCCACAGATGATTCACAGAGATGAGTGACTTTGAGAAACTGAGACTTTGTAAAGAGCTTCTCCGGTATGCTCTGTGCCCTCACCCACCCACTCACTCACTCCAGAAGTAAAATTAAAATGAAGCATAAAGGGATCACAGAGAAGCAGCTGAGATGAAGGGTAAATGGAAAAAAAAGGAGGGGGAAAGACTTTTCCGGAGCAAGCCTGGAAGATTTCAATACCAGTTCTATCAACTGACCGTCTATTTCCAATGTGTGTGATCAGTCAGTGGCTCTTTTACTTAAAGTTTGCTCTCATAGACGAGGCTTTGTGAGGATGTGTGCATGTCATTACAGGGCCCTGCAAGTGGAAACTGTGTGCTTTGATATTCCCTGTTGCAAGCAAACCGAGTCTTGCTTCCCTCTGTTCCCTTTGCGCCAGTGTTTCCATTGTGGCATGTTGTCTTCATTTGCTGGACCGAAGAATCACTCAAACTCTGAGCTATTTGCTTAAGCCGCACTGCCAGGGTAATGTTTTTAATGCCTGGGTCAGGGAACTTTTTTCAGTGTGTCATAAAGAGTTTTGATAATTACCCACTTTCCATTTCGACAGAAGACATGTTTATCGTACTGAATGACCATCTGCCTGTTTCACTTCTGTTTTGCATTTTGGAAATCTTTTCAATATGCCTCTTTTGACATGCACTTTAGAAACGTGAGCTAACCCAGTCACAGTGGTCTCCTGCTAGATGTGAAACCTCCTTTCAGGGAAATTTAACAGAGCCCCTGATACCACTTCAATCACAATATGCAGATTTGACAACAAATTCATTTCTCACTTAGCAGTTTATTTCTAAGATTTAAAATCTGCCTGACATTTTGTACCCACACTTTTTTTTTCCCCCTGGGTTTGAGGTATTATCTATAATATTCTGGACCTTCTTGCTCGTTGTGACTCTTACCGAGTCTACGGGCAGCCAGTAGTGGTGCTCATCTCAAAGAGTTTTGTCTTTCTCCTGCATTGAAAGACAAACTTCTTTCTTAATTGTGCTGGAAACTACACAACAGTGTATTGCTAAAGATTGGATGAAAAAAAACATCTGCATACATGGCGACTGGAAAAATCGTCTTCCCTCTAAATTAACGTCTTTAATCATGCCACGCAATCAATGACTAAGAGAGGAGGCAGCACTTTGTGGAAAAGGGTTCGTTTTGTTCTTTTCAGTCAGTTAAAGGATTTAAATCTGTTAGCTCCCAGAGGATGGAGTGATCTGATTGTAGCCTTTACTAGCAGGAGTAACTGTAGTAGTGGTAGTAGGCTGACTGCAGATGTATATTTTGACTAGGGAGCCCCCCTCCCAGTCATCTGCAGAGGATCTCCCTTCGGCTGAGACATTCAGAGCCACAGTTACTACAACAGGCAGCGCTGAATCACTGGTTTTCTGTTGCACCGTCATGAACAATACCAGTAAACCTGAGAAAATACTATGGCATATGAAACCAGTCATAGCTTATGTGCGACTCAAACCTCTGTTTCACTTCTGGTTATTGATGTGTGGAGCTCCAGGTTAAATTGAAGCATAGATTATCTGTTGCTCAGTGATGAGGGAAACATTTTATTTTTACAGACTGCAATGATTGCTCAGTTGCTTACTGTTGCTTGCTGGTTTTGGCCTTGTTCTCCTTAGAGATAAGCGTTTTGGTTCACTGACCTGCTAGTTCTAGTTTTTAGTCCACACGTTATAACTTTTGTTATGAAACTGAAGCTGTTCCAAGTAGTTTGTTGAATTGAATGAGAAGGGAAACAGAAAAGAATCGTAAATGGGCAGAGGTGGAGTAAACTCCTTTCCGTTGTATGTCTCTTTTGAGATGGAAATTCTCTTCCAAAATAAGTTCTGCTTATTTCCGACGGCCCCACACGAAATCGTGCAAATTTACATCGAGCGCCGATGTAATATCGAGACCGAAGCCTCATGAAAATATTTCTGACAGTTCATTTTGGGAAACCTCACTAGAGGGTTTTTTTTTTTTTTTTTTTTGAGAAAACAAATCGAATCGAAATGAGCGGAATAAGTCTAAACTTTAGCTGGGTTTTGTGAATTTTTTATGCTAATTCCTTCTTCTTTTTTTGGGTCTCTTCTTACGTATTTATCGGTCGATAGATTAATGTTTGCCTATGCAACAATCTAATCAGTACAGCGGAAAGTGATGAGTTTTTGCAGACGCCCACTTAATGTCGGTCTGTCGCACTTCACACTATGTTGCTCATATTCCTGTGGTATTAGGGCAGATTCACTCCCTTGAATAAACAGCGCTTACCACATAACGCTTAAGCTGTGCAGGTTTCTGACAGGCCTGTAAGCGCAACTCTGTAATGTGTACCTCTAATTTGATCCATCAGTGCTCACAGTCATGATTTTTCTTACACACTAATAGTAATTTAATTACGTTTAGTGTAGTTAAGTGCTATTAAGATATCTGGATTAAAAATGCAAGAAGTCAAATGTAAAACCTTTGTTGAACTTCATTAAACTGGTGTTACAGAAATAAAAGAAACTCAGTCTATAGCTGTGTCATTTTATCAATACAGCTGCTGCTCTGGCGGTCCTTTAACAGCTGTAAGATGCAGTTTATTTTGAGCCCAGCTGCAGCACTTGTCTTTCAAAAGGTCACGGCCTTTAAAGGAGATCTGTGGTCCTCCATCAGAGCTTTATTTCACATGAGGAATTATGTGACAAAGCAATGAACCAGTCCACTTGCATGTTATACGTCAAAGTTAGACTGTATGCTCAAAGGTAAATGTTTGCTTTGATAATCACACGGTAGTCTCATAAGTGCGTGGTGTTGCTGTGAGTGTGAGAGTGTGCGCGCGTGTGTGTGTGTGTGAACATGGTTGACATGGGAAAGGAAGAGCCTCCCACGCTAACAGGATGATGTGAGTGATGGTGGCCAGACACAAAAGCGAACAGCAGAAAACACAAATAAAGTACACCAAGGCACTAAATTGCGCTTCTGGTCCCATGACAGAGACTGTGACAGACAATCATGTGTTCAGTTTGAAAAAATGAACTTGAAGTACTCTTGAGTTTGAGGAGGCGGCAGTGAAGCTGTGAAACAGAAATAAAGGTTAACAAAATAAATGTTAAGACTTCTTTGTTTTGCTGAATTTATTAAGGTTGTGTTGCTTTCTTACTCCACTTATATTACTTTACAGCGTTTATGTGTGTTTGTGTGCGTGTTGTTAAATTTGAATATGGTTTCTTTTTTCTGAAGAAACACTCTTGGCTGGTTCATTTGCTCATCGATGACTAAGTCGCTCCCTGTCACATTTTTTAACTGAGTTACAGTAAAGCATTTGCTTATAAACTTCTCAGGAGTGGGGGCTTGATTTTGCACTATAGCTGCACATGTGGACAGAGTGGGGTGGAGAAGAGCTGCATTTTGATGGGCATGCACAGACATAGCTGCCTTTGAGTGCTGGTGTCACACTGGGCCAGAGGTCTTTGCTACACCCACCCAAACCAGTTTGCCGAGCCTGACTTCTACACTCTGTGTTTTTGACCTGTCATCGTGTCATTTAAAACACTTAGGGAAACCACATGAAGAAGTCAGAGGATAAAAGGTGAACTCATACATGTTGTAAGAATGGAAAAAAAAAAAAGAAGAAACATTCACCTCACATTTTCCATAAATTTAAAATAAATGAAAGTGTTCTTACTCTTTCTGTCCTCATGTCTTCCTCACCACGTCAAAGTAAAGCTGATTTACTTCATGGCTGCAGTTTTTACTGGCTCCCTGCTGTGTTTCTTGTGGTCCCAGTGTGAGTTCTGAATGGAGGCAGCAGATGTAAAACAACCATTCAGGCTGGCTGGATAACAGGCTGAGAAAGACTTGCTTGTTATTTATTTAAAATCAGGCTCTAACTGAGTGTGTTGAGTAATTAACCTCGCTGTGCCTGAGTGCCTCTCCGGGCTCAACAACGTGTTTAACAATAGATTGGTTTTACACAACCTTTTTGCCATGCTTACACACCCCATGAATGGGCCTGAGGAAATGTACTGAACCACCATTAAATCTCTAATGAAGTAATGGACGGCCCTGCTGGTTGGCCAGCTGCACAGGAGTGTGTGTTTATAGGAGTCAATGTGCTGTGCTAACTGCTAACATTTCTTGGACTCGAACACGGTTTAGAATTGGCACATTCAGTGAATGGAATAGTTTCTCTCATTTGTTATGTCAGGAGAGATTATATCTCACGTCAGAGCCATGACTTTGTGACCTTTGGGTTTGCCAGTTTTTTAGAGTATTTTTTTTCCCCATTTTAAGCTTTTGGCAGTTTGAATTTGCTATTTTTGTCCTATGAGGAACTCAGGGTGGAACTACACTGACCTCTGCTGGAAAGAAATGCACATGTTCTGACAAAATAATATATTTAAAGTTTTGAATATTTATAAATTTTTTTTTCTGTTTGTCTCCCTTCACAGTGAATGAGATCATCGACAGAGACATGTCCCAGTCCCCCAACCAGTCGTAGCTCGGCCCTTGCGCCAATCCCCTGCACCTCGTAAATCCTGCCACTTCCTCACCTCCAGTATGGACCCAGGTGCCGGTTCGGGTGCTGGTCCTGATGGAAGAAGGGGGTTGAAGAGAGACGATTGTTGTCAACGACTGAATACAGTTGGGAGAGTCTGTTCCAAACCACAAGGATTTGCAAGTTCACCAGCCTGAAGAAGACACTCCTCTGATTTCTTTTAAAACTGTTTGTCCTGTGTAGAGAACTTGATGCTGAACTACACAGATTAAAAAGAAAATGTGAGCAGGAGGATGTTGTAGCCATGCCAAGTTAGAGCCAGGGTAAAAACTGTCAGAGAACAATGAGAAACCGTTACAAAAACCTTCTTCTTCTTGAGCTCTTTAATGTTCAGGGCTGTCTGTGACCCTTTGTTAGGTGTGCGTATGACCCTTCAGAGCACCCAGTCTTCCTGACCAATCAGTTCTCACCTCTGTGAGTCTGGAGCACTCACCTTTTTTTAAGTAAGTTTATCTACAAGAGACAACTTAATGCGCTGTCGTCGCCCTCTCACCAGCATTGACCTTCGTGAATGAAGACTTGTCTTATGAGAATAAGAGATGCTCAGTAGTGCACAATCACAATGAGCCAGAAGGCTGTGGCAGTGCTCTCAGTGTTGCCAATTTCTCAGGCAACACTGTCTTAAGCACCAGGGTGCTATAAAATATTCAGGTTTAATTGAACATCAGCGAAAGTGTGGCAGAACAATTAAGAGGTGAAATTGGCTTAATATGATGAGAACGCCCATAATTATTTCAGAAAAAGCTTTGCTAGCCAAGCTTTGCTGTCAGGCTGAGTGAGTAAAATTTGCTGTGATGATGATGTCCACTCCCCTTCTTTCCCCTCCTGTAAATGATGAAAATATTCAGATTTAGAGGAGCGGGGTCCTGGCAGGTAGAACGAGCTCTTGTGGCACTGGTCTCTTTCGGATCTGCAACATTCCACATTTTTTTGTAATCTTGCAGCCGTGTAGATATCTGTACATTAATTCCCATACACCACCACCATACCCCATCTTTTCTTCTCCTTTCTCCTCTGTTTCTTCGCCTTCTTCACATTGAACAAATGCCTTATTACCAGTTAGGAGCTTTCAGTGGTGGCGAAAGCTTTTTGTTGTTGTTGTTTTGCACAGCAGGCTTTAAGTTTAACTGTTTCAGAAACCGATATGGGACTCGGATTACGCGGATGTGATTTCAGGAATCCCGATGAGGGAGAGTTGGAAGATGCATGAAGATGCAGATTATTTTGGTGTTGGAGAGAAGTTTTTTCATTGGTTCACAGACACAGAGCTTTCTGCCTCTGAAATTTCCCCAAATCTCCCAGGGCCCTTTGTGTGCCTTCAGTTTCCTAACAGCAGTCATACTTCTAGTGGTATGAGAGCTGAGGCGGCAATTATGAGAAAGTATTTATGCATAAAAATGTTTATGTATTGCACCCTGTTTAGCAATGAAAGCTGAAATCCTGGACTCCAGAAAAAAGGAATCGGATGTATCGGGGGTATTCCACATCCCTCCATTAAAAACAATCAGTCTTTGCTGATAACAATCCAAGACTCCTCCTCCATTGTTTCCAGGATTTATTTGTTCCCATTCTTTCTCTCCTCGCAGATATGCAGTGCCTGTACGGCAGCAATAACAAACCTGAGGAAAGAGCGTCTTCAGGCAGGTTTTTAGTCAGATATGACGTGGATGTGAACAGACACATACTGATTTTGATTTGAAGATTTCCACTGGTTTCTGCCTTAAGCTTGACAAGGGTGAGGAGAGCTCAGGAGTGTTTTCTTTAATTATGGTTTGAAGTGAGTTTCCAGGTGAAAATGATTATGCTATGCATTCAGACTCTGCCTATTGCCTTTACATAAGAAAAAAGACAAAAAAAAGACCTTGATGCCTATAGGAGTAGACTCTAGATGTGTTTTAGATGCTTGATTGATTCCGTTAGCATCCTGGATTCGTCCATCAGCCAATCAGCCTTGCCGAGGACGCGGTGCAAGCATCTTAATAGGTTCAGTTCTGAGTGAGTGTGCAGATGAGTGTTTGATGTTTGTACCAAATATGCTGTACAGAAGACAGGAATCTTAAGAGTCCTACTTTCAACAAGAGAAGCACACACATGTATTTTAGGCTATGCAAATTGTAACAGCAAATGTGAGATATGATGTTATATATGAGAAAGGAGATTATAAAATAGGTGTAAAGTTGCTTATGAACTTCACAGAGAAAAAAAACCTGAACCTTCAGATAGTGCGAGTATCATGTCACTATGTAAACTATTAGAATGCCTTAACTCTTGTTTGAAAACCAGTTTTCAGTGTGTCTGTATGCTGTTCTGGGTTGTTGTTATTTTTCTATGTGTAAGACATAAGAAGGTAACTATTACTATTATTTTTGTTTGATTTTTTTTTTTTTTTTTTTTTAGACGGAGTTGTGGACTTTAAGGGTAGGGTGGGAGGAAAAGGATGATTTTTTTTTTTTTTTTTTTTTTTTTTTGCATAAAGCTGGTTCTGCAGTTTGAAAGACGCGAGTCTACAAAAAACACAAAATAAACAAAACAAAATAAACAAAAAAACCCATAAAATTTTTTTAAAAATATATAATTAAAAAAAAAAAACTAAAAAGAAGCAAAACCAGCATTGACAGTAAACTCTGGCTGCTGCCCTCGTCTGTCATAACCAAAGACCGAACAATTTGTTCCCACTTTACATAATAGTAAAGCAACAGAGACTGTACAACTCTATTTTTGATACTTTGAAATGGATGTCATTCCTAAAAAAGGTGGGGACATGAGTGTCATGTCATATATACGTGTGTATATATATATATATATATATGTATATACACATATATACATACACAATATAGAATGATATGATTGTTTTGTAAAAAAAAAAAATAATAATAAGGGAAATACAGGTTTAGCTTATGTTTACCAAGCCTTGTATTGTCATTTCTTGTATATTTTGTATGTTTCAATTTTTGTAATTTTTAAGACTGCAGTGCTTTTTGAAATTATTCAAAGGGAATAATACCTTGCATCATACTGTAGACTCTAGTGTATGTCAATAAAACCAAAAGCTCAGCCATGGCTTTGCGTCACCTCACTCTTTTCATCGATCACTCTGAGATACAACTTTATTTTATACAACTTTTCTTTGTATTTTGCTAAGTTAATGGTAAATTGGTGAAGTGATTTTATTAATGTTCAGAAACATTATTCATAAGCATAGGTGGAAGTTCAATATATAAGTAAAAAAACACAGTTTGTACAGTTCCAGTGAGCTTAAACATCAATGTTTTGATATTCGTTTTATTTATTTAACACTATAGGCAAGCTCCCCATCCCTCCACTCAGACCATTTGATGATGAAGCTTCAGTGAACAGTAGGTGGATGAACTGAAGGACCAGATTCATCTGTCAGCTCCGGCATCAGGTCTTGCTTTCACACTGGTTCATCACCTTGGGTTAGGTTGCTTTTTTTGTTCTTGAATGATTCATAGGTGATTGTTAAGTGGCTTAACAAAGAAAACATCCATGTGATACAAGGACCAGACTGAAAATACGTAAACAAAAAAAAAAAAAAAAAAAAGCAGAAACGTTGAAAGCCAGAAGAACTACTAAAGACTATTTTAAGAAATGATTGTCTGACAAACTATAAAGAAATAAGGGGTGGCTCAAGACTTTTACACAGCAGCCTACTGTACTCGATAAATACAAGGAAAAAGGAACCACATATGAACATCTCATCTTACTTTTTTACCCAGACCAGTTGCTGATAACTCAGCTGTCTGGTGATCGATTTTCAGCAGGATCAGCTCGTCTCTTTTTGAGTCTCATCTTGTAAACTTGAGCGATCGTCTTGAGCTGTAATCATTTATACATAAACCAGCTACTCATGAAGTCTAACAAGTAAAACGGTGTTAATGTCCGTATTTGAAATCGCAGACTGGGTTTTACATTCGGTAATAAACTGATTTCCCGTCTGTGAGGATCTGCACGTTCACTCTGCAAAGGTCGCGGAAGCATCAAAGCAATTACTCAGTTTTCCGGGATCTATTAAAACATGTGTGCTCATGTTTTTTGTAGCACGTGGAGGGTTTTTTGTTTCCCGGATGCAAAACTGATCCAGGACTGTGACTTGTAGCGGGACCAGTTGGATTGGAGTGCCACTGATGTGGTTGCAAAGGCGAAGTCTCGGGTCTCGGACTTTCTCTGAAACCATTAGTTTTTATTTTGTTTTCCTTTTTTCCAGTTTCTTTTTTAAGATCATAAAAGACCTTCGGGAGTCTGGTCTCTGCACTAGGCAGATGTGCATTTATTTCCGTACTTATTTATTTTAGCATTTTTCGAATCACCTTTAATTTCAGTGATCACCAGAAAAAGTGCAGGTTCAGCCACAAATGTCCCCACTTTCCCCCGAAATTAAACTTTGCCACCATTTGCTGCTGCAGAGACTGATTCTTTGTGTCGTCTTTCTCTACAGTTGTTCCACTCACGCTGTGCCAAAGATGTCCCGAAATTAAACTGAAGGAGGAAACTCATTTCAGTTGTGGTTATGTGTCCGTCTACGTACGCGTTTCCTTTTGCTCTGACACTTTTGAACCTCTGAATTTCGGTTCCCAGACCTACGTGAAAAATTTAAACCGTTCTTTGGCGCCATCTACTGGAACTTCAAGAACGTGCTGCAGCTGGCGGCAGAGCTTACATCTAGAATTAGTTTTTTTAATCTGCTCTTAATTTGGAATAGGTCTAGCTAGATCCAACAGGTTACCTGTGGGTTTTTTTTGAGAATCTCTGGGAGGTCCACGCTTGGGTTGCTCTACAATCCAACAGGACTTTGTTGCTTATTTACAGACATTCTTTTAACCGCTTCAGCTGTAACAGGTAATCAACCCATCTAGTCTTAAGGGTAGGGTTGGGCTTGTTTTACTTTGTTTAAATGGCACATTTTCAAAGAATAGAAGATCCATTCAATTTTCTTCTGCTTATCTAGTTATCTATAGCCTTGACAGGTTGCCAGTCTATCACAGAGGTAAGGCTGAGATTCATGCCCACATTCACACCTATTTTTGGACTGTGGGAGGAACCCACTTAGACATGGGGAGAACATGCAAACTGCACACAGTAAGGCCACAGACTAAATTCGATCCCACAACCTTTTTACAGTAAGGCAACACTGCCCCTGAAATACACTCACTGGGCACTTTATCAGGTAGAACTTGCCCTTATTAGGATGGACCCTGTTTTGCTTTCAGAGCTGCCTTACTTTTCTGTGCCATCAATTCAACAAGGTGCTGTCGGCTACACATCCACGATGGGAATCTTCAACCAGCTTTGTGATGTTCCACTATCACAAAGATGCTCCATTTGATTGAAATATGGGGATTAGGATTGTGGAGCTTTATGACACCAACACAGAAGGTCATGTTGAGCATATCTATGTGCACAATTGGAGTGAGTTGGTAGCATTTGATTGGCTAATTAGATATTTACATTTATAGGCAGGTAAACAAGTGGACCTAACAAGATGGCCTCTTACTTTAAGTGAGAATCTAAACGCCTCTAGGTGGGTTGATAGTAGCCTAAAAGATGTTGAGAGGTTGAAATACGTATCAGCATTTTGAGAAAAACCCCCCCAAAACAAACACCAGGTGTAGAAGTTGCTAGAAATCAGTATTTTGCATTTGTCTCTAAATAAGAACAACTAACACAGATCATCGTCAACACTTTTTATTGTTTACAGTCTATACATAGATCTAAATTCAGGCAAGTCTCAAACTTGCTACAAAAAGAAATATCTCCTCTGCCACCAGAGGTTGACCTAGCCTCTTTTGGGCCAGTATTGCACTCTGGGTGATGTAGGCGCAGTAAAGGTGAAAAACTAAGTGAGCTGTCAGAGGGCCTGCCACAGGAAAAACTCATGCAGCTTTACACAGTACTCTGGTAGGAATTAAAGCATGCTACAGACAGACATAAATATTCTGGAGACAAGAACAAAAGACATACAGTAGCTAATTATAAACAACTTTAGGAAACACATGTTCTTTTACATTTGATAACAAAATCTTAGTTTTTGTAAAGAAATGACATTAATAAAAATAGAATTAATTTCTCGTGCTACTCTGTTAAAGACACTCAGTTCTTCAAGTCTCTGACTGAAGCAAAAAGAAATCTGTAGTGCTTGGAAAAAGTCTAAATAGGATGATAGTATGTTGTACATAAATGGTTTTTATAGAAAACACAAGTTGTGCATTAGTTGCTCCTTTTGCACAGCTGTGTATAAACTAGTAGTCCCTGAAGCTCAAAGTTATGTCAAATGAATTCATGACAGTTTACAAGTACAAGTGTACAGTTATACTCTCTTTCAGTAGTCTAAGTCACACTTTATGGCTTTTTTTTCTCTTTTCAGTGTTACAAATACACTGCTGCAGGCCACCAGATAATAAACAAAAGCCTATGCATGCACACAGCTGTGCTTGCACAGAGTGAACACACAGGAAATCCCACACTGCTGCAAAGTGAAAATTTAGAAATATACAAAAATGATTGTGTGTAGAAGTTGGTTGATTTTGTATTTTGTTTTTTTTACAGCCTCAAGCATTCCAGGATGAACATCTGTACAGTTTTATGGGGAACACATGCAGTGTGCATTTAAATAATCATCCACATTTAGGTTTGTAGAGACACTGATATGATCTGTCCACACTCCTTGCTCTCTCTTCTCTACAACCAGCTATTACAGTTGGTGCAAATACAAAGAAATGCTATACATGACATCCACAAAGTGACATGAACCTGAAAATCTGAGCATCAGTAGATGCTCAAATTCCAACAGCAGCTTCAGGAGTGCCAGGACCAGTAGTGTCAGGTGTGAATAGCAGATCGTGGAAAAGTGAGAGGAGCAATAGCTGTTTGACAGAGTATTGGAATAACTGGAGGTTGACGAGGTGTTTACAGGAGAGTGCTCTTCGGTGGGATGCTAAAGTGAGCGAGGTGGAAGGAGATGGAGGGCTAGTGGTCAGTTACAGAAGGCCAAGTGGACCTGCTGCCCATAGAAGGGGTGGTTGGAGCGCTCGGCTACAGCCCGCCTGGCGATCTCCTCACTGGGGAAGGTGATCAAGGCCTCGCCGCTGCATTGGCCACTGAAGTTATACAAGATGAGAACGGCGTCTGGCTGAAGCTGCAGAAGGGGAAAAAAATTGATAAAGTCAGTAAGTCTATTTTTAATGTACCTGGAGCATGAAAACACCAGGGGGAGCCCACAAAGCAGAGGAGGAATAATGCACTGGGAAAAGACCATCTCATCAAACCGGTCCAGTCAGAAAGCAACAAAAAGCTTGAAGAGAGAAGCAGAGCACATGCTGTTCTCAGAGACCTGAAACCCACAAGGCAGGTTTAGACGCAATACAATCATTGGTTAGTTTGCATGCATTCGGATCCTGCACCAAAATCAGCTCAATGCAACAAAAAAAACTTTCATTCCTTCAGGCATGCAGGTATGTATCAATCCACTGATCACAACAGCAGTGACAGCAGCACCAATCCATGAAGCCTTTTATCAATCACATGTCACAGCATTACAAAGGGAGACAGTCATAACATTTTCTTTTGTGAATACAGCCAAAAGTAATGATTGACATCATGAAACCGGCCGGATCACTTTAACAGTGCTGAATCATGATCAGCTTCTACTGCAATTTATACATCAGTGATTCAAAGTCTAAATATTGTCTTGGAAATGGTTTGTAATTGACATTTTTACTTGACTGCAGTTTTGTGGAAATTAACAACGACTAAATACTTGCAAAACAAGATGTAAAATGACACCCAGTTTTTCACCAGTGAGAAGCTCAGTGGGTTGTTAAATGTTGTTAAAGGTTGTTAAACTCTCACCATCGCTGCAGAACAGGCGAGGCAAAGCAGGCACTTAAAAGTCCGCAGGCTATTAATCAAACACGAAACCTGATTTAAGGATTTAGCTCAGGTTGGTTTGTTAAAAAAATAAATAAAATAAAAACAAAAAACCCCTCCAGATTGTGGCTGCTGTACAGGACATTTCGCTGTATCTGCTGTGAAAAATCACAGCGTGCAGAAGATACAAAATCTTCTGGATACTGTTCCACAACCCATTAGTATGTATAAAAATACATTTTTTAAATAGATCACCTGCCTTCCTGACAATTTGACTACTATACTTTCTTTTTATATTATATTATATTATATTATAACCTGATAATGCTTCATATGATACCATCTGATGCTCAGCAGCAGGAGGGACTTCAGCTATGAGGCAGCTTTAATCTTTGATGCTAGATTCAGAGTCCTGTCTAATTGTTACATGGATGACATTTATTAATATAAAAATGCTCCGTTGCCACAAGAAGAACAACAGTCTGGAGAAGCAACTTTTAAATTTATTCAAGCTATATTAAAGTTATGATTCTGTTGAGCCAGATGAATACCAAATTGGTGATTTGAAGAATAAAACTTCATTATTTAAATGACTATATTAAATGAAGCATGTATCCAAATATTGTCAGTGAAATGTCACTTCAAAATTTAAATAAAACTACACTGGTAGAAATTATGACCTTCAAAGCACCACTTCAGTACTTGCTGGCGATTTTAAAGCTAGTAGCGATTTGTATCTGATGTCGTGCGACGGCCGAAACATAAAGATGTTAGTCAAGTTTAGGACATGCACTCTCCCTCCACTCAGCTTCTCTAGTCCGGAGGCTCTTCTTACCTTGGGGCGAGTCCCTAAAGACAGAGCCATTCTTTGGGCTGAATCAGACTCCTGGCCTGTTCGCTCATCTGAACCACGCTGTACTCGTCAGGGGCGTACTACAGATACAGCATAATGACGGACACACAGTCAGGGTGGGAGCCCTCCACAATGCTTCACACATGGCAGTACACAGTTTTGGGAAAAATGTTACATGTTATTTGAAGGAGGAAAAACAAAGCACACACACATCACACATCCACACACACACCAATGCCTGAGCAGGTGTCATTTTAACTACAGAGTGTTTAGTGAGGGGAGTGTGTGGTAAAGGATACCAGTGTTGGTATGGGAATGGTTTTCTCACCCAGGACCAGTGTGAGAGTTGCTATTGCAGCCAGAAAAAAAACACACTCCAACAGGGATACGATTGCAATAGTTCAGCCAACAGTCAGTGTTTGACACACACACACACACACACACACACACACACACACACACACACACACACACACACACACACACACACACACACACACACACACACACACACACACACACACACACACACACACACACACACACACACACACACACACACACACACACACACACACACACACACACACACACACACACACACACACACACACACACACTTTCTCTGTTACTTCCGACAATCTTGAGCGTGCAAATCAAAACAAGTTTTTATTTTTCTGAACCTGATATTTGCACAGTTTTATATACACACAAATTTATAAAACACATGAACCATGAAGACCAAAAGCAGACCGCAGATCTTTGCCCCAACGACAACAGCAGCAACAACAACCACCCTATGACACCTCAGACCCACCCCTCTCCCTCCCCATCTTGGGAAATGTCTGATGCCACACCTATCAGTGTTCATACCTGCTTCAGGGGACTCCACCTAACTTGGACTGGCGGCATTAGACACGGGAAGCAAACAGGAGGGGGAAGAGCACAAGTGCACACATGTCCCTTTAATTGAGTAGTACTATAGTGTAATTTTGCAACAAAAAACACTGAAGTAAATGTGCCGAGTGGTTCAACAGTTAGAAACTTTCATGTGGCACTCCCCCACTGTGGGAAGAGTAACTACCAAATCATTGCAAGAGACTGAGAACAATTATCCTGTCACTATTAAAGGCGTTATCTTAAAAGCTTGGCTACAGCTAAAATTCATATATACATCTGATACATCCAAACACAAGACAAAAAGCTTTTCAAGTATCTGGCTCCACATTTCCTGTGAATTAAAACATGCCTTCATTTCACAGTTCCATGTACTGACCTGGTATCCCTGGAAAAAGCTGAGGATGTCCTTGACTCCAGTATTGTAGGGCAGACCCTGCATCCTGACCAGGGCACCAGGCTGGGGTAGTACAGGAGAGGCGGCAGCTGCAGCGTGGTGGGGCTGAGCTGCAACTGCTGCTGCCACTGCGGGTGGAGCTGCAAAGTAGCCAACTGTGGAGGGAGACACTGGAGGGCTGGAGAGCAAATGGGAATAAGTGGAAAAGCAAAGTTATGATGAATACTAAAACTGCCACCTCACAGTTGTATTCTTCTGCCAGCCTGTGATGCTGCAGTTTAACCTTTGACCTTTATCAGTTTGTCTCATTCGACATGTGCTTTAGATCACAATGTACTTACCTGGGGTAATAAGCAGTGTAGTTCATGTTCATGTTCATATAGAGATGTGGCTGAGGGGGGTAGTATGCCAGAGTGTGAGCAGGGCTGTGTGCGGTGGTCTGAGGAGGTCTGGGAGCAGCAAGCAGGGGAGGCTGGTAGAGGGCAGCTTCAGAGAGAATGGCAGGTGGAGTGGGGAATGCAGCATAGGCAGTGGGGGGAGACAGACCTACAGAAAGAGACAGAGGTATGCATGTGTAGAGTGCGTGTACAGTCCTGCCACAAGTAAAGTGCTGTGAAGTATATGAATCAACTGAGTGTGCTGCAAGACTGTCTCTGGATAAATTGCAGAAGCTGTCATAAACATGTCACAACACATTCCTACGGTTGACAAACTTAGGACTGCAAAATTGTGTTAGATGTCAGCGTTCAAACGGCTCTGAAAGGTAAAATAAATCAGACTAAGAAACAAATGTACAGCAGCTGCTACACGCAAAAAGGAAACAACAATGGCGTTTTTGAGTAGAGCATTTCACATACTGCACCTTTAAGGTAGTCAAACATGTAGGGATGCACTGATTATAACCCAAAACTATAACAATAAGACCTAGGCCAGAAAAAACGACTTGAAAGCCCCCTAAAGACCCATCCGAATTTATTTACGTAGCTCGCAGTGTTCTTCATGGTGCAGTGTAAACACACACAAATGACGGCACAGATCTATTTACAGACAAACAGCCACTACGTGTGCGAAGCTGTGGGCAGTTCCAGTGTTAGCCAGGCAACATGGTACCAGCACTGCTGACCTTCTGGCAGATTTTGCATTTTGGGGGTCAGTTTGAGTAAAATAATATTCAAAAAGAGATTACCCCAATTCTTAACTCTAGTTAGGATATAGGTGAAAAAGCAAAACTACCTTTATCAAGTAGGTACTTAGTAAATTTAACACAAAGTGTCAACATTTGATATTTAAAAAAAGAAGTAAAAATATGTTGCCATCTTCCTCTTAAATTAACCTCTAGTAGCAGCTACATTATATCATTGAATTCCAGCATGGTACTGTGATGGGAAGTCCAGTTGGGAAATTTCAACACTGCTAAATATTCCAAAGTCAACTGTTAAAGTGGAAGTGACTGGGAACGACAGCAACTGAGCCCTGAAGCGGTAGGCCACGTAAAATCAAAGACTGGGGTCAGCGGATGCTGAGGCTCATAGTGAGCAGAGGTCATCAACTTTCTGCAGTGTCAGTCGCTACCTCCAATCTTCATGTGGCCAGCAGAAGTGTAGTGTGTAGAGAGCTTTGTGGAATGAGTTTCCAAAGCCAAGGAGCTACATCCATACTTACATTACCAAACACAATGCAAAGTGTCAGATGCAGTGTTGTAAAGCACTGGGTTCTGGTGTTGTCTGTGCAGATGCTTGCAAAGAACTGTTGTTGTTGCATATAAGCTTGTCTCCAGATAACTTAAGAACCTTTGTAATACAAGTAACAGCATAACTGTAATTATAATGTGAGTGTTGTGATTGTTGAATTTAGTGCAGTGCCGTACTGAAAAATGTAACATGATTACAGTGAAGAGTTACTCTGGAACGAACGAACTACACCCAACACTGTCAAAGACTCCGCATGAATGACCTGTGATTGAATGTCCTCATTTATGACTAATAATGACTATAATTTGCAAAATGAACCTTGTGGTTTATGACCTGAAACTAGCAACACGGTCTATAAAGGAATCAGGAAAGTGTGCAGCAAAGGAAATGAGCTCTGTTTATCTATAGACTTCTATACAACCGGGCACCTTTTTGCAATCTGAGCACTCCGCCTATGCTGCCCATTAAAAAGAATGCAGATTTAAGGTGCTTGCACACTGGCCTCACCTTTCATTTGAATATGACCTATGGCTTTGTTTTGTTTACAGAGGTCAAGAGCCTGATTGAACACAAATACAGGCACCTTTTCACTAACCACTATTTAACATGCTCACCACTAAACACAAAGTACAGATGAAGCTAAGATGTTGATAAAGTGTGACTTAAAGATGATGAACTTCATCTACAGCTCATTCTTAGGGAGACTTTAATCCTTGTACAAGACTGGCCTTTCTATTCAGTGTTGGTATGTTTTAATCTGGTGGAGAAGTGCTGAAACCAGCAAAGATTAAGCAGAATTTCCAACATGGTTGCACGGTTTTCAGATATTATTACAGTCAATCAGCTGTTACTGCAATTCTTGCTTATGTGCACCTTGGCGTTTTTGACTTACAGGGAAGCTTGCAGGGTGGTGGGGAGAGGCCGCTGCGGTTCAGAGTTCCTCCCATCAGGACAATGCTCATTTCCTCTGTGGAGCACTGGAAGACCTCCACGTACCGGTCCTTCATTGTCTTTTTATGGCACTTTTGGGCTACCATAAATGCCTTGTCAGGTGACTTCATCTGGATGAAGGCGTCACCAGAGGGCCGTCCCTGCACAGACAGAGGTAGAAATCCAATTAACAAATGACTGAATGAATGTGTGTTTGTGTGAAGTGTAAGCAAATCTGTGGAGCAACATTTTTCCCAACAGACTTACAAAACTTTTTCAAATTTTTAGAGATTTGCGATGAAGATGTAAGTGAAAATGCTGTGTGGGTATTCTTTTTAAGATAGTATTACGATATGGAGCTTTAATATTACAAGTATGCCTGGGCCCATGACTTTCCAATAGGCTGACCTGTTGGTTGAGGACCATGTGGACTCCGTGGGGTTTGATGTCAACAGTGTGCTCTCCCATGAACTCCAGGATATCTTCAATGCCAGCAGTGTAGGGCAGACCACGGAGGCGTACGCAGTCACGAGTGCTGCTCGCTGCTGGAAGGAACGGAGGTGTTGTGAGGACCGGGACAGGCACGATTGGCGAAGGGGGCAGTGTGGAGATCAGAGGTGTGGACATGTAGCGGTTCAGAACCTGGAAAACACAGACACATACAAAATAAATAAATAAATGAATAAATGAATCTTGACTGCATATGCAAAAAGAAGATGCATAAAAAATGTACAACAAATACATAAACAGTAACAGTTTGTCATGGTGACTAAAAAAAAAAAAAATACACACACATTGCACAAATGATTTTGTCATCTATAGTATTGCACAAACTCCAGTATTGCCTGATTTATTAATACCTCGCACTCTGGATACTATGTTTTCTCACTTCTCTATGTTGCCATAACACTTTTTATTTGGAAACCCGAGGAAACAGCTGCTGTGGACCTCAGGCCATGGTGACTGTCATCACTTTCTCTCACACTTGCACAAAAAGGACTTTCTTACGCTATTCTGAGAGGACTAAAGAATCAATTGAAAGTGTATTACACAACATAAACCCATCTAATAAGTATCTTGCGAGGGGAAACTTTCTTTTTTTTTTTTTTTGAATAGCACATGTTGTTTTTCTTGCATTAAAACGAGTATCTAAGCACAAATAGCTAAATGTTGTCTTTCTGTTACATCAAAAACTACAGCTAGAAAAACTTTCAGGCCACACAACTGGAAGAATGTACCTGTTGCACCTCTGCTGCAGTGCTCCGAAACAGCTCGATATAACGCTTCCCAAGGATCTGTTTGTGTTTCTTCAGCGCATTCTGGGCATACTCTTCACAGGAAAAGAGCACAAAGGCATCACCAGTGGGTCGCCCATCCGGGTACTTGACAAACAGGAGACCCTCGGTGCCATCTGTAACTGGGCTCTCAGGACCAAGGAAGGCCAACACTTCCTGTGGTGTGGCAGTGAATGGTAATCCCCGCATACGGATAATCACTTGATTCTCCTTTGACAGGAACTGGGCCACCTCATTAGATGTACCTAGAGTCACAGAGGACAGAAAGGATAAAGCTCGCTGCAGCACAGGACCTCCGAAAGTCACTTTTTAATTCTCAAAAAGTCCTATTCACTCTCTGCTGACTAAGTTACTTTTAACCGCCAACCTGAAAGTAAATCTTGTTATATGGAGTATTTGCATTTGTCATAGTTTATCAGTCCACAAGTTAGGAACACAAAGTTGAGTCATAAATCAGACTTTTGACTCAGTTATGTAACAATGCAACCAAGCCACAGGAAGTGTGACTGTGATTCCTCTGGTAGTATAGGGCAATATGTTTCATGAATGTTTTGAATTGCTGTCAGGACAATCATTCAATTCCAGTGACCCAAAGAAAAGCTGAAAACTGTAGGATTTAACAATCATGAAGCATGAATTGCAAGCCATCATATTTCAGCTCAGCCTAAAACAAAGTGGTGGATCAACTAACTAAGGCTACGTTCACACTGCAGGTCTTAATGCTCAATTCCGATTTTTTGATCAAATCCGATTTTTTTGTCTGCTTGTTCACACTACAAATAAAATGCGACAGCAAACGCGTTCTAGTGTGAACGCTCAACGCGGCCCGCATGCGCAAAAGAAGACGTCACACACAACGCGCTCTGTTTAGACCCAGAGCAAACAATATTGTTTGACTGGTGGCCCTTAATATAAAGACTTCGGACTTTACGTTTCCCAATTTTTGCTTTAAGTTTTTTGTTATTTACATAATAATGTAAATAACCTAATAATTATCCTTATTGCTGTTTTAGAGAGGAGCGGTGCTTCAAAGGATAGTTGCAGATTTCTGTCAGAATCTGCAGATTATACAGTGCAAATAAAATGTTCACGTTTCTCCAACGTTGTCTTCCCAACAGTTTCACTGACATCTACACTGGATGGCCAGGAAGCGTTCGCAATGTCTTCTCGGGCGCTTCTCCGGCGCTGATAATTGGCGTCTGTCTTGTGTCAGTGACGTAAAAGACGGATTTAATGCGACATGACCGTTCAAACAGCAGTCGCTTTCTAAAACATCGGATATGTATCGGATTCAGTACCACATACGAAAGTGACCCAGATCGGATTTGAAAATATCGGATTTGTGCCGTTCACACTGTCATACCAAGATCGGATATGGGTCGCATAGGGTAAAAAAAAAAAAAAATCGGATTTGATGCGCTTTCGCCTGCAGTGTGAACGTAGCCTATGTGACCTATAGATGCCATTATGTCAGCTAGTCTACAAGATTAAATATCTGAAAAATCAAGGTATTTTATGTTATCACCCACAAATTATAAAGATTTAATATTTCCAGATAAAATGAAATGTATCATTTCCCACAATCCATTAAATTCTAAACTATAAACAAAAATACAAGCTGCGGTACACAAGTATTGCAGCATGCAGTTCGTTTCTGCATGTGTGGTGTACAGACAAAGCACAGATCAGTGCTGTGCTGAAAGGCAGACTGCACAGTTTATTGCACAATAAATTAGTATGGAATCAGGGTTTGACATGTAAACCTTTGGGGCAAGCTTGGCTAAAAGAAATGAAGCTGAAATAAATGCTAGAAATGCCTGTATTTTGTAGCCATTTAATGTGTAATGTATAATTTGTAAAGTGACTTCTAAAGAAACTTAAGCTGTCACATTTTATTTTAAGTGGGATATGAATGTGTGTCTTAAATTTTATGGTCACCTATTTAATGTCGAGAATTTAAATCTAATGCAAAAGCTGCCTGAAATTGTGATACTGGTTAATAAAAGATCATTCAAGATAAACAGATGAGGTTACAATTACATAGCTCTTATTAAATAAAGTTAATTGTTAAGGAAGCTGCCCAGCCGGACACTTTTGACCATCATTTAACTTAACCAAGTTTAATTTTTCTCTTTGGTTTACAGTTTCTGTAAATTGTGTTCCTCATTTAGTTTGCTTCAGGGCAAGATCAGTTTGGGTGTGAGACAAAAACAGCAAAAAGAGGCAACATTTACTTGTATCAGCCTTTAAAGAGAAGGTTTACAGACACAAATGGTCTTGTTCCACCACTAAGTCAATTATAAAATTTGCAAATAATTCCTTCTGGCATAATGCATAATGTATGTTTAATTGCATAATGCATTACATTATAACAATAAGATTTATAAAATTGCGCAGTAACAAATGCAGAAAGTACAAAAGTACATAGGGGAAAAAAGAAACTTCACAACTAATTAGATCAAGAATTTAAATAACTCATCTCCAGATATTAATTTTATATGATATGTGATCAGGTTAATATAATTTTTGGTTCAATGGCTTTATTGACTCTGTTTCTTCTACCTTTACTCAGTAAACTCAGATCGACAGCCTAAAGGTATTTTTTTGCAGAGGATGGAAAAATGTTAGATCTTTCAATTTCAAGTTTCACGTCCAAAACAATGAAACAATTTAATCTACACATCTGTTTACATGTTTACTGCTTTCATTTATCATGCATTGTGTCTGCTTCTCCACTGTTTGCTTAAAGTTCAGTGTGCTATCGATATATATTGATTCTTAACCCACTGAGTAAAGTCCAGGGTCTAACAAGCAGCCAGTGTAAGTTCTTTGCTGCAAGCGACTGTGCTTTTTTTGACTGCTATCTCTACCCTTGTGTTACTACTGGCTTCCTCTCAGGCCCCAGGCCATGCCTTTGTCTCTTCACACCCCCTTTGTGTTAGCACCGAGTTGGTCCTTTGACTGGGCGACAGCCCTCTTTCCCTCAGGGGGAATGGAGCCGGAGGCTAAACTGAACAGAACAGGTGAACTGCTGTTAGCCCAGAATAAAATTTCTTTCCAAGTGGCCTCAGAGGGGTTGGCCTAGGGAAGGGGAGATTAGCAAGGGATGGGGGCTGTGGGGGATGCACCTCACAAAGCGCCTTTCATTAGTCTGAGATAAGGGAGCCAACGGGATGAGGCAAACACACAGGTAACAGGAGAGAGTTAGAGCACAGAGGAGATCCCTTCTTTTAAGAGAGCAAAGTGGTGCACTTTTACAGATGTGAGAGGGGATGTGTGTGTTTTTTTTCCCCCTTTTAAAAAAAAGTGCTGGAAAGCCATGAAACAAAATGCTACCTCACACTAAGAAAGTCTTTCAGTATGACCATGTAATCATGGTCAGGTGAGAGGAGAGAAAGAAAGAAAAAAAAAAAAAAAAAAAATCTGAAATCTGACCTCCAGCAATCTTGAGGAATTCCTCTCCTGTGGCCTTGTAGACCTGAAAAACACGAGATGAAAACTTAATATCAATATGTGACTACGATTTCAGGCAAAAATCAAACAGGCACGTCATACACCCAACTTTTAAGCAAGGAAAGAAGCAAAATCACGTCACAAAACTCCTTCATAAAACTGATGGTATTAATTTGATTAAATCTCTCATTCAGCTCGACTTCTTAATGACATCAAAAGAGGACTCTAAGCAGATTTTTTAAAAATTCCCCCCCCAAAAAACTACACCATGGAGCCACAATTGAACTGAGAGAACCTCACCTCAATGTAGCGGCTGCCCATGTGGTGTTTGTGGCGCTCCAACGCCAGGTCTCGGTGTTCAGAGTTGATGAAGCGAACTAAGGCCTCGCCGTTCCTCCTGCCCTGAGCATTAAGACACAGCGCCACACCACCCCTGAAACACAAGGGCACCGACAAATGAATGCAAAGGACAATCACCTATATCTGCTGGGTCCTTAAACAAAATCTTCTCCATCTTCAATTTCTACCACCGTGACTGTTTTTTCATGTCATCGCCATCAAAAACTCTAACAAAGCCTGACTAAGTCATTAATTCAGCAAAACTAGCATTATGTAATCTGGCAGTTAACATAACATCTGTTATGCCTCCAGTCTTTCTGCTCTGTGTGAACAGATTATCTGCTGCCAGTACATTGTGAAGGCATGTCAGACTCTCAGATGGAAAAAGTATAATAACAGAAATATTTCTAGAAATCACTTTAACAGAGTAGCAGTGGATGTTAAAAAGATGATTAGTAAAGATTAGGCTGTACTTGGACACAGCAATTGTTTCAACAAGGTCAGGTTTCCATTAGGCTTTAAAAGTATTTCATAATCTGAAAAGTACTTCAAAGGAAAGAGTAACAGAATGAAGTTCCCCCAACTGCAAACGTTGACAAATTCTGTGACTAACATGTTAAAAGCTCAAAAGACATTTGGGGAGATGAGCACAAAATCCAACGTACTTGGCGATGTTGAGGCCTTTAAAGAAGCGAGCAATGTCTTGGTCTGAGGACTGCCATGGAAGCCCTCGTGCTCTGATCACAGTCTCACTGTCCACCGGCTCAGTCTTACTGCTGCACCAAACACCATGTGGAGAAAATTTTAAAAATAAATAAATAAATGAAACTAATAATAATTATTTATTTATATATATATAAAATAATGAGTCCAGAATATTCAAAGCCTTGCTGGAAATGACTGTGATTTAGGGAAAACCAACAGAAAAATCGTGATTCTTGTTGAGTTTGAACAGATCGACTAGACAAGAGGCCACTCAGAGTAAGTGCTAAACACAGTAACACACTCCCATGATTAAATGTCAGAAGGTTGTGGAGGTGAGAGGCTTTTGGCTTTCTGAGAACAGCAGGATTTGGTGCTCTGCTATAAGATATCCTGGTAAGCACTTGATGGCAAAGTTGGACAGCTTTAATAACACACTTGTGGTTTCCTTGTTGCTGTAATCAATGCTAAGAGCCGGAGAGGTCTAAAACCTGAATATGGTCGAGGGGGGTTGTCAGTCTAAACAGCACTGCTGCCTAACAGGTGTGGCAAGAACCTACACAGAGATGGACTGAGATAATATTTGTGATGAAGGTCGATACATACCATGTGCCTGAGTCAAACTTGTAGTTCACTGTTTCAACACAGGAGAATTTGTGATCTAAAAAAAGCAAAACCAAAACAACATCATATTATGGGATGTGTTTTTGGCTTACGCACGTCCAATGCTCCCTCTCATGTAGAGAGGAGCACAATACAAACTTGTAATACCCCAAAACACACTTGGCTGTGATTACAGTGATAGAGTCAGAGTGCTCTGGTACATTTTAAAGTTTGACATGTTTTCATTGTTACCTGTTGCCTTACTTTACTTGTATGTACAAAACTTTTGACAAACAAGTGCTACTTTGTAACACGCATTTTGACAGTGGGTTACAATAAAAAAAAAAAACAATAGTAGTACTTGTTCCTTAAATAGAAATAATATAATCAAGGCACGGTTCAATCATTAACCAACTATCACAGTCACTCTTTTACTTTCTTCCCCATGTGTGGTGTATGTTTAGTAGTTGAGATAATTCAAAGACAAGAACAGAGGCTCATTCGTCATAACATCTTTAGCTCAGATGACGTGATTATTTCTGCATTTAAAGTTATTTTTCTTCAGTCAGTATGGCTATTTGTATTTTTTGAACATGTGATCGTATGACTATGAACCTGTATGTTCACGTAAAATCAGTAACCATGTGAAGAAAAAAAGGATGTTAAAACCTTAACTGCAGCATTCTCCTTTGACTATTTAGCTAGCGTGTACTTTCAGTGTTAGAAATTAAATGACAAAATTCCACTATGTACATTAACATGGTTAAATGTTTGTTGTATAAACATGAGGGCTTCCAGTTTCCATATTCTTCCTGTTGTGGGCTAATGCAAAGACAGTGCTGATTATATCAAAGGTTGTCAGAGTGTGTTAACACAGAGTAGTCTCCTTGATAACAGGGCACGGCTCTTCCTATGGGTCAGTTTGTCTTCTTTCTGTGCCTAATTTAGTGTCAGCTACTAGGTATTAAGGATCTTGTTCAGTGTGAGGTTACTTGAGATAGAAGGCTTGTCATTACTTACTGTGGGGCTCAGCCAGTATGCAGAGCGTCAGCTGCACCATGTTCCTCACCTCCCTCACCCCTATCGACTCCTCTGACACAGCAGGGAGACCAACATCTGCACACAGAGTTAAGGCCACATCCTAGTTTTTATTCTGACTACAGGTTTATATTTTACGACCTTTTATTTGCTAAACTTAGAGTATTTCAGAAAAGTATAAACACTCTGTCATTACGACTCAGTTTGTCATGATTGTCAAGGATTATAAAATGTCCCACTTCAGTGTACAGGCTAGCAAAGGATACATTCCAACATTGAGGTGAGTGTGAGCTTCTGCGCAGGGCCAGCATTTGGGCAGCATTTGTGAAACTCCTTTCTCACATCCACAAATGAAAAGAAACATTCAGGTAGGACCAGATTCTGGATAGGAACAAACAAAAAGAAAGTTACTTGGTGCAGCAAAATGACAGTTTGGAAATCTGATATGGAAACTGGATACAGCAGGATGCTAATAAACAAGCATCACACTATGCTACTGAATAGTAGGTAAATGTAAGTCAAAAGACTATAATTAATTAGTAATATGAAATCAGTGCATACCAATTTATTACAAACTATAATAGAACTGAACTGAACTGATCAAAGGGAAAAATCTAGTTTGTTTATTGTTGTAGAAATATGGGTAGAGCAACAATATATATAAATAAAACAAACATATATGAAACATTGATTCTACAAAGCCAGTATTTTCTATTATTGAGTCATGATTCATAAGACTTGTTTCAAATATTTAAAAAAAAAAGAAGCTACTGGAAATATTTCTAAAATCCTATATTTTTATATTTTACTCTCTATGTGTCTCCAGTTTATGGAGCAATGGAGGGAAATAATCACCTTTTTGGAAGCTTCTGGGTGGAGGGCCTGACGAATGACAAGGGGACTGTCCACACAAAGTGTGTACGTGGTCCTGCCAAGGCATTTTACTTCTGATGACACTGACTGCTGGAACTGCATAGATACAGAGAGAGGAAGGAGAAAGGCCACTTTAAGACTGACTGGAGTATTTTTATCCTTCACAAAAAAAAAAGCAGAACTGTGATTGAAATGACACCATATTTAAATTGTCTAAAAGTATCTTTTAAAGAGCGAGAGAGAAGAAAAGCTAATGGGAAGTAATCCAAAATAAAGTGGGACTTAAAATCATTCAGGTTGTGTCGCCTACCATGTACAAATGAGAATCGGTTAGTGTACTTGAGATCTAAAGACAGAAAAGTGAAGGTGGTGTTGTGTTTGACATTTGTCTCTTTCTCATTACGAGCGACGCTCGTCTAACAGGTTTCAGTGTTTGCCCAGTGAGGGAGGGAGCAGGCAAAAGGGAGGAATGATTACACCACTGATCACCAGCACCACAGTTTTCTCTTTGTACAGACGAGTTAAAATCCCAACCCATACAAGTCAAACCTGCTGGTCTCCACTTTGCATAAACTCTGATGGCCTCGCCACCCAGTCCCAAATACCATCACCTCCCACATAGCCGTGCTTATTTGTAACTACAACATTTACTGAGCCCCCTTCCTTGTATTTTGTCAACCTGTATTGGCAGCAGTTAACTGCCAATAAAGGACACCTCTTGTACAGAAAAACAAATCACTTGCAAAATAGTTGCAATCAACCATAATTTTCCATCACGTTTTCATACCGTTTTGGCCACCATATTATGAGATAAACATTTAAATGTTTCACAAACTTTCTTTGGCTTCCCACCATTTCATGCTGCTTCATAAAGCTGGGAGTTCACTTATTGTTGACACAGCATTTGATTTATAGCAAGCTGCTGTAGGTAGCATTAGGCTTCTTAAAGTTATGATACTTGTGGAAAATAATTTGGAAAGAAAAATAAACCTCTTCCTTACTAATTTTTCCTTTCTGACCAAGATTTAAGATAATCTTTATCTTGTTTTAATACAGGAGGGAATCCATTTACTTTTATACTGTATTTAGAATATACTGGGGACTTGAGGCTGGCTGGTGAATTAGAGGAAAAATAAAGGTCAGAGCTGAAAAAAGAGGCAGTGCTTGGCTCCTCTCTGAAAGCAGTTTGTGGCTTTGCAACTTTCTCAAATCTTGCAAAATCGGTACAATGTCAAGGTAATGTCAAGTTTTCTCAGGACCCTCTGCTTTAACTCATGCCCAAACTTGAAACCGACTCCAACCAATTTCCAGGGACCTATAGCTCCAGATAATATCACCATAAGCAAAACAGAACACATAATGGAGAATAGCATTAACAAATAAACAAGTCATTTCTTATCTTCTCAGTCAAGAAAACCCAGAACACTCAAAATCATCTCTGAACCATACCAGTTAGACCACCTGGATCTCAGTGACCGACTAGTTTCTGGTGGCCACTGGCTTTGTACGACAAACCTTTAGACAGTCAAGAGTATTAGAAGTGCATGTTGGGACCTGCTCCTTAAAAGTCAAAGAGAAATATGGGGGCTATTTGGCAGCATCGACTAACAAGGAAAGAAATGCTTCAGGGTTAGATTAAAGGGGTTTTAGGATGGATGGACAGAAACATGTAAGAGTTTTTAATAAACGAGTCATTGCAACATTAAATTAAAAACAGGCTAAAGGAGAAACCACATGCTCAGCTATGGATGACACAAATACACAACCTAATTAGCAAAAAAACAAACAATTTTCGTAACCATTCCCACAGACTTGCTTTAAAGATAGTGGTTTACAGGTGATATGCAAACCACATGAAAACTAACTCTACTATTCATTGTCCATCAAGATGAAAACCCTCTTCAGTCAATGCATTAATCATTACACTCACAATAAGCTGCAAATGCGAAAGGAAAAGACAGTTCTGCAACTTAAATCCACGACCGCTGAATTCCCCCAAAGATGCAAAGCATCATTTTTGCAAGTTACTTTTCACTTCAGGCGTGTGTGAGTCGCTCAGTTTATATTTATTTTTAAAAAAAAGAAAAAGACAAAAAGTTATAGAGATCAACTTAGTGCAATATGACTGGACTTAAAATGAGTTTCTATTCCATGTGTACAGCGATAACAGCACTAATATTTGCTCACAGCCATTCTTGCAGCTCCACCTTTGCTTTTGTCTAAAGCCGGATTACTGAGAGAAAAGCTGTAGAGGATGTAGAGACACACCCTCTCTTTCTCCACAGTGTCAAAATCCACGTTTAAAAAGAGCAAACACAAAGAACAGAAAATTAATCAAACACCGATAGCACAGAAAAGAGCCAAGCTCATAAAGTGACCACTGAAAAAGGGCCAGTGCTTCTATATTAATCTGGTTTTATTTTTAATATTTAGCTAAAGTCCTTTTCTTCTCAGGACTGTTGGTGTTTAATCTGCCTGCAGCACGCTCCAGTTCTGAATTAACAGTGCTGTTAATTCAGTGATCATTATTCCTCACTAGCACACCTGTCAAAAATGGCTGTTCATTACCATCCTGATGTGATCACCCGTATCACAGTTGCTGTTTGGTGATGCCCCTTTATAATCTTAAGATTTATCTTGGTCTAAATGAACCAAAAATATTTGTTGCACACGTTATAGTTTTGTGATTTCTAATTGCTTTCATTTTTATTTTGTTTTGGCTTTTTGTTTTTAATTTTAGCTCAGTTTCAGTTTCCAGAGTGGCTTTGCTCATTTCTCTTGAGTTTTTATTTGCTCAGTTAAATGCTTGGTTTTAATTTAGTTTTTAATTTTAGAGTTAGCTTTTAGTGAGTCAGTCTTCTGAACATACAAAGTCTCAATGAATGACCTTCAAGGACCTTCTGGGGCTTTGAACAACTTTTTTTAATCTTAGTCAGCTAAAATGTTTTTTCACAAATAGTTTTTAAGTTTACTTTTAGTTAACTATAATCATTTTGCACATTAATGGTGCAACTTTGCGTCTCACTCTCCTCTGAAAGCTCTTTTCATGGATAAGTGGGAGGAAGTGACCTTTGAACATAGTCCTATCAGAGTTTGCGCTCTACTGTAGCTGGACTGTTTGTATGTAGAGGTGAGGTAAGGTGGTGGTGACTGAAACAACCTCTGATAAGAGCGGCTGGGAGTGTCCGAGCAATATCTTTGGGAAACTTTCAACACGCTTACACCACCGAACATGTGACATGGTCTTCACACTGTTTGCACCTACAGGCCAAAAATCACGGGGGAAATGTTTTACAACAGTAATCAGAATTTATGTGTTACTATAAAGCTAGTTTGCCCCCCCCCCTTCACAAGTGATCACCCTACCATGAGCTCTACTACCAGCTACAATTTCAGTTTTTTCAGCAGCTGGCTGGAAAATGAAACCAAGGCAGTAGCGTCATGCGAATTTGTATAATTCCCCTAAATGGCCACTTAAGGCTTGCCCTGAAGGCAAATCAGTGCCTTTAACTTCTGTTAAAATGCCCAACTTTCCATATTTTGTGTTCTAGGTGCTATACGTTTCTTTTTTCTCCTTTTGTTGTTTTTTTACAGGTGCAGCAGTTGGAAACACATTGTGCTTTTCTATTTGTGCTGCATCATTTTGTTTTATTTTCTTCCCCCTGTCAGCTTAGACTTTGTCATATTACACATAAAATACAAAAACTGAAATAACACTTTAAAGAAATGAATAAATAAACAGATAAAGGCCAACTTTAAACATTTGATTTTAAACTTTACAGCCAGTTTTCTATTTCAATTGAATTTTTATATACCTCGCCTGTTTAATTTGTAAAATGGTTAAAACATTAATTATTAACAGCATGACCACTTGGTCTGAAAGGTGAATGCTATCAGTGACCGGCCTCACCTCAGCTAAATCGAGTCACAAAACTTCTTGACTCTGTTTGTGTGGTGTTGCCTTTTGGAACATTTTAATGCAATTTTTGCTTTAGTTAAGATGTCAAGTAGGCTTTCTGTGCGGTAAAGCCCGTCATAGAAGTTTGCCTCTTGTTAAGGTGGCTGAAATGTTAATATTTTAATAAAAATCTGTTACTTCATACAAATATAGTAACTATATTTGCAACATTTAATGCCTTGCTAATCAAGTTTGCTTGTATTGGCTGAACTTAGCTTTATATCGTCTTGTTCAAATACGGTCACAATCATAAATATCAAGGGTTTAGAACCAGGCTTCCCAAATCAGTGCACGCCATGAGGGCGCATAAGATAACAAGAAGCATAAATTCTATTCATTCTTGCACTGTGAAGACTGAAAACTCACTGTAGGATCTGCAGTGGATCCAAATATATTCAATATCTTCCTTCTACAGTTGTTGTAATAAACAGTCTGTTAATATCTTCCTTTCACATACTAATTAACGGCATGTTTGATTTAGACACACCCAGCAGAAGAAACAGAGCTGTGATGATGGATTGGCATAACTATTTGTGTTAGTACAAATCTGTCATCTTTACAAGGCTTTTTGCTGAAATATTCAAATCCTAGTTGTGTGCGAGAGTCTTTCGTGCGATTCATCATAAGAAGCATGTCACAACTTGGCTGCCTTTGTAAGTGAGAACTAAATGTTATTAACTTGGATTACTGGATAAATTTCTGAAACAGTTGAAACATTTCTACATGCCGTGACTGCATACGAATGTGATATTTCAGCTTCACAGTAATGTAGATACAGTCTGACATCACATGACATTTTTCATAAACACACTACAGGTTGTGTCGCAAACTAAACAAACCCACACCCGTACAGTCAGAAATAGCTTTGTTACAGCTAAACACAAATTTATTCTGAAAAACATGAGTGGCCTGCAGGTGTGATATGCAAACTATACTGTAAAAAGTGTTACAGCTACAGTGACATTAACATATTTTTGGACTATCGTGTTTCACAAAACCTGTTCTGACAGCAGCCTGGTACATTTGTTTGGTATAAAAAAATTAAAAAAAAAAGAAGGGAAAAAAAAGACAAGTGTGACAAGTTTCTATATCCAGTGCACCTGCACTGCTGGAAACTGAAAGCTCACCAACCACATAGAGGTTAAAATAATTTTGCTGAGCTGCAAACACAGGGTTGAAAAATGCCTACGTATGCTTACATCTATTCAACACCTTGAAATAGAACGATTTACGGTATATCCTGTGTTTTTTTTACTGTGCTGCATTTGGTATGCAAGGGTAAAGCATCATGCAAAACATGTCAGTTTGTTCTGCGTAGGAAAATTACCACACAGATAGAAATAGAAATTTTGACAGTGTTTTGCAGATTGCACCAAAATGTATGGGAGCAAAGTTTTAAACAGTCCTGCTAATCTCTCCAGGCTTCTATACCTTAATCAATCGTTCAAAAAAGAAATGCAGCACATGTCCTTGGGTGCTCTGACCACACAGGTCAATACCATAAGCCCACCACTTTTAAAAAAAAAGAAAAGAAAGCAAAAGGCAACTGCTCGTTTCCCCCTATTCTTATAAGTTGGAGTAGGACATCACTTCTAAATTTTAAACGTGAGCCAACAGCTTCTAGACTGCATATCTGGAAAAATGTCCGTTTTCTTCTCTTCCCCCTATCAACAAGGGTAACACTTATCTCTGAGTGACGAGCAGAGAGAGAGGAAGCAACCAGTGAGACAAAGGTATGAAAAGACCAAACTGATTGCTTGGGTTAATATTTGAAGGTTCAGCACACAATCTAAGATAGAGTAGCTGAAGCTGAGGTCTTGGGCGACCTGAATGTACATCAGCATGTAAGGGAAAACTGTGGAATGTTTACACGCTGGGTATAATAATCCCAGGAGCGTCACTGCTTCCAAAATTCAGAAGGAATTAAAGAAGCAATAAAAACAAGAATGCTAAAACCCAAACAGACCTGCAATCAGACCACAACAGCACAAACATTAACACCAACATATTGCTTTGCCGTGATAATGAGAGGTTTTTAAAGTATAAACTACTGGAGGGGCAGGAATACTGCGTGCAGTGTAAATACACACTCCTTTCAAGGGTGGTTTGAAAAAACATGTTTGGCAACATAAGCACTTATGCCAACACATACCTCCAGACAGTGGGGACCAAGGGAGGAAAAATTACATCTTGGTCATAAACAAGTGTTGTAACCAGGTGCTAAAGATGAAGCCCACAACCTGAAAGCTTCCACCCTCCTGTCTGTGCTGCTGCCTAAAACAGAGGTGCGGTCCCAGGTAAACACTCTGCTTTCCAGATGTCTGCAGCATACATCAGGCCAGGGCAAGACTAGACCTGCGACTCCTCCTCCTTATCTCCAGACGCCTGAGGCTCTGCCCCATCATTGCTCTTGAGCTCCTGCAAGCCGTCAGCAGAGTTTCACTGTCAGGGCTAAACCAATGACACATCTCAACCAGGTGGAAGACCACTTTTAAAAAACAAAAAGATCATGTGGGAAATTTGACACTCCTTACTCTAGCTTACAGCTTAATACCCAGTCAGACTTGTCATATCGCATCACGCTCTAGGCAAAAACCTGCCAGAAGAAAGTTTTGTGGGTTTAATAAGCTTCTGGGTTTCCCACAAAATGAGCAGCTGCTGTGGTTTTCATACCCGTATGCATCACGTCAAGTTTCCCAGTGCACCTGAAAAGACCAGTGAGACTAACCTGTTGCAGAACTTTGTCCAGTGGCTCAGCTTTGACGATGTCGTCCACAGTCAGCCCAGTCTCCTCTTTACACTGGTCAGTCAGCTCCAAAGTGTCCGGCTTGACAAAACATTTATGAAGCTTCCCGACCTGTGAAAGGATTTAGCGTTTCATGGCGTAGGAATACAGCTTGATGACAAAAAATATGCTAACCTATAGCAAATTAAAGATCCCCCACATACAGGAAATGAATTGTTTAAAAACAAACAAAACAGAATTGGCAATGCAGTCGCAAAAAAAAAAGAACTCAATTGTCAATAAAGCGTCGTTTACATCCAGAAGCTGACATATTAAACCAAAAAGGTGTGTTTGTCCCCCATTTTCGTCTGCTTTTTTTTTTTTTTTTTTTTTCCAAATTTGGTCGCACACCTGTTAAAAAGGTGCGCTAACGACGGGCAGATGTAGCGTTAGCTAGCATAACAAGACAAGCGGGCTCCACACGGTTTCAGAGAGCACACCATGTTGATTTAAATGTCAGACTCTACAGGTAGACACTATGCCACAAACACTCTGAATACATAAGAAACCGTACAACGAACGAAGGGGGTCAGAAAGGTCCGTACCTTTTTCTCATGTAGATCCACAATTTGCCACACCAAGAGAATTATTTCCCTCTCATCCGAACCCAGTTTACCCCCATTTTCACCAGCTGTTGCCCCAAAGAACACCACCAGAGTATCACTGTGCGAAGCCATCAGGGACCACAAGGGTAAAAACTACAATTAAAGCAAAGATTAAAATAAAAAAAATAACACGAGGGTTCACCTTTTCCAAGTGATAAGAAGAGCGAACAAAAGAGCTGGAAACTCAATTGAGATAAACGGAGAGAGAAAGAAAAATAGGGGGAGATTATTTTCAGAGGAGCCACGGAAGACTTTGCGGTCAGAGACTCTACCTGTTGCAGTACTTGAGTGTGTTCTATCCAGAGATACTGGTTTAACTGGTAAAGAAGGGTGGAAATCCGTGTTTCCTTCACACGAACTCCATAACAAGCCCCGGAGTTTTTTTTCTTCCTCGCCTTACTATTTTTTTCACCGAGTTACCTGTATGGCTAGGCCTCTGCTCGAGCAGAGCCCCGGGGGCGTCGTCTATTGGCTGGTTTGCAAAGGTGAGGGCGGGACGCTGAGGTCAGTGTTGTGAGCTCATTGGCTTGTTGGTGCTGTTGAATCCGGAAGTATGTGGAAGACAAAACAGGGCGACAATATACCTCCATGAGGCTTATGCGTACGCTGTGCAGTCCACGGGCAACCTGCAGATGACTCACGGTGATAGTGGGAAAGAAGTGAACAGAATCAAACACACACATAAAGGTATATTAAAGAGAAACTGAACTGCGGGACAAACTCTGTGCATTTCCATTAAAATTAGTTTTGTGCTACCTGAATTTGCAAAGAACATAATCTTAAAAAAAAACAAAAACCCTTTATGTGCCAGATGTTGGGCCTGATGTGCCATTTGGATCACATCTTGTCCAGACATTTGCCTTAACCCATGTCAAACTTGATCTCAAAAGTGACTGGGGTAAGAACAGTTAGTTAGGGACTTCTGCTCCAGCTGTAATTCGGTGCAGAGGGCACGGCAACAGAAAGTACTCCAGCATGTTTATTCTATGAAAAGGTGTTCAGACACTACATGTTTATGCCAGTGTGGAACTTTGATACAACGAAAGTGTTTCTGCACACAAATTCACACTTATGATTTCACTGTTTGCCTCCTTGTCTTCAGATAATGTTATTTCACTTGCAGAATGAAAACCTGTAAACATGGAGATCACAGAAAAAAAAATCTATGTACAAAACAACATGCATTTGCTTCAGGCAAAAGAAAGATTTATTGCTTCTGTAGGCTTCTTAATTGTAATGCAGTTTTAGGTAAAAGGTAGTAGTAAATGCAGGGATGAATAAAGGACAAATGGAAAAATTAAGAACAAAACAACAGGACACATCCTGGAACTTCTACCACAAGAAAGAACAGTGGAATTAGCACTGTACTTTACATTTCCAGCTTGTGATCCTTGTTCTTCCCTCTAAAATCCCACTGTATTGTTATACGCTGCATGTACCTGTCAATAGAAACTATTTGTCGCCAGAAAATATGGTACTTCAAAAGAGCAGTGAAGTTTTTACCAGTCTTTGGCCCACTTCCCAGAAATCCAAGGTTTTGTTGCTACTGACACTCCCTGTTCTGCCTGCTATGGGCCAACAGACTGCAGTGAATGCAAGGCTTTTTGCCTTTTCATGTCCATTCACTCAAAATAAATCTCCCCTATCTCAAGAGTAATTCCTTGTGTCTCCTTCCTCATGTCGAATCACTATTTCCAGCCAAACCAGTCCGATTACTTAAGGGACACTCTGGAAAACGTTGAAATCTGAGACATATAATGATATTTCAACACAACAGCAAAGAACATTTATCTTCATTACATCATACTGAGGGCATGCTTATGCATGTAGACTGACTCGGACAGTAAAGTCACAAGCTAACTCCTTTCAGCAGGTGTAACTGGTGAAAAAGTTGAGAAAGACAACATGTCACATCCACACTCCAAATATCCTCCTTAATAATGTGCTTTGGCATAACTTTTATCATAGGCTGTAAAGTGGATGACCTTCCAGAGAGCCAGTGCTAAAACCTTTGACATGTCTGTGTACATTTTTTGGAAGAGATTGGCGGCTCTGATGTACCAGGTGGCAAGTCTTGTCCTGTAAGGTAAGTATGACTTAAAAGAATAGCAAAAAATACACGCTCGTTCATGCGGCTTTATTAGTATAAGCCAGGTTTTCTTGGAAAAATCTTCACGCTACACAATATTATAATACAGCAGAGACTGAAACCTAACTTAAATGTGGTAAGCATGTAATAATATGCCTTATGAAAGGCAATGGGAACACAGCCACACTGTTGATGATGATATACAAGTTGCTTCCTCATTCTGTGAGAAAATGTCAAGCAAGTCAACTATGCTTGCCAGTGTGAGCTCGGTTTTGTCACACCCTTTGAGCGCTGTAATTTTCCGCTGTCATGTTTAAAATAATTCCAACTTACTCATGCCCAAAGACTTAAGTGAAATCTGAATGCTCTCACATCAGATCTTGTTCATCTCATATTTAAACAGACAGGAAAATTATTAGGCTGGAATGTCAGTTCTTCCAGCTGTGTGGTTTAAAACAATGAAATCACATCTATAATTGAAGGATTTTTGTGGTGCATTTGTACAATGACTTTGTCAAAATATCATGTTTTTACAAGCTAAGTGACTAAATTCACAGAACTCACTGTATATGGCTAAAATTAAGATTCATGGGGGCTAAATCATGAATAAACTCTGTAGATGTGTATTTCTAAAGTGGAGAAAGAGTGGAAAAGCTTGGTTCCTGTTCCCACAACAGATTCATATCATGAGCACTGTAACTGAGCACTCAACGTGCTTTTATACAACTTGCCTCATTCACCCATTCATACAAGCACCTCTCTTTGCTTTTGCCTTTATAAGTGCTCTATATCTAATATTCTCTCCGATGCATCGGAGAGCATCCATCTGGAGAGCAACTTGTGGTTAGTATGTTGCCCAATGACATTTGGCATGCAAATGGGAGCAGACGGGGCTCAAACCACCAACCTTCTGATTAGCAGGTGACCTGCCCTACTTCTTGAAGAACAGCCACCCCTTAAGTAAAAGTACAAATGTTACACAGAGCAACCACTGCCATCTTCTGGCTGATAAATTAATCAGAACTATTGCTGTGTAGCTGTGGGGACAGATAAATGCAAAATACTACAACTAACACGACTAATTTATTTATATGTGTGCCTTTAAAAATGTCAGTGAATAACTGGACACCGAACTCTGTCACTCCCAACATGTGCAAATGTGACAAACATCAGGGCACGATTCCGCTTTTTTGCTGCTTAGCAAAGGAAACACGCTAGTCTTCATTTGGCAATCTACTCAGTGAGAGGAAGTTGAAAGCATGACTATTGTCTGAAGTAGACTATCAGGTCAATTGTAATCTGTCATGGCTGAAAAAAGAACACTTTTATGAAATATTCTCAGATTAAAAAGTTTATCAGAAATGTTACAGAATGAGGCAAAAAGGTTCAAAATGCTCAAATCCTTATATTAAAGCAGCCAGACAGATCTCTGACGAAGTTCTCTTTGTGGTCAAATAAATAAATAAATGAAAGATGCAATAACAGGAAATTAAAAACCACTGTGCGTTGTTTAATCATGATCCCAAACTTACAGTTTGAATTTATTTATTCCTTTTCTCTTTGATGGAATCAACAAAGAAATTGAAACAAACTGTATTTTACAAAACTGAGACATTATTTACATATAGAATTTTTTATTGGTTATTTGGCACATGTCATTATGGACATTTAGTACATAACTTATAACATTTCTATAAATATATTCACAATACAAACATGCAAAATTGGTAATTTATTAAGTTAGGGAAGTGTAGCACAGATATACTTGTTATTTTTTTATTGCAATTTCATACAAATAAACATCAACATTTATTTTATTCAGAAAAAGAATACTGAGTACACAGGAGTATCTACACAGGGCAAACAGACATTGTACAATTTTACTGCCCAGATGGATTGTTTTCACACATTGTCATCAACACACCTATTTGATCTTTTGACTCAGATAGCACATGAGAGGTGCTGGTCTGATTGCTGGGTCTCTTGGACACATAGGACACCTCCCTGTTGCCCTCACCTGGGGAGGTGCTCGAGATGTGGCGGAAGAGCTTCTGGATGCCTGTGTCACGGAGGGAGCTCCTGAAGGAGCGAGCTGCAAACATGTAGAGGATGGGGTTAACTGTGCTGCTGATAAAGACCATGGCTCCAGTAACAAAAGCCATAGTGGACCTCACATTTTCCAAATGTTCTGCTACATCCTTGTAGGAGTTTTCAGTTGCCAGGATGATCAGCGAGAGGATATTTCCTATGTGATGAGGTGTCCAGCAAATGCCAAATGCAACCACGACACTGGCGATCAGGATGGTGGACTTGCGTTTGGATTTGAGAGTCATCCGAGTAATCCGGCTGCACAGGCAGCCGTAGCAGACCACAAGGATGGAGAAGGGTATTATGTAGCCAACCAGTGTCTCTAACAAGAGACACACCAGTTCCTGGGTCACAGAAGTATATTCACGGTACAGGCAGTGATCCTCACCAGAATCGTTGTCAACAATCTGAGTTGGGATGACAGGTATGCTGAACAAGAGTGCTGCAGTCCACAGAACCAGCAGTACTTTATTCAGAGCTTGTTTCCTCTTCCAGTGAGCTGAAGCAAATGGATATCGCACAGCCACAAAACGCTCCACGCTCATGAGGGTGATGAGAAAAACGCTGCTGTACATACACGTATTGATCATGAACACCATTGCTTTGCAAGATACCTCCCCAAATATCCAGGAGTGGGCCAGAGAGTAGATCCACAGAGGCAGGGTGATGAGGACAAGCAGGTCCGCAACAGCCAGGTGTAGAATAATCACCACTGTGTGGGAGCGCTTTTTAACATGTCTCAGGATGGTCCAGATCACCAGCAGGTTCCCAGGAGCTCCAGCCAGGAAGGACAAACCAAGGATCACACATGCCACCACTGTCCCACCATCAAACTCTGAAGGGGCCATTTCCTCTTGAGAAGACAGCTGGTATGTGTTGTTCATGCTGCAAGGCGATGTGCTGACTGTGGTGTCTGCATGAAAAGAAAAACAGATTACTCTAAGTCCTCACTTCCCCTTTAAAGCTGCGTGGAAAGCTCAGGAAAGAGTTTCCTAACAGGGCTTTTTAAGCAGAGATGACTCATGCATGTGCCAGAAGTCCATCACTTCAGGGTGCAGTTTAGTTTTTAAAAAAATTGTAGAAATGTATTTATCAAATACTTTTAAACAAACTGATATGATATTAATTCGTAAATGGATGAATAATTAATAAATGATTGACTTTGCTGTATCGAGGGAACAACTCTGCACACAAAAATTACTTTAGCTTGTGAAACTTTGATAAACTTTTCTGTTTCACCACCCCCGTGGTTCTTAGATTTTTGTTCTGCTTTGTTGCTACATCATAGGCCAAAACAAAAGTTCACATTCAGAAACCGAAAAAAGTTCACACTCCACACCTTAATTTTTTTTTTTTGCTAAAACCTCAACACTAAAAACAAGATTAAAATAGGAAATGACTCAATTAACAGTAATACAAAGCAACAAAAAGCTCTTCTTCTGTTTATTTCCCCTGACTTTTGTTTTTTTTTTATGTTACTTTCACTTCATTTTTTTAAACCTAGCTGTCTTACCCACAGTTTGACAACCACTGTCTTAGACTTAGAGAACCACTAGCACATACAAAAACTAGCAGATTATGAATTATTTCCAAACACATTCTACCTTTGTCACTAAGGAATTGTAAAATTAAAATTAAAATGGATTCTCTGCTCTGTATTTCTGTTTTTGTTTCATTTGCAGGTCTTTACATGGCATGCAGCATTACTGGAAAAGGTGTTACCTAATACGTAAACAACAGAGAGATTCTCAGCTTTCATTTCAGTGAGCCAAGAAATATTCATCAGCTTGCTAGGAAAATATGATGAAGGATGATGGCACATACAGGTGGAAATATAATTTACTTACGAACATGTTCAGACATTAGACTTTTTCAAAAGACTATACGTATGGTTGACCGGAATTAATGGTTTTGTTTCAGTATTTGGCAGAAATAGTGAAGAAATTGTGCATTACATTTAAGTTTGATAGAACGATACAGTAGTCACAGCAGTCAAAATGACATTTGGAGCAGTTATCAGTAGCACTGTTTTTATTTTTTCAGGTAGGATAACAAACAGAACACCTTACACAATAGTGGACAATATCAAATGTTCAAAAAAAAAAAAATTATCACAGACATTTCTCAAAACACAAGTTCAAAGTTATGTATTTTGACTGCATTACGTGAATTAAAAAAATATATATACATAAAAAACAATGGAGGAGTACAACACATGGCAATAATATGAGTACATTTTCATTTAATCCTTCATAATTAATAGTAAATGACAAGTGTCACATTTTACCATCATCACAGTCTTTCACACACAGTCAGATAGCAGCTCTTCTTTTGTACTTGCTGCCCTCTGGTCTGTCTGCTGTTGCACTGCCAGCTCCCTCACTTTGTTTGTGTTAGTGGCTATTTCCTTAAATAGCCTCACTAGTCGGGACTCTTCCAGACTCCCTTGTAGGTTCTTTGCAAATAAGGTATATAACACAGGATTTACTGAACTACTGATGAAAACCAGGGCACCAGCTATGAAGATGATAGGCTTTGATACACAGTTGTCGTCAGTGTCTGGCCAGCTTAAGATACAAATCAGATCAACAATGTTGATAACGTGGTAAGGCAACCAGCACACTGTGAAAGCAATCACTACAACATGGATGAGAACCATGGATTTCTCTTTTGAATTGAAACTCATCTTCTTGATCTCTGCAGCTACTAGACAGTAGCAGATACTAAGAACAATGAAAGGAACTATAAAGCCCAACAAGGTTTCTAGGCAAAGGACGATAATTGTGTTGGTGTCAGAGTGTAATTCCCTGGTGAAACATTGCACATTTCCATCAGTTTCTTCCAGATTCTGTGTTAAGGCAGGCACTCCTAGAAGGAAAGCAAGAAGCCACAAAAGTACAAGACATATTTTTATATTGCTTTTTGTCTTCCAGCGCATCATCAGAAATGGATGACAGATGGCAAGAAAGCGCTCCACGCTCATAACAGTGATCAAGAAGATGCTGCTGAACATGCACACAGTCACAGTGTACACTAAGGTCTTGCACAATACCGCTCCAAACACCCAAGTGTGAGCCAGAGAGTAGATCCATAGAGGCAGGGTGATGAAAACCAGCAGGTCCGCAACAGCCAAGTGCAGAATGATCACCACAGTATGGGAGCGCTGCTTGACATGTCTCAGGATGGTCCAGATCACCAGCAGGTTCCCAGGAGCTCCAATCAGGAAGGACAAACCGAGGATCACACACGCCACTGCTGTGCTGCCATCAAACTCCTCTGAAGGAGACAACTCAACTGAGTGGTTCATGCTGCAATTTGATGTGCTCGAAGTGATTTCGGCATCAAGAGCAAAATAAGTGCCGTAAAAGCAGGATTCATTTCCTCTTATAGTTAAATTGAACAGATACTAAAATTCTTGCACAACCCTTTAAGGAATATGTGACAACATGTTGTACTTGTCATAATTTCCATAATTCCCTCCCTAACAGGAGGGACAGCTTACAGGAAAGGGATAATATTGAGTACTTAAGAATCTTATCACACAGTCAACAACAAAACCCAGTTCTGTTTTCTTACCCTGTGGTTTTTTAGTTTTAAGTTTACTTTTAGAAAAGTGTCAGTTCCACCTTAACATAGGCGGTGGGTTTATCATTTTGTTATGGCACTTCTTTTAAGTTAATGCTGGATGTGTGAACATCATTTTTATCTGACACACTTTAAGTGTAATTTCAATGTGAGTTTCACAGAAAATCAACATTGATTGTTGCAGTTTGTTTGGTTTTTTTTTTTTATTTTTGTTCAATCATTGGCTATAGCTAAAATATGGATGTCAAAGCAGATGTGAATAAATGAAATTCTCATCCTCTTTTAGATGATTATATTTGTATTACACTTTTACACAAGCATTACAAGTCTGCCATTTGAGAGACGATTATTAGAAAAAGAGTGGCCTAATGTGTAAAAAATGAGGGGAGACTGTCAACTTTAACCTTAGTAAAAAAGAAAACATTTGTCAGCCTTCTAAGGAATGATGACGAGTGATGAATACACATAAAGTGAACCATACACCAATCTGGGATAAGAGTATGACAGCTGATTATAGCTTCATCATAGCATCTGTTAGTGGGTGGGATATATTAGATTAACTAGATTACTTGTTCCCCAATGCTGTGCCCTTATAAACTGTGTTTAAACTGCCTTTAAACTATGGAAATTTTACAGATCACTCTTTCTGTATGTATGTCTTCCGAAGGCAATAATTAAACATAATTAGAAAAATACACCTGAAGATGTCACTTGTTGCTAAATTTGTAATGACAAAAACTGAGCAAATTTGATAATTTGATAGATTTTTATCAAACTGTAGTTAGTTTGGCAGAAATGTTAACCTCATGAACTGAAACTAATCACACTTGTGAGGTCAAATCATTTCTCATAACAGGTTCACTGTAAACGGAAACAGTTTAAAGTCAGGCCATTACACAACTGAAACGTTTTTTTCACAGTCATAGTGAAACTAATTCCTCAAGCGGATAATAACAGTGTTAAATTAGAAGAATTGTACTATGCTGTATGAGTTCTACAACTGATTAATATCATGTTAAACCTGACTTTCCTTTTGGCCCATGCAGTATAAAACTGTGGTGGAGCTGGGGTGACATTTTTAAATTCTGCTGTTCTGGCAAACTAACCACATGCCCTTGTTGCAGGGACTTATTTGGTTACATAATCAATAATCAATAACCCCACTTCTTTTATCAGACAGGGCTCTAGACTGTTCGGGTGACAAAAAAAAAAAAATCTCTGCAACTCTCCATGTGGTCAACAACAGACACACATTATGCCCCTATCCTGGACTAAACCAATCACAGAGAGTTAGGGGCGGGACCTCTGTGATTGGCGTGGTCAATTTGAAATGCAGGTGGATAGAGAGGTGAGTAGCTTGAATAAAGCGATATCGATTCATTAAATCCTGAATCGACTTTTAAATATAACTGTGTTTTGCCAGAAATGCCAGATTCTCAGATTAAAGTTCACAAAACTATTTCAACAACCACCAAACAGCAAATGAGAGCAGGTACACGGATTCCACACAAAGACGTAAACACAGAGCGGACCCGATACATCAGAATCAGCTTTGTCTTTCTCGCTTTCTCACCCGATGGCCCGTAGACGGACACGCTGTCGGAGCTCACCGATTCTGATGCGTGGGGTCCGCTCTGTGTTTACCTCTTTTTGCGCTGATTCTGAGCTGCAGGTTTTGTCTCTCTCCAACCAAAATTCACCGAGCCAGCAGCAAACGAAGCAGCAAACTACCCTTAACATTTGATAAACATGGTCATGAATTCCCTCTGACTTTTGCTGTTTTGCTTCCACCACGATAAAAAAAAATCACACTTCATGCACAGCTCTCTCTCTCTCTCTCTGTGTACTTCAAGAACAGTTTCCCGTCTCAAATCTCTGTTTTCTGCATTATTCATTGGCGTATTACCCACCAATCTACCGTTGTTTACAGCGCTGTCGGCAGCTGTCTTTTTCTTTTCTTTTCTTTTTTTTTTTTAACTTAAATGTCTTCGGACAAGAAAGGCTAATTTCTGCTGTTCAATACTGAAGAAATTTAAACTTTTTAAAATTATGCAAAATTAGAATATTGCAGATTATTTTTAAGGTTATCTGCTATAAAAAGCCAGGCCAGAAAAATCTCCTTCATGTTTTTCTGTGTTTTATTCTCAATTACTTTCACACAAAGGCATCTGCTGTGATGTTCACAATTCTGATGAAGTCTCACATGTATCAGTACTGATCAGAATTATAATATTTCTGACTGTCTGAGGCAAAATTGAATCGAATCAGGACTTTGAGAACCGGAATCGAATGGATTATAGAAATCAGTGATGATACCCAGCCCTAGTGAGCAGCCTAGGCCCGACAGAAGTGGATGTAGCTGTGGGTAATAAGAAAAGATGAAAAGAACTATTGATAACTTTTTGTTAAGTTAAGTCCTGATCCGTCTGAAATTCATAGGCAGTGCTCTGACACGGTGCCATCAATCTTTGAACGCTGAAAAAGCACAGTGTATCCAGAAAACACATTATATGCTGCAATAAATGCACTGCCCACGTGTCCCCTCTCCCCACTGTCTTTCAGCAGCATGCAACAGGTCATCAGAGGAGGCCGAGATGATGATTAAGTTTAACATTTTCTAAAATATTGCCAAAGCACTTTAAGTACAAGTTTGTTAGTTAATCATTTAGAAATGAATATTGTCTGTATGGACTGCAATTCCCCAAAAAGTGCACATGTAAAACTGCGGTGTTAAGCGATGCGGTTGAAAAATTTGAGTGCGCCTAACTTTTGTGCCGGTGCGTCTAACTTTAAGTTAGGCGCACCGGTGCAACCGTGGCAAAAAGTTAGTCTAGAGCCCTGTCAGATTTATTTGAGGAAACTTTAACTAGTTACACAATTTATGTAAAAGAACATGTATGGTAAATTTCTGAACAGTTACGTTATCTAAGAGTATTCATCGGTCTTAATATAATTCAGTTAAGAAACAGTGACCTCCAGTGGACTTTGGGTGGTATTGTAAGTACCACCCAAAGTCAGAGAAACTATTTTCTTTTATCGTAACAAATAAATTCAAATACTTTAGGTATAAATGTTTTCCTTTAATTGTACAACTAAAAGAAATCTCTTTTTTATTATAAATCTATTTTTAACGAATTTACTTTACATATGCCAAATGAAATTCCTGAAAACGTAATCATCTTATGAAAGAACAACAAAACAGATCTAAGCATATAGCTTCAGTGCCGCAATTTCAATGAAAACTATACTAAATATAGTTGAATATTTTTTCTTTGTGGACATTACCGATATTGCACAAAACACCTTGAAAAATGCAAGGTTAATGTGAGGTTAGTTTTTTGATATACACAACGCAGAAAATGTAAGATAAATGCTTAATTTATCTTCAATTTTGATTTTTTTTTGTTAAACAAAATAAACATACAGCAAATAGATTAAATATATAGAAAGGTATACAGTTAAGTCGAATAAAATATGATAAAACAAATGTCTTAATGCGGTAAAACGAATCTGAAGTCCAATTACTAACAATAAGTATACATTTAACTTTCAAATAACTACTAAAATATTTGAAAATTTCATACTAAATATATTTTTAAGGAAGAAAACAGAGAAGAAAAAGAATAAAAAATATGACATGATATTAAGGGGATAAGTATAACGTGAAATGTGTAAACAATGCAGTGCAATAAAGTGTCTTAGCGTGTACGCACTAAAAGCAGTTTGAAAGGACAACAAAATGGTTTTAAATTTAAAAATAATTGTACTATAAACACGAGCCTAGAGGTGAAGTCGTTTCTATTTTTGTTGTTTGCACCAAAAATACACCCAATCCCAAGAAAGAGCGTCCATTCTTGCGTGTTCTGGAAACTCCCACAGCTTACTCACTGATTTAGTTTTCCACAATATAATCAAAAAATTAAATCAACACATATAAAAACATTTTCTTTTGTAATCACGGGGCAACGAGTTATTAGTTAAATTAAACTGCTGAATGAAAATATTTATTTTGTAATGACCGTGATTTTAAAGTTGTCGTGATGACGCTATTACGCTGCGCAGACGGAAAGCCTTCCTTCAGCTTTCAGCCAGCTGTCTGCTCGGTGAAATAAACATGACGATGTTGTCAAGTATCGTGTTCCCAGTGCCACAGGACTAAAAGTTCAACACTGACTGCAACAGGGAAAGCCGGATATTGTGTTTATTTAAATCTGTGACAAGCTGTAAGTGACCATTTAATACAAGTCTAGCGTTTGATGGTTGTTAACGGTGGCTAGCATTAGCTAACCACTAGGCTAAGTGTTAGGTAACATTAGCCAGATAAAGTAACTAATGTTATGCGAGTGAACTCCCGTTTGTTCCGTAAAGGTGTTGCTCGTTGATGATGATAAGCCATCTTTACTTGCTTTGACTAATTTAATTATTCCACTTAAAGTTAAACACGGTAGTAATTTTTGCTAAAGGGAAGTTAGCACTGCTTGGCGGCTGAGTGTAGGTTAGCCAAAATGTTTAGTAAACGTAGATGTTTTGGGGGGGACTAACTTTTTAAAAATTAGAAAGATACATTTGCTCTCTGTGTGTCCCAGTTATTAAAGCTTAAAATTCGTGCGTAGCCGAAATGGCTGCCATCACATGCTGTCTTTGCTCTATTTGCGTAATATTTACTCTTTGTCCCGTAAAGTTGGGCTAACGTCCCTACTGCCTTCACAGGTTGCTGGACTGACACCATTTTAACAAGCTGAGAAGTGGACTCGTAGCTTGCGATTGCAATGCCTCTGCTGTTTTTGGAGAGGTTTCCTTGGCCCAGCCTGCAGACCTACACAGCACTGAGTGTGGCTTTGCTTGCTGGTAGCATCTTCAGTGCCTACACCACAGTAACTGACCCGGGATTTGGGGCCTTGGAAACGGATGAGGCACAGCCTCCCTCCGAGGTGGAGCGTGAACTTCTAAAGAATGATATTAGTAACACAGAACTGGCAACAACTGTCCTGTGGTATCTTGTCACAGACAGTCTCTTTGTGTGGGTGAGTGATTTTAGTGCATTGTGTGACGTGATGGTGATTATGAAGTTCATACAAAAACTAATGGTGACTTTATTATCTGCACACCTACAGGTGTTAGTGAACACATTCTGCTGCTCATTGATGTTAATTGCTAAAATGATTCAGTACGTGGTGTTTGGCCCACTCAGAGTCAGTGAGAAGCAGGTAAGTCTGTGTTGTTACAGCTGTTTTTACTTCTTTCAAACAAGAAGCAAATGGTCACTCATCTCATTTCCTGTCTCCTTTTTTTTTGGTTCATCAGCACCTGAAAGATAAATTCTGGAACTTCATTTTCTACAAGTTCATCTTCATTTTTGGTGTACTGAACGTCCAGACAGTGGAGGAGGTGGTCATGTGGTGTCTGTGGTTCTCCGCACTCGTTTTTCTCCACCTAATGGTTCAGCTCTGCAAGGATCGCTTTGAATATGTAAGTATTTAAAAAAAACAAAACAAACAACAACAACAACAAAATCCAATCATCACTTTAGACAAATACGACTAGACTCACGTTGCATTTATTGTCTGTGGTTATTTCTGTTTTATGCCATTTGACTCCTTGAGCCAAGCTGTTTCCAAAAGTTTGTTTGTTTTTTCAATCAAGCTTAACTAAACCTTCTGTAACCTGGTGGGGATTGATTTGGGGCACTTGAGAAGAGACTTAAACCAGTGTAAAAGAAAAGGGTGCCCTGGATCGATAAAAATGCAACTTTCATCTTTACATGGGGTGCAGCACAATAATAGTATTATCTTAATTGTGGTGTTCCTTTTTTCATATTTGTTGGAAGCCAGACTTGAGAACAGCTAGATTTATGAGAATCAAGGGTTGAAGAATAAAGCAAATGTACTTAATTACTGACTTTCTCAGTGGCTTATCTAATCACAGTTAGAGTAAATTACATTAGCTAACAACGTTGTAGTTGTGTAGATTTCATGGGTAAAAGAAATGAGAAATACGTTTAATGGATATAGGATTAAATATAGGATTTAAGATTTTTTTCCCATTATGTATATGCAGCCTAAAAGCCTCTGAAATACATGTGTCATTTCAGTGGCTTATCGGAGAGTAGTGCATCACCCAGTGTAATCATGGGTGATGTACCTTACTTGCTCTTTACCAGATATCTGCAAAGCTCTTTGAACTCTTGCCTGTTACGAAAGGAATCACATGTTACTTAAGAAATATCAGATACTGTTAGAAACAGTATATCATAGGAAATGGTCAGTGTGGTGTTAGGCAAGCTCATGGATCATGAGCTTAACTGCAAAAGTGTACATTTACAGGAAATTTTTTTGTTTCTGTGCTTTGAAGGAACTCAGTTAAAAAAGGGGGGAAAAATCCTGCTTCTGGAAGGGTTTTTTTGGTCTACCCTCATTTTGTTTTTTGTGTGGGTTTTTTTTTGTTTTTGTTTTGTTTTGTTTTAGATTTTTCTATATTAGATATTAATTCTGCGCTTTAGCATAGGTACCGGTGCCAGTCTATTATATGTATTACAGGGGTATGCTTTCTGTATTGTGTAATTCAGTATGTATGTAATACGCATGTATGTAATAAATAGAAATCTGCCACAGCAGATCTATGCCACAGCAAAGCTTGGCAAATCTAACTCTGTTCCTACTTAACCGTTTCTGAATATTAAACACTAAGCCAGATTTATCCACCTGAGCAATACTTCAGTACACTTTCTATAAATGCTTATTTAAAAAGTGTGCTTTCCCTCAGTAGACACAGTGTAACTGTACTCTTTTCAGCTTGGGATCTATTAATAGCTTTTTATACTGGGATGTTGACTGTGACTACTGATACAGTTTCAGTTACTACGCTAACATCTCTCTATCAGAGTGTATTCTGTATGCTGGGGAAAACAAAATATCACATTTAAATACCTTCTTATGAGTGCTGACATTTAAAACAAGGTTTAAGTTGTTTTAAATGTCAGTTAGACATTCAAAGTTAGACGTGATGTAATGCTGGCTGCCTTAGTATACTAGAAGGTTATTTCAACCTGCCATATTGTAAACATTTCATTTTGATGTGATTGTGTTCCTCTTGCTGTTTTTGTTTCCGTCTTTCAACTTTAACTGTAAATTTAGGTTGGAGGTAGTCCGTTGTTTGCCCAGCTGTTTCCCCTTTCTGTCTTCCTGTCACTGTGGTTTCTTGCTTTGGGGTGAAGATAAGAAATGCAGGTTGTAGTGCTGAAGGTTTAGCTTGGAAACCTTGTGGTCTTTGTGATACCGAGCAGCTGGTTTTTATATTTTTCACCTTAGTTGTAATCTATAATAATGTGCAAATTTGTTGTTATTTACACTTTGCTAGAAGTTTAGTTGTGCTAGTGCTTAGATATTTAGTGGTTGTGTGAGAGGCGTTTGTATTGATAGAAAAGGGTTGTGTAATCTTCAGAAGAGAGTACATGTAGGATTTTCTCTCAGTATGTCACAGTAAAAATTGAGTGTGTTACTGAGCCTCTTAAAACTCTTGTCTGTAGCCAGTGGCGAAAAACATGAACTCTCTTTCAACAGCATGTTTCATGAGCATCTAAGTGAAATTTTCCACTGTTTGACAAATAATTGTTATACTTCCTTTGTCTACTGATGTCCACTAAATTAATTTATAGCTGGGTCTTTTTGGTAACAAAGTTTCACAAAAAAGTATCACGGTGGGATTTAAAGGCCATCCTGAGGAAATGATCTTTAACCTGCATAAACACTGAAAAGAAATCTTAGGACATGAGAAGAAAGAATTAAGAAGCACAGCATACTCATTCACCTTTGGTTTATTCCCCCCCCCCCCCACAGCTGTCTTTCTCCCCATCCACACCTATGAACAGCCATGTGCGAGTGCTCTGTCTGCTGGTCTCCCTGCTTCTGGACTGTTGTGGCCTGGCTGTGGTCTGTGGCCTCCTGGGAGCTTCTCATGGCATGCACACGCTCTCCTTCATGGCAGCAGAGGTGAGAACTTGGAGCCAAGCGGTGGGAAAGTTTTGGCCACACTTTGCACATATGATTATGAATTTTTAAAAAAACATTTTTTAAATGTCGTCTAAGCTTTTGTTTAGGTGCAGGTATTTATTTATACACGTTTGCTAACTGCACTTCTCAGCACGCATTTGCTTTCTTTTCTTGTTCAACCCAGGATTGTTTGAGAATAATTAGAGTAGTTATCAAAAGTAAAAAATACCTTAATTTTCATGTAATTACTTAGTAAAATAGGTGCTCATGCTTCATAGATGATATCCCTCCAGAGGACAAAATTGTTTTCACATTTTTCAGTATCAATGCAGTTCTTTGATGAACTTAGAAACCAGTTAAAATGTGACTCTGATCCACCACCACACAATTATAAGAGTACTTTTTCATGTGTGTGTTCCTTCTTGCTGGTGTTGTGCATTCTGGCTCATGTTTATGTTTCCTGAAGAAGCGGAAGCATAATCAGTGTTTTCAGTTTGCAGTTGCACTCTTGTGAATGGGGGAAAAAAAATTCTTATTTGCTGTAAAAGCTGTCAACAAAGTTGAATAAATAAGAGTTTGTCTTTGAGTAAACAAAACCACCAAGTTTAGAGTTTAGTGTAAATGAGAGTTTAAACTAGCTCTTTTAGACTGTGATTTTATGGCCATCACTGTAGTGTCTGTGTAGAAAGCAGAGTACAACAGTTGCATCATTTTCACATTTACTTTTTTCCTCAGTGTCTGCTGGTGACTGTGCGCACTGGACATGTCATCATGCGGTAAGTCTCTGTGCAGCCTCATAGACACACTGCAGCATGGATGACAGCCTGTGCAAATTTGGAATCGGGGATAATCTTAGCACATAACACTATTTGTTTTCCTCTGGTTCCATTAGCTCTAGTATGAAAGGCTTCTTTGTCCTTGAGAGGGTTCCTAATATTGAACTACCACCAACTCTGATGGGCCAAGGTCCTGGATCAGTACTGGATACAGTACTGACTCCCTTGGCTGGTAACAGCTGTCTGTTGCAGTACAGTTGTTTGGTACATGGAAAAATAATGTTTATGGTGACTTCCCTTTAAAGATGTTTCTTTATACCTTTGCAAGTTTTGTTTTTGAGCTTTTGATTACTTTCACTCACTTAACTAAATACATCTTATGATGAAATCAGAACCGTATCATAGCTCTTCTTTCTTTGTTACTCAAAACAGTTCTGTCTCAACCCTTGAATTTCAGTCTTTTTGGTATTATTGTACCATATACAGTATATTGTTGCACATTTTATTTATTGCAGTATTTTTGTCTCCACCGACCTTCTAAAAGTCACCAGCATTTCATGAACTGAAAGAGCGGTGTCTTACCTTTCCAGATACTCAATTCATCTCTGGGATTTGAACCATCCAGGGACTTGGGAGAGTAAGGGGACATATGTCTACTACACAGACTTCATAATGGAGCTGGCCATGCTGTTTCTTGACCTAATGCACCATATCCATATGCTGGTAAGATGCAGTATGGCTGTCATGTTCTGAACAGTTCCTGTCCCAGTGTGACTTTCTGATCCACTAATCTTTCACCTTTGTGTGCACATTTCACTTATTAGCTTTTCGGGAATATCTGGCTGTCCATGGCAAGCTTGGTTATCTTCATGCAGCTGCGATATCTTTTCCATGAGGTGCAGCGCCGTGTCCGCCGACATAAGAACTATCTGCGTGTCATTAATAACATGGAGACAAGGTTGTCTTGCCTCCTTATACTTCATTCATGTGTGTGTTCTTTTTTTTCAGTCTTTTGCTAATCATTACTTGTTTACTTAATAGTTGCATATCCTATGAACTCTGTGCAGATTTGCTGTTGCTACTGCAGAGGAGCTGGCAGCCAATGATGATGATTGTGCCATTTGCTGGGATGCCATGCTTACAGCACGCAAACTGCCCTGCGGTCATCTCTTCCACAAGTAAATAATTTTACTTTTACTGCTTATAGTTGAGATTATTTTCCTCTGCTTTGAGGTGCCATACCCTAGAAATAGTACTTGTGAGTATGTGGCCTATACTGACACAGTTGAGTTGAAATTCCACTTGAGAGATTTCAGGCTCAAGTTGCTTTACTTTCTAATGTCTGGAAATTTATTAGGGATATTGTTATGGTTTTGGATTAAAAAAACAACAAACTATGCTTTGGCTCAGGCAAACATCGACAGAATATACTATACTTACAGAAAGGGGCATTTTTGGAGTTGTGTCATTTTATCAAACATGAAGTTATGCAATGCTGTTAGTTGTCCAGCACATGAAGTAAAATTGAATTTGACATCCTTGTCCTGGGAAAACGTTTGTGTTATGTACCTAAATAACAATGGCTAAAAGAGAGCCAAAGAGAATAGCGGCATCCTGGATTTACCAGGATTTAAAGGCTGAAGCTTCCGTTAGGGTAGTTCCCCAAATCCTTAAAGGATTTACATAGTGAAGTGTAAACTAGACTGCACAGCAGTTCTTAGCTTTTGTAATACAGTTTGTTTGTTTGAATGTTTATTGCTGTGAGCTCTCTGATATACATTCAGAGCTTCAGTAAGATGCCCTGCATAGATCCTAGATGTAGAAAATTTGTCCTGACCCCTAAGATACATGTCAAGTTTTCAGACTGGCGACTTACTTAGGGTATGTATATGTGTTTCTCCAGCTCTTGTTTGCGCTCGTGGCTTGAGCAGGACACGTCGTGTCCCACATGTCGGAAATCCCTGAATATTAGTGGGGATGGGGGCCAAGCAAGAAGCCCGCAGCAGGGTGGGGGTTTGGAGGACAACATTGGCCCAGTTGGAGCTCCCCCAGATGCCAGACCACATATCAACCAACACAATCACTTCTTCCACTTTGATGGTAAGGGTGCTGGACACGTGACCTAAAACTGATGGGCTCTGTGTCACAGCTAAGTTTAAAAATCCATGCATTTGTCTTACAGGATCTCGTATCGCCAGCTGGCTGCCCAGTTTCTCAGTAGAAGTAATGCATACTACTAACATCTTGGGCATTGCTCAAGCAAATAACTCCCAGCTTATGGCTATGGTGAGTTCGAGTTTACCGTCTAATGAAATTTGTTGTCTTTAAGCAAAAGGATATACAGACTGCAAGTTGAGGGAAATATTTAAACTTGTAAGATCTTTTTAGACAGTTGATGACCTTAAAACTTTTGTTATTTTCTCCTAAAAGGTCCAGGGGATGAGGGCAAAGTAACAAAAAGTTTCCGGGTTGAAAAAAGGAGACTGGAAGGCAGCATTTTTAAATTAAAGGGTTTCATTAATATTTCTATTAGTAATTAAACTAACAGAGGGAGAGATGCTGAAATAATCTTTTAAAGAAGGAAAGCAACAAAACCCAGGAGTTGATCACCAAACTGAGAAGTTAAAAAAGAAAAAGGCTCTCTGGCACGAGAGCTCACCTTTCTCTCACCTCACTGTACTCTTAATGCTGATTAGAGTCAGCTGTACAAAAAGGGTGGCACCTAAGGCAGGAGAGATGCCAGGACACACCCACACGAGGTCCTGCTAGGGCTATAACAACTTTATTTACATAAAATCAGTGCTGCCTTCTTATTATTGCAGCCTTCACCCCATGTCTTAGTCAGTGTCTATGGCTTCAAATATTGCTTAGGCATAAAAACGACTAAATATAATGTAACTTATACCAGTTTTCTCCATCTCACTCTCCTTTTTATGTACTTGTGCTCATCAGGCTCATCAGATTCAAGAGATGTTTCCTCAGGTGCCCTCCTACCTGGTACTGCAAGACTTACAGTTGACCCGCTCTGTGGAAGTTACTACTGACAACATCCTGGAGGGACGTATCCAGGTGCCTTTCCCTACGCAGGTCAGTCAACCTGGGGTTAAATGTTAAGTGCAGTTTTTATTTTTCATTAGATTTCTGCCTTGCTCTTAGTTTTCCTTGTTAGTTTGTTTTGTGTGTTTCTTAAAATTCATAACTCAAAATTATGTTTGTCGTCCTCTCTTAGGCCATAGAGCGAGCCCCTTTACAGGTTAATCCTGCACCAGATGAGCAGCCTGGGTCCAGTGGAGCAGCTGAGCAGGGTGAATCTGACAACTTGGAGGTTAGAGGAGGCCGCTTCTCTAAGTCTGCAGAGGAGAGGCAGAAGATGTTAAAGCAGAGGAAAGAAGAGATGCTTCAGCAAGCACGCAGGTTGTTCCTCTACAAATTGGAGTTTTCCACATTTTATATTCAAAATGTTTTTGTGAATGTGGTTGACTATATTTAGTCTTTAACTCAAGTTCTTATAATTTAATTAACTGTGTGCGAGTTCCAGGTTAGGCAGTCAAACTGTACATCTTTACACCTGTATGTAACACATTCAAGCTGTGTCACACACAGTTGAATACACATAGATGCACATGTTTAAACAGACTGCTCATGTTTCTTCCCTCACATGCAAAACACTTGTTTTACATTTTGATCAGTTTTCTCCACCATTTATTAGAACAGCCTCTCAATCTCACTTCTGGATGGGTATAAAGAATCTCTTCTGCAGTATCAAGTGTATAACCGATTATTTCAGAGCTTATCTATACTGCTGTCTATGTCATTTTACTTCTGTGCCTGTTTAATACAGGGTTTTGAGATGAGTTTATGTCACTCTTTTAACCAAGACGGAATAAATTAGATGTTAAAATGTCACTTTCTAAGTCTAAATTTAGGAAAATTTAAGTTTCCCTTCCTACAGCTTGGCTGCTTTGCCGTTGTGGTGACAGTCAGTTCATTCAACTGCTTCCCCAGACAGGCTCTTAAACCACTGTTTTGCGCTGCAGCTGTCGATTGTTTGCTGGCCGTCTAATCACAGGTGTATTTTTATGGTGTCTTTAGTCTCCTCTGTTGTTTTAGTTGACTTAGTGTAGCAGGCGTGGTGTGAGTTCTTATGGAAATGGAGCTTTAGCTCACTGTTGCACACTGTCATCCTAGAAAACAGAACAAGGGCTACAATTGCAAGTTGCAGTCAAAGTCAAGTTGTGGGGCAACAAAATCACTGAAAATACTATATCCAGATAAACAGAACTGACTTTCTGGCACTGGAAATGTAGTATTGACTTGTTTCTGTGTTTTTAAAAAAAACAAAAAAACAAACAAAAAATATCCTTTCATGGTTTCTGCATCCCTGTAGGAAGTATCTGAACAAAAATTCGGAGGATCAGGATGAAGATTTGCCTGGACTGGAGGAGGATGTCCCAGAATTGGACTCAACTGTGCTAAGACGCAGAACCATGGCAGCAGCTGCAGAGAGACGTCTACAAAACCTACAGGACCCTGCGCCCTGATTCTGGCTTCAGCAGAAGGGTGTAGTACATTGTTACCCTAAGAGGCACTGACAGAGCTATTTCAACTTTTTTCCCCATTTGGTGTAGTCAATGGTCATCACCTAAAAAACATAAAACAAAACACACAAAAAAATAAAAAAACCATTGCAGACATGGCCTTGGAGCTGTTTTGAGGCTGCCTAAAAAGGTGAGACTATTGTAAATAGCCTCTGTATCACTGATTCCAGCCTAGTATTTGAGTATTATATATATATATATATATAAATATATATATATATATATATATATATATATATATATATATATATATATATATATATAATAATTGGTGCAAGTCATGAAATGCAAGGTTGCATTGCCCTCTATACACGTGCCACACAATGCAACCACCAGCTTCAATAGACAGCCAGCAGCTGTCATGATTCGGACTGGCTGTCAAAAAACGAGCATGCTTTGCATTCAGAAGACTATTACAAGAAGATGTTTATGAGAAGGGTTTGAAGGTGTTTTTGGTAGATAAAGCTGTTATATGAGTCTTGGTTTTCCTTTTATTACATTATGCCCATGGCAGAAAATTCTGTATTCTGGATGGAGGAACTCATCTGATGTGTCTGTGTGTTATTTTATGAGTTTCAACTGTGAATTAAGTGTAGGCAAAATAACACATTCTTATTTCTTACCTAGGCGTAAGAGAATGTCACTTTAGTATTGTTCAGCCTTTCTGTCAAATATGAATGTTTCTATCAGGAAAAAATGCTGCAAACAAGGTTGTTTGTTTGTTTGTTTTTTCTTTCTTCTTTTTCACCCACATGGGTTGTTTTCTATTTAGTGTGTAATATCACCTGTTGCAAACAGTTTGCATTTTGTTATTTAACAAGATGGGGAAATGGGCCTGTAAATCTTTTTTCCAAAACCGGTCCCTTTGCGATGCATATGCAGAAAATAGGGATGTATTACATTCTGTTCAGTGAGTGTTACATGTGGTGTCTTTGCTAAAGGAACCTCTGCGCGGTAAAACTATTTCTTATTCTGTTGATTAATGGGTGTGACCATCTGTTGAGATGGGCAGAAATTGTCAAGTCTGCAACAGATGGACTTCCTGTGGTGCATTTTAACTTGCTTGTTTTGCCACCAATTCTAGAGGCTTCGTCATTTTTATCTGTGAACCCTTTCTTCTTTTGCTAGAAATGGTGGTGCCTCTTGCATATGTAGCAAAATAAGTGAAATTCTTAGCAAATAACTGACTTTCACCTTGTTTAAATATTCTGCAACCCAAATGACTGAGAATCTTCATGAATAAACTTTTTGGGTTTTTTATTTGAGTGGGCTTTGTCTGCTTACATTGAATACTAGTTAAGAAATTACACCAGCGGAGGAACATAATCACCTGCTGGTTTAAAAAATTCGAAAATGTACAACAGTGCAAACTGAATGTGGCCCTCGAAGCTTTTTGGGTATTGGTATATTTCACTGAAGCTGGTTGATGCATATCGACAGATATAATAATGAAGTGTGTTTGAATTCTGTCATTACAGTGCAAAAAGGCAGTTTGGGGTGAGATATGCATGAATCTATAAAAGTGATTATGTTTTCTTCAACTTTATCCCAAAGAACAGCCCACAAACTTCCACTAAAGCTGAAGTGTTGTTATCTTTGTGTGCTCATTTTATTGCTCAGACTTTTAGCATAGGATTTTAGTTTAAAGATTTTAATTAGTCAAAATGTAAAAAAACTAAAACTGGACAGTTTGGTTTTCATTTTTTCATTCAGTTACTTAGCAACTTTTAAAATCCATGATATATTTTCCTATGCATGGATTACCTTTCATAATCATTAACTATGGAATCAGAATTTAAATACTTTTTTTGGACTGAGCTTTCTGGTATTTTTGTGCCTAAATCAAGATGGTTCAGTTATGGATAATTTCTGTAAATCTAGTTTTTGTAAAATATGTTAATATAAAAGACTCAATAAACAGAGCTTCTACAGCTTTTTAACAAATGATGGTTTGTATCCTTTGTTTACTGGTTTTTCTTTTTCTTCTGTTTATTGAGACAACATTGATTTCTGGCTTTACTTTGCAGATGTAAACCTCCAGTCCTAATAGTGCAGCCTAATCTTTCAATTCCCAAGTTCAACAAATGAGGTTGAGATTGTTAAGTTTTCTTTAGTTGAGGTTATGCTCTCATTTCATGATTTCTGATTGGACCTGGATTGCTGTTGATTAAAAAGACAAGGTTTATATTTACATCTGCCTAGAATTGTGAATTATTTTTAAGAACTTTGTTTAGAATTTTGTATTTACAATATTGTTCTGTACACAACTGAGAGAAGCAAAAGGAAACAAGTGCAACTGAGGCGCTGTGTGTGTGTGTGTGTGTTTTAAGTATATTTGTGATCAGAAGTGGTGTGGTTTTTTTTTTTTTTTTTTGACTACTTAAAGAAATATTTTAATTTCTTTGGGATTTTCTTTAAACCACACAAGGTCAGAAGAGGTACAGACTCAAGTATACACACAGAAAGTTCAAGGTATCCAGTGAAGCTCTAAGAAGAATTGTAGATTTACACAAGCTGGGGAGAAATCTTGGCACCATTTTATTATTTCAAGCAGTTATACAAGTTTGGAAGAAGACCCAAACTGTCACCCTCAGATGAAAGGAAATGTAGGATGTTCAGGGACAACCCTACCATATTTGAACCACAAAGGCTCAAATCTGCCATGAACCCTAAACTGCTGGAACACCAACATCACTGTACATAGTGAAGCAACTCTTACACCGTCATGAACTGAAAGGGTGGCCATCAAGGAAAAAAAAGCCTTTACTGCAAAACCAACATCTTCAAGCTCAACTGAAACTTGTAGCTTCCCACATGGACAAGCCAAAATATCTTCCTGGAGAAAAATTTTCTAGTCAGATGACAAAGATTTAGCTATTTGGCCACAATAACAAGAGGTATGCTTGGAGGAGTAAAGGTGAAGTTGTCACACTTAGCTTGTGTTCCTGCAGCATTCTTATCACCACCATGCAACTGTCAAGCATAGTGGTGATAGCATCATAGTTTGGGGCTGTTTTGCTGTCAGTGGAAGTGGTACAGTGGTTGTACAAAGTAGATGGAATAATAAGGACTACCTCCAGAATGATCAGCTTCACCTCAAATCAACAGCAAGACGGTTGAAACTTGGACGCAATTGGATGTTCCAGCAGGACAATGATGCCAAGCACACATCAAAACTGGTTTTGGAACAGATAAAGCAGGTTAACATCAACTTTCTGGAATGGCCTTCCCAAAGCACTGATCTCAACCCTACTGTAAATTTGTGGACCAAACTTAAAAGCCAGGTCTGTGCCAGGAAATCAGCCAATTTAAATAAACTTTACCAGTTCTGCCTGAAAGAGTGGTCAGATATCTATAATGATTACATGTTAACTTCTGATCACAACTGTAGCTTACTGGATAATATTTATGTATAATTATGAGTAACAGTGCTTCAGTTGTATTAACAAACACATAATGCCGTTATAGGGAAGAGTTAAAAATACTTATGCCATCAAGAGCGTGTTTCATCCACTTTTGTTCAGCTAACATTATTGTTCTTAGAGTGCAGAGACAGAGATGCAGTCACATAGATCTGAGCTACAGCCTATAAACATGTATTGCCAGTGGGCATTCATTATAATACTGTGCTCCTGGCTCCTTTTGACAGAAAACAACCGTATTTCTGTACAAACCTCTCATGAGAGTATACAAGCCCTTCATAAATCATGGGTGCATCATTGACTGTAGAAAATATTCTACAGTCATTGGGGTGTATTGTGGAAAACTATTGGCATCTGGATTTCTTTTAATCAATTGACGTCAGTGGGTTGCGCCAATTACCTCTGCATCTTTGCCACGTCATACACAAGGGCTAGTGCCAAGCGGAAACGAATGCCGGAAGCAGCTACAGTGTTCAGCTCAATGATGTAGCTCAGCCTCATTCAAAACTATAGTAGAGAAGCCCGGCTGTCATTGCAGGTCACTTCACTGTGGGGATTCCGAGGGACCATCTCTAGCTGTGTTGGCTTTTACTTGGTAAGTAGCTACCAGGTGGCTAACTGCTTAGCTAACGCTAAATTTATCATTTGGTATGAAATGTGAGGATACAGTTCCGACGCCAACTGGACTGTATAAGTTTGCTTACATGAAGGTAGCCTCGTGTAGACGTTTGACAGTATAGGGGAAACACGGTTTACATACGCCTGTATTTTGCCGGGTTAGTTGGCAAAGGTTTCAATAACCCAAGTTTCGTTTGGCTAGCTAACGTAATTAGCTAAGCATTGTGGTCGCTGTACTGTAATTTGTCTTAGTTAACGTGGGCAGCTTGCCCTTATTTCTTTACCACACTCAACCGGGAAACAATTACGCTTGTAAAAGTGTAATGTTTTATGGTGCTGCCATGGAAACAAGATTTAGGACGCCTGTGGTAGAAGTAGGAAACTCTGTCGTAGAAAGTGACTCCCATCAGCAACAGCGACAGTGTTACCTTCTTCCCTTGCTCTGTAAAGCCCTCTCAAATTACATATCCTGGTCAGGCCCTGGGTCCTGTTCTGTAGAACAGATCATGAATGAACACTGAGGAAACGTAGCATAATCTGTATGCGGGTGTGTCAGCTGGTTTGTCAACCTCTGAAAGCATACCTGTGAACCCTGAGGAAACGTTTTACCAAGTGAAACTGTCAGGTCAAAGTTCTGTATGACCAGAGCACACGCTCTTTCAGTCCAGGCTGATTTTTATGACTTGTATCAGTTCATTAGCCAAATAAGTTGGGTGCTGCTTTGCCCACGTACTTTTTTGGGTGTGTGTCCCTGAACTCATCTGTGGTACGTGTTTTCCATTCAGAGATTTTGGAATGCTGCTGGACGAGACTCCACTTTTTGAGCCCTCTCTGCTTCGGGAGCTAGACTGGAGCAGCAACACTGCCTCATTCTCTCCCCCAATCTCACCATGCAGTCCAGGGGAAGGCCTGGTGCTGAGGCCACTCTGTATGGCAGATTTCAACAGAGGTGAGTCTGTACAGCATAAACCTCACCAGTATGTTATTTTTTTGTTGGTGTACAATATGAAACATCTCAGAATTTCCCAGGAGATGGATTAAAATACAATAATTTTCACTAACTCTTTATTCTTTTTCATTCCAGGATTTTTCAAGGTTTTATCTCAGCTCACCAAGACAGGCGATGTCACACCAGAGCAGTTCGCCAGTAAGTCATACTTACCGTCTTATAAATATTATAAAAGTGAGATAATTTAGTTTGGAACATAAACTGTTAACTGAGTGTCATTTTGAATGACTAATTTTCAATTTAACACAACTATTGTTGTGTCTTAGACAGCAGATCATATATATATATATATATATATATATATATATATATATATATACACACACACACACATTTTGTTTATTTTTTGACAGAGAATTTTGAGCACATGAAGAAGACTGGAGATTACTATGTCATCGTGGTGGAGGATACAAATCTGAGTCAGATCGTGGCCACGGCAACACTGATCACTGAACACAAATTCATCCACTCCTGTGCCAAAGTACAGTATACCCCACACACAGTTTGTGTATATTCAAGTATACACCTGTTTGTTTGTTTTTTTTTCTCCCTGTGTTTTCCTTATCACCAGTTACGTAAAAAAGTTACTGATTAAAGTAGTGGTAATTACAAGACTAATATTTAATTATTAACCCAGTATATGGCCATAAACTGGGTTAATAATTATTTAATTTATCAAATGAAAATGCAATCTTATTTCCTTAACTAGGAAAGCTCAGCTAACATTGTAGATTACATACATGTTTATTAATCTTGACAATGAGTAAATTAAAATCGTATTTATTTGTAGAGAGGCCGGGTGGAGGAAGTCGTCGTCAGCGATGTGTGCCGAGGGAAGCAGCTGGGCAAACTGTGAGTCAAGACACTGCTTTGGCTTTTCTTTAATATCTTAGTTATTGTCCAACATATCAAAAGACAGTTCTATATTTTGAATAGTTTGTCTTGTGATTTCTACTTTTAATACTTTTCACCGCTCTTCTTTATCCCAACAGATTAGTCTCAACTCTTACTCTTCTCAGCAAAAAACTGAATTGCTATAAAATCACTCTTGAATGTGCACCCAAAAACGTGGCTTTTTACCAGAAGTTTGGCTACTCTGCGTCAGATGAGACCTACATGCAGTGTCGATTTTTTGACTGAGAACGGAAGTTTAAAAAAAATAAATAAAAAAAAATCTGTTTTGGGAAAAATGGACTGTATCTTTGCACGCCTGGTGATAATCAGAACTTGCAGAATGTCTTAAGAACTGGAGCTTCCCGTGGATGAGGTTGCTGTTGTGTCACAGCTGAGTCATCCAAGAACACTCATCATGATTTCAGCACACTCGAGTAAACATTTACGAATGTTCAGGCTCAGTGCAACACAGTCCCTTGTCCTTTTGGTAACCGTGGCTACCTCACCAGGGTGGACCTGACATCTCATCATCTGGAAAAGAAAAAAATATATACTATTTTTGTTCTTTAAATTGCTTAAAGTTTTTCTTTTCTATTTACCAGTGAAAGAACCGTTTATATATGTGACTTCCATGTAACTGTAGGTAATTACAGCTATGTGGGAGATCAGGATGATACCAAATGAAGTTATATTACTTATTATGTAACTAAAACAATCAACAGGTAACAGACAACTCTACAAGGTCACTTCAAAACCAAATATGCTTTAAGAATTGTAGATTGTGATTGAACTGACAGACGGCTGCCAGAAAAGCTTTTTTTCTTTACTTAAACATATTTAGTTTTACTTTTTTTTTTCATATAGATTATGTGTAGCTGGATAACTAATCAAATTTTAATTACAAGAACTCTGATGAAGACTGTTATAAAGTTTCACATTAAGTGAGGAAAAAATATTTTGAGGTACTGGTAAGTTGTTAACATGCTGTTAAGTTTTGACTTAAGTTGCCAAATGGGATTAGCATTTAAAGGTTTTTGTAATGGGAAATGGGTCAAAATGATTTTTGTAAATTAACTCTTATTTAAGCTTTTCTAGTTAAGTTTTATAATTATTCTTTTATCCTGGAGAGAGGGGGAACATATTTAATGTAATTTATTTCAAAATGAGTAGTCAAATAAAATCATCTTTGGTCTAAGGTGTTTTTTTTTTAAATTCTTGTATTTATTTCTACAAAAAAAGCAGATCCATGTTTTAACTAAAGACCTGATTTGAGATATTTGGAGTTGTTTTTTTGGAGGTCAGGATGGTGGTGGAATTCAAAAAGGTTGGTATGCTGTGGTTGAGGTGGTGTCCGATTCCCCAGTTACATATCGAAGTGTCTTTGGGCAAGATGCTGAAATTGGTTGTGTTAATTTTCTGAGTTTGTTAGTCCAGTGATGGCAACCTGTCCAAAGGTGCATTTCTCACCCAGTCAGCTGGGATAAATGAAATCAGTTTATATCCTCAGTTAAAACTGATTTTGTATCATGAAGAAACGGCCCATACATTAATCTCAAGTGAGAAGAGTATCAGGTCTAGTCTATCAGAGGAAATTATACTAAAATGGGGATTTAGCTTCCATCATGCTCTTAATGCAATATTGTTTCAACTTTAGTGATGTTTAATTATCAAGCATCACTATAGAGTGACCTAAAGTAACTGTTGTTGCAGAATCTTGAATATGTTTTTGTAAATGTAAAATATGACTTATTATTGGCAATCTAATAAAAGCAGTGAAGGACGGCAGAAATGAGGACACAGCTGAACAGGACTCAGGACTTTATTAAGCAGTGAGTTTTCTATTCCTTACTACCCCACATTAAGTCTGATATTAGTCCATAACCCTATTACTCCCGAAATAAAGGCGTAGCTATTCCTCTTCTCATGTCCTCCACTGGGCGATATCTTGGCTACTTTCCCTTTTGCCAACTTTCCCCACCTGGTCGTCTACACAAATTCAAGTATCGAAAGTGCATTATTGCAATACTGTCCCGCTGCAAATGCAAAATGCTTTAAATACTATAAAACTGCAAAAAAGAAAAAAAGTCCCCCATCAGTGCATACAGCTCAAGAGAAAAGAAAGAAAGAAAGAAATGAGTTATCAAATTGTTCCCAGTCCCTATTAGTACTCCATGTCTCAGACATGAGTAGTTCCCGTCCTGCCCCGATCCCTTCCCCTTAGAAAAAGTTCAAATATTTACATTTTTAATCCCATTAAAAATGGAAAAAAAAAAAGAATTGAGTGCACTCTGCCACACAGCAAACATTATCAGCAAAGCTCATCCATTCTGTGCAGCTGCGACCTGCATCCCTCCAAAATCTTCATCTTCCTCCAGGCTGCGTTTGCGGCTTCCTATTACAGAAAAGAAAATGAACGATTACAAAACAGCAACTTAAAGTCCGTCACCCATAATCCCCAAACATGAACACTGTCACACTGTCAATAGTAATAAGGACCTAAAGAAAATATGAATGCTATGAGTCATGAATTGGTCACAATGGAGCTAGCTTTTTTTCTAATGAAAGCCTTCTTTAAAGTCAAACATCATAACAAGCAGCGTTTTACAAATGAGTAACCCACCATTACCACATTACCAGCTAATGGTCCTGAGAAAGTCTGATAATGGATGCCAAAATGGCACAATGGACCCATCGACACTGCTTGAATGCTTGAATTCATTTTAACATGACACATTTTTTATTATTTCCGCTGTGCTAAAGCTGTAACCAAATGCTTTACCTGCACTGGTTCAGTAATAAGAAATAATGGGACGTGTCTCTCTTTCCAGAACTGGGTACGTTAAATACAAACCTGGCATCCCAGCTTGTAGCGAGAACGGCCTGTCCAACTGCACCGACATCCTTTTAATGGTCAGTTTGGCAAGGTAGATTGCTTCATATTCCTTTAAAAGCAAATCAAATTTACAGCTGTAAGAATCACAGGAATGACAACAGCTACACTACTTGTCTTTTGGCTGACTTCTTACACGCTCAGTTAATTACTTAATGAAGCTCAAAGACTTTATAGTAGCAGTATTTGTAAGCCCATGCCACAATTTCTGTTTTGAGTTAATGAAGTAAAAAAATAACTGTGTGATAAAACATTTACTTTAGTTTGAAAACACAACACAAGTACACATGCCAAGTAAGTTAGCAAGCCACTTGTTATTTGTACTAAGTGTGGCCAGCCAAGGCAGACTAAAGAGAGATGATATATGGTGGTAAAGATGGGAAAATCATTTCTGCAGCCTCGAATGAGAAAACACAAAGCAAAATCAGCAAAATGAACCAGTATAACAACACAGGCTGTAGTGATTTTGTATTTTTTCTGTGTATGCAACTTTTTATCCAATACCATCATATAAATGTTGCCTTTCTTTCAAAGGAAAATGACGGGCGCACAGTGACTCTGCTGTAGTAGCAATATTATTAATACAGACCAATTACAGTCATGTACCGACAGTATGATTATTAGGTATTAGGCTACACTAAAAGGTGAAAATATGAGCTTACCTGTAGCTGATGCACAAAGCCCACATTGGGATTGATGCAAAACCTCCTCTCCTGAACATGGCTGAATGCTTCCCTACAGAGTGAAAAAGGAAGAACTTGAAACCTCTGCAAGCAACAGTAACTGCAGCAGCAACTGCTTTCTGTGCTTCTATCCAGTATAATATTTATATATTATAACAATTATGCTGCACTCCACTTACTTCTGTGTAATAATGTCAGCTTAGTTTTACAATGTGCTGAAATTGTAAGCAATACACTGTTGTGAGGAAAAAACACTCACCTGTATTTCATACCGAATGTTTCCATAAGATATGCAATCACTAAGGCAGCACTGAAAGAATAAAAGTAAACTTGGTTACTTAAGTGGTACAAAAGGTGCATCATTTCATGTAATATATTTCCTTTAAGCATCGTTAGAGTTAGAAAAATGCAATAATGGACTTATCAAATAGTGGCAGAGCTGGAGCCCACACCAGCTAACTTTGGGCAAGATCCAGGGTAAGTCATGGTAAGGTTGCCCATTCATAATAGGACTTGCACGGACAGACTCAGGAAGAGCATTATTTAACCTTTACAGGGAGTGCAGAATTATTAGGCAAGTTGTATTTTTGAGGAATAATTTTATTATTGAACAACAACCATGTTCTCAATGAACCCAAAAAACTCATCAATATCAAAGCTGAATGTTTTTGGAAGTAGTTTTTAGTTTGTTTTTAGTTTTAGCTATTTTAGGGGGATATCTGTGTGTGCAGGTGACTATTACTGTGCATAATTATTAGGCAACTTAACAAAAACAAATATATACCCATTTCAATTATTTATTTTACCAGTGAAACCAATATAACATCTCCACATTCACAAATATACATTTCTGACATTCAAAAACAAAACAAAAACAAATCAGTGACCAATATAGCCACCTTTCTTTGCAAGGACACTCAAAAGCCTGCCATCCATGGATCCTGTCAGTGTTTTGATCTGTTCACCATCAACATTGCGTGCAGCAGCAACCACAGCCTCCCAGACACTGTTCAGAGAGGTGTACTGTTTTCCTCCTTGTAAATCTCACATTTGATGATGGACCACAGGTTCTCAATGGGGTTCAGATCAGGTGAACAAGGAGGCCATGTCATTAGTTTTTCTTCTTTTATACCCTTTCTTGCCAGCCACACTGTGGAGTACTTGGACGCGTGTGATGGAGCATTGTCCTGCATGAAAATCATGTTTTTCTTGAAGGATGCAGACTTCTTCCTGTACCACTGCTTGAAGAAGGTGTCTTCCAGAAACTGGCAGTAGGACTGGGAGTTGACTCCATCCTCAACCCGAAAAGGCCCCACAAGCTCATCTTTGATGATACCAGCCCAAACCAGTACTCCACCTCCACCTTGCTGGCGTCTGAGTCGGACTGGAGCTCTCTGCCCTTTACCAATCCAGCCACGGGCCCATCCATCTGGCCCATCAAGACTCACTCTCATTTCATCGGTCCATAAAACCTTGGAAAAATCAGTCTTGAGATATTTCTTGACCCAGTCTTGACGTTTCAGCTTGTGTGTCTTGTTCAGTGGTGGTCGTCTTTCAGCCTTTCTTACCTCGGCCATGTCTCTGAGTATTGCACACCTTGTGCTTTTGGGCACTCCAGTGATGTTGCAGCTCTGAAATATGGCCAAACTGGTGGCAAGTGGCATCTTGGCAGCTGCACGCTTGACTTTTCTCAGTTCATGGGCAGTTATTTTGCGCCTTGGTTTTTCCACACGCTTCTTGCCACCCTGTTGACTATTTTGAATGAAACGCTTGATTGTTCGATGATCACGCTTCAGAAGCTTTGCAATTTTAAGACTGCTGCATCCCTCTGCAAGATATCTCACTATTTTTGACTTTTCTGAGCCTGTCAAGTCCTTCTTTTGACCCATTTTGCCAAAGGAAAGGCAGTTGCCTAATAATTATGCACACCTGATATAGGGTGTTGATGTCATTAGACCATACCCCTTCTCATTACAGAGATGCACATCACCTAATATGCTTAATTGGTAGTAGGCTTTCGAGCCTATACAGCTTGGAGTAAGACAACATGCATGAAGAGGATGATGTGGACAAAATACTCATTTGCCTAATAATTCTGCACTCCCTGTAAAGGCATTATGTCATGATGTCAAGGCAACAAAGATGTATAGTACAGTGAAATGTCTTGAGTCACCCTTCTTTATATTTTGATAGAATAATGGGAAATGGGTGCAGCAGTTTATTAAAACGTCAAAAACATGCATGGAAATACAATATACCGGGCAAAAACTGTGCATTTCTAACAAGCCTGAAATTAAATATTTGGTATGACCACCTTTATTCTTCCACACAGCTTGAACTCTTCGTACACTTTCTGGTAATATCTTCAAGTAGTCTTGAAGGAAAAAAAAAAGAAAAAGGAAGGATGTGCCAAAGCCCTTCGTTGGATGTTAACTGCCTTTTGTTGGGTTCCATCAAGATGATCTTACACTGCCTCAATAAAATTGAGCTCCCGGCTTTGGGGAAGGCTGATCCATGACTGATATTGTTCCACTGTGTTATTTTCTTTTTTTTCTGTCCAGGTATATTTTTTACTGCACCGACAACATGTTTGGAATCATTGACATACTAAAAAAATGAAGACGCTACAAATCAGACGCTTTCCAGATGGTATTGCATGACAGCAAATGTCAGCTGTGGGTAACACCACATACTGGATTTGACAGTTTTACACAATATTCCTTCCTTCCTGTCACAATACGAAAGGGAGTTTGTGTCTCTGCCTGGAATTGAACTGCTGACCTTTTGTGTAACCCACTACACTATACAACCACTCCTAGATGGTACTGCATGACAGATCAAAATCTGACAGTATTTTTCTGTGTTCATAATCCCACTAGGGTCCTCGAAACCACTGGCTGAAATACAACCCCAAACCATTACAGAGCCTTCACTGTGTTTCAGAAATGGCTGTAGACACTCACTTTTGCATCGCTCATCTGACCAGCTCCAGAATTCGAACCAAAAATATCAAAATTGGACCTGCTGACACTGATTTTCAGTCCAGTTCTTGTGTAATTTTTCTCTCTTAAAAATGGCCTTAAACAAACAAACAAAAAATTCCTCTGAAATTGATCAGGTTGATGGGCTGGACTAAAAAGGAGTGAAGAAAAGCAGCCAATTGCCAAAGAGGAAGTTTGAGAGACTATGAGAACTATTTCTCAAATCAAACAAAAAAAGAAGTCAAGATCAGTGGAAGCAAAATATAACGAAATGAAGGGTTGCTCAAGACTTTTCACACAACTTTATCTTACATGCAATTTGCTCTGTAAACTGAAAAAAATATATGAGGTGAAATTACACCATACAGAACAAATGTAGTCTCACCTTCTTGATATCCCTGCATTACCATGAACCAGTACCTTTCCTGAAAGAGCAAGGAAACAGTAGATTGTTAATAAAATGCCTTACACTCTAGGCAATACAAACGGGAATGGCATGCACCTTTACCTTCTGTTGCTAAGCAGCCATCAATGAATTCTTTAGTCTGTAAAAAGGAAAATTAAATTTTATTGCAAATGCCACACCTTTCAGTGAAAGAGAGCTTTCCCAGAAAACACGCCCCACCTCTTTACTCACCATAGGGAAAAAGCGGATTATATTTTCCACTGGATTGTCAGCAATATCTAACACAAGGTATCTGCAAGAAAACGCATGATGAAATAAAACTCCCTGTTTCAGAAACATACCAATGTTGCGCAAAAAATCACAGAAACGCTTACTTACCTAAACATGTGAGGGAAATTAGGTTTGATAAAATTGGCTTCAATGTCTTGGCGGACGCACACAATGTGCGTTATGCCGTGTCTTTCGAGAATTGGCAGCTAGACATAGAGGAATAAGTAAAATGAGGGATGAATGCATTCATTTTATTTGTGTCTCCTTATCCAAGAGAAATCAGTGAAATCAGTCCTCCAGCAACTACCTTGCTTTTCATCGCAGAAGAGTAGGGACCTAAAAACAGTCCTGGTAAAATCTCCTGAATAGAAAAATACAGCAAACATTAACACAACACAGGCACCAACATTTCTTCATCTTTAACAAAGGATTTTATATCTGGACACTGACATTTTACTGTGATCACTAGAAGTTTACACACACTCATCATGGGCATGAATCATGGTAATTATGGGCTTTTAATGAGTTCTTGGGATGGTTTAAAAAAACAAAAAGAATTAAGTGCACAAGAATTAATTATAATTTTGTATTTTCCACTATTCCACACAGAGTCAAAAATATACATACACCCAACTAATCTTTGGTTAAATGTCCCTTATCAAAGTATATCTTGACTGGATGCTTTTGGTAGCCATCATCAAGCTTCTGGTATAACTTTTCCTGGATATTTGGCTGTTCTTCTTGGCAGAATGCATAGAGTTCATTTAAATTGGTTAGTTTCCTGGCACGAACTCTGCTTTTAAGCACTTAAATTTACATTAGGTTGAATTTGAGGCTTTGGGAAAGCAATTCCAGAAGCTTAATGTTAGCTTGCTTTATACATTTAACAGCCCTGATGTGTGTTTGAGATCACTGTCCTGCTGGAACACCCAACGGCGTTGAAGTTTTAACAATCTAGATGTTGATGATTTTGGAGGTACTCTACCTCCTCGATTATTCCATCCACTTTGTGCAAAGTAACAGTACTACTGGTAGCAAAACAGCCTCAAAGCATGATGCTACAACAACCGTGTTTGACAGCTGGTGCAGTTTTTTTAGGTTTGAAAGCCTCTGCTTTACTTCTGCAAACACACCACCTGCCATTGTAGCCAGATAGCTAAATCTTTGTTGTCTGTCAATAAAACCTTTCTCCAAGGGGGATTTGGCTTGTCCATGCTGGCAGCGACAAATTGCAGTCCAGCTTAAAGGTGCTGAATTTGGAGTAGGGGCTTCTTTTTTTAGCTGCGACCCTCTCAGTCGATGTGGATATAAAACTTCACTATAGACAGTAATGCTGGTGTTCCAGCAGATTTCAGTTCATGGCAGGCTTGAGCCTTGATTGTTCCTGGGTTAACCCTGAACATCCTAACCAATTATCTCTCATTTTAGGGTGACAGTTCGGGTCAAAAGCAGTGATGAGCAGTCAGACTGCAGCCTCAGGTCACACAGGAGAATTGCTCGGATGACCGCTTTAAAGTCTCTTCGCGCTGGTAAACGACCCCAGCACTGATCATAACGATGAAGGGAAAAAAATCTCCAAAATGCACAAACATTTGACCCAGAGCATACAATTGATTTGCACAAATATAATGTTTTTGATACGCTGCTTAGTGATGGTATTGACTCTGAAATTAGTGCTGATGAGAACCAAATGAAGTGAACTCGATAAAGGAACCTGTTCACCCAAGTCATTACAGATGTATGGACCATGAGGCGTGTATGTAAACATCTGATCATAAAATGTACACATATCATCAAAGTAGTATCACGACAGCCAAACAAAGTTGTATTAAAGTTTAAACAGTAACTATAATGATTGAAAATACAATTAGCTGCATTGTTCTGTCTCCAGATTAATGTTTTAAGAACTTTAAAGCCGCATTTACCATAAGAATAGACTAAAGACGTTCAACTGTCAAGATTAAACTTGCCACTATAAACAACAGACTCATCCTTACACACCTGCATATCTCGTCTCATCGGATACGCCCAATCCTGGAAAAAACAATGGGAATTTGAAACCAAGGTTAAAAGTTGTGGCAGGTGTTCCTACCACAAAACGACAGCTTAAGGCTAGTTTACTTTGTGCACGTTGATTGCTAATGCTAGTAGGCTACTCAGTGCCGAAACGCCGCAAAAGACTCATTAAAAGACAATTTTGAGAATGGCTCTCACATTATCACACATTACATTAACACGTCACCCTCCCAAAAACTACATACACACACACATATCGCCCTCTATATTGTTCCCTGCCAGAAAGTAAAACTGGAGTGGAGGCTAGCTCAGATTAGCTGGTCAGACAGACACAGTGGACATGTCGGCTAATACAGGATCTCACCAGAAGATCCTCCTTGGTATCGGGCAGAGACGGAAACTGAAGTTTGTTCTCCTCCTCCATCCTGCTGACCATTCGGCCACCGCCGGCCCGACTTCGCGCGCGGTATCGATGTTTCCTCGCGGCGGGGTTAGCTGAACAAACGGTACAATTTGTTTTGAGGCTCCACATGCATGTCCGCCATACTGCTCCCTCACATGCGTCACGTGATCCCGAAGGAGCTGGCCGACAGATGCGTGGAGAAACGGAAAAGGGGAAACAGCGTCGCTTCGCGGTCGTTTTGCGAAGCGCAGCGGTCACAGAGGAGCACCCCCAGTGCCACTGTAAAGGAAATATTTAAATTTGTGAAATTAAGGAGTTAAGATGAAAACGTAGTCTGAGATGTAGTCTACGAGCTTCTGCTCACTGCTTCTCGAAGGGCCTTAAAACTGGCAACATCATGACTACTAATGTTTTACTGTCTACGTATGATTTTACTGTGATGTCAGTGTGTTTGGGATCATGTCACGACAAAAAATGAATTTCTTGTTGATGAACTTTCCAGGTGATATTTCATTGTGGATCAGTATCTGAGAGTATTTCGCTGAGTTTCTAATTCCATTAATTTTGAGAACATTCCCCACAGCACTGGCTGAAATCCAGCTCCAAACCAAGACAGAGCCTCCACTGTGTTTTACAGGTGGCTGTAGACACTCACTGTTGTACCACTCTCCTGACCTGCTCTGTACATACTGATGACAATTTGAACCACAATTTTAACATTTAGATTAATCCCTCCATGAGACTTTTTCTTACAGATTTTTGGTTATTTTTCTCCATATTTTCCTTGCTTAAGTTTTTTTTTTTTTTGTCTTATTAGGTTTTAAACAGATGGATTAACTCTTCTTCTTCTTCTTAATAACATAACTTTTAGATACTGCCCCCCACGTCTTCCTTTGTCCTCCATTTGTCCATTATCTTCGGATATTTTAAGGATACATTGCACGCCATCCTGAAATATGCCAAGTTTTTGTCTAACAGCTCTTTGAGAATCACGTTATTGGTGCAAAAATATTAATTTCTGTCTGCCAAACAGTGTTATTCTTGCCATTCTTCATCCACTGAAGAAATGGGAGGAAATGATTTTTGCAACAAGCTGCTTGTAAGAAAGTGCCTAAAGATACAGTTTAAATTTGATTCTTTGCTAAGCTGTCTGTTATGCATATACACAGCACTGGTTCATCCCTTGAGTTAAGTGCTATTCTTATGGTCAGTGTTAATAGTTGAAAAATATGTATCTGAAAATGGTCAGTCAAAGCAGGACTAAAAATTAGTTAAAAGCAAGCAGGTCCTTCAGTCTTTTATTATTTCACCCTCTCCCCCCTCCACCATGCACGCCTTGTTAATAGTGACATCAGCAGTAACTGATAATGAGATCTGATAAAGAACAGAGCACGTGGATAATCTGTAGATGTTTGTTTGGCGTCTCAGATGTGGCATCTGTTTGTTGTTGTCAGACATTGCAGCATTTTGTGATTTTTTTGTTTACCGTCTGGTCCGTGGGTGGGGACAACACTTTCTTCACAGATCAGAGGGAGATGAGATCTCACCAGTCAACAAAGGCTTGTATGTGTGTGCGTGTGTGGGTTTTCTATAAGTGCATCTGTTTGTGTGTCTGAATAATGTATCCTAGCTTTGCAGCACCGCTGGTCAGCATGGGTGGTGTAACCAAAAGTTATTTCTTATCAGGTGCAAGGACAGATGTGCCCCCTACTGCTGCTCCTCCACAGTCACACATACACCTTGAAGAAGAATCTTTGAAGAAAGTCCCTTACATGCACTTCCAGTTAAAACATTTTCCATGCGCATGCATCATCTTCTCTCAGCTTCCGCTTAAAAAATCTTTATCAGCATTTAATGAAAATAAACAGCTAGCGCCAGTGTCTCCCTGTGTGATGATTTCCTTGTGGTGCAGGCATCCTGGTGACAGGGGTTCTTTGATATTTGGTTGCTCCAGGCCAAATCACAAATCAGCAGCCATGCCAGATTCCTTTGGCAAAATGTAGTGGTGGCTAGGGGGGCGGCAGAGCAGAAGTAAGAAGGAAATTAACACTTTCTTTTAATATGAAACTTACAGAATAAGGATAGTGTTTTGGTCAGTATTTTTATACTGGAAAAGTCAGAAAATTTTTGTTTTTGGATATGTTAATGATTATCATTGTGCATGTAATGGGAACTGCATATCCTCCTCTGTCACACCAACCGTCTGTGTGTCCTCCTTCATGATCCATGAATCGTCTCTGTGGTTGTTCTCTTTCCCTCCTCACTGGTACATATATCTCCACTATCCTTCCTCTGCACATGTCCAAACCATCTCAGCCTCGTCTCTCTGACTTTGTCTCCAGCCTGAGCCGTCCCTCTGATGTACTCAGTTCTTCCATATAAACTACACTGCCATGCGTTTCAACATAACAAAGAAACGTGTCACACAGTATGAAAAAAATAAAAGTATGTTTCTTTGGTTGAGGTTTTTAAAAATATAGACTTACTCCTGATCTTGATTCCTGGTGGTCTTTGATATGTTATGCTGTGATAACTTTAATTTGAATTTAATTCAATTTAATATACATGTGAAACTTGTGAATGTTCTTAGTAGTTTAAGGTAATCAATCAGAAGTCAATTGACTAAATAAATCTAATGGGTCCTTTTTGTATTAATAATTCATTAATAACATCATAAACCATGTGCAAAGTAATAAAAGAACTTTTTGAGCCACAGCGAATCAGTCCATAATTATAAACCTAAAGACTTATGATTCTAATCCTTAATTCTTTTAAGATATGTAAACTGATTTAGCTGATTTTCTCTTTGAGTCACATATACACTCACCAGCCAGTTCATTAAGCACACCCAGCTAACGGCGAGTTGTGCCTATTTTAGCCTTCAGAACTGACTTAATTCTTCATTGCACAGATTCAACAAGGTACTGGAAATCTCTTATTCCACCATATCCCAAAGATGCTCTAATGGAAGGAGATCTCGTGACTGTGGGGGTCATGTGAGTGCAGGGAACTCACTCTCATTTTCAAGAAATTCGTTTGAGATGATTTGAACTTCTAATAATAGGATGGACATGGTCTGCAACAAAACTGAGGTAGGCTGTGATGTTTAAATGATGCCCACACTATTATGTCACCACCAGCAGACATACCACCAGAACTACCAAGACAAAGCAGGATGGATCCGATGCTTTCATGTTGTTCAGGTTTTGATGAGTCTGTGTGAACTGTAGCCTTAGTTTCCTGTTCTTAGCTGACAGGAGGGGAGGGGCAGCTGGTGTGGTCCTTCTGTCCCTGTAGCTTATCTACTTCAAGCTTCAGCATGTGTGTTCAAAGATCTTCTTCTGCACACCTTGGGTATAAGAATAGTTATATGAGTTAGTTGCCCTCCTATCTGACCTCTGACATCAACAAAGCCAACCCGTCTGGAACCAGTTTTACTTAAATTACCTTCTTCTTTATTTTCGTGCTCGGAATGAAATTCAGCAGGTCGTATTAACCATGAACTAAAAGCTTTGATTTAAGGCCGTCATGTAAAAAGTGTATAAAGACATTGCTGGAATTGTGCAAAGACAATACTTGCTGTATATCTCACCCGCTGGGATGGACACAAAATCAGTGTGAGGACTTTACCTCCCTTTAACTTTATTAACTGTAAAAGTTAGCAAAGGACTGCAAAACATACATTTTCAATATTAATCTATTCATTCAACTTCCAGTTACAGGTTATGGGCCAATAGTAAGACCACAACATAAGCTGCCTTGTGACCTTTAAAACTCCTTTTCAGGTCATAGTCATCTGGAATAAATCATCACTGTCTAATTGAATGTGAGCCACTGTCATTTCAGTGGAGACCATTAGCAGCCATCTGTCTACGTCGTTGCAGAGCCTAATGATGCTAGCATAAGTTGCAAGCCAATAAGACAGACTTCAACAAACAACAAATATATTAAAAAATAATTATACCTTGTTTCTTTACACAACAAAGTGACACTGCAAACGCTTTGAGATTCCAGTGTCATTCAGTTGTCTTTGATTAAAACTTGTATTTAAATCTCTGTCAGCCGAGGAGCTCTACCTTTGCATACAAAACAGAATAAAATGTGCTTTTATTTGTCTGAAATGATTCCACGCTGAAGTAAACTCATTAATGGTTAAAAAGCTGGATAGCGCTTTCTTTTCATCATCAGAACATTTTATTGGATGAGTGAATATAAGAAAACTCAAGAACTGTGGGTGGATCAGCCGACATTAGCCAGCATATGTGCTGGTGAGTCATTTAAAAGTATGACTCCAAAGTAAAGAGGTGAGAGGATGCGAGAAACTTCAAAAGATCACACAAATTTTGGAGAAGATTATTTTCAATAATATAAACAAAACCCTTTTCTCATAGGGTTTGCACCAAAAGCAGCTCGTAGTTCACCCCGGCAAAGGGAATAAAGTGATCACTGCAGGAGAGCGCACTGATCTGACAGTATATATTTTTTCATATATATATATATATATATATAAAAAGATAAAAGTTTGACCTTAGGCATTATATGTACTCATAAGTCATTCAAAAGTTTGACTCTGAAGAATGAGAGGATTAAGGAAAAGTGTATGTTCAGAGTTGGGGTATGGGATCTGCCACTCCATTGGAAACAGTGTGGAACTGCACCAAAATAACCCAAACTGCCCTGATGGCTGCCTGAACCTATCTCAGCTATCATGCATTTTAAATTTATGTTATTTAATATTATTTAAAAACATTTTAAGACAATGGTGTAACTTCAAATTAGCCTGGAATCCTATTAAACGGTATGTTATTAGATCAAACCACAAATCTGATTCCATCAACCCGCAACTTTCTCTTAGTGTTTTCTTTCTTTTTATCAAATCTCTGGTTACAGTTCCCTTCCTCAAATCTACATTCAATCTCCAATGTAGATTGGAGATTATCATCCATGCCCTGGAGCTATAAAAAGGAAATTATGAAATAAATTTGTCTGAAAAACTGTTTATCCTGAAGAACATCCTCAGAGGTTAGAAGGGCATCTAGTAACATTTGGTGTATGCTTATTTTAAAAGCAACATATAACAAGTAATAAATGTAACACAAATTAAGTTTAAATTCTCCTTTATTACAGTTTGTTACTTACATTCACAAGTATGCATAAATACATCCAGCCTTTAACACAGACATCACCCAGTGCCGTTGCCCCAAAGAGATTGACATTCATGACAGCACATCCCACTTTTGACAGGCACCTGCTCTTTAGAGATATACATCTTTTTTTTTTTTATTTTTTACCTGCAATGATGGATGTTAAAGGGGCAACTAGATAAGAACAGAATTATTTTAAAAATTATGTCCATTAGTAATGCTGTGTATCTAAAAACCCACTCGTACACATCTGAAGGGTCACTGCTATCACACAGAGATCCACCACAAGGCTCTAATGGTTTTCTATCCCTCCTCTGGTCTGGGCTTTAGATGGAGCAAGAGTATTTTGTTGTGACATGTGTGGCTAAATTAAGTGGTAAAATGAAATGACAAGAGAGCCTGAAATACAGTATTTATGTATGTATCTTTTAATCTGTAGGCAAGTTTTTCAATTATCTAAAATATCAGACAACATCCATCCATCAATCCAATTATCGCTGACGCCATCACCTGTTTGAACTACTTGTGATTTAAAAAATGTTATAAAGGGCAGATGACTCTGTTAGATTATTCATGGATGTATCTATATTCCTCTATTACTCTGAGGTCTACATTTGCTCAGTTAATTGTTAACCGGAGCTGTCATTCTGCCACTTTACTGATGTGCAGAGGTTTCATTCTTGTCAGATTATTCAGCCATGAACCCGATGACAGTTGCTGTTTGTTTGTATTCCCATGAGCATTGTCAGCTAGAGAATGGATGGATGATGAAAAAGTTAGCCACTCAAACTGTGTTTTATAACTTAAAAAAAAACTTTGGCAGTAATAATGTAAACATTGCACTGAAAGCTGGTTCTATAACTCATATCACCTATGGAAAGTATGCTCCATTCCCCCCTACTGTGACAAAAAGCCATCATAGATATCTGGATGTTCTGAAACTGGCTGTATATGAATCAAAAATTCACGATGGAAAAGCCAACATATATTACAGAAGCTCTGCCTTTTTCAGGAAGAAAATAATGGTAAGAACAGGTGAGACATTTTTAGTTAATTTGAGGAACTTACAAAAAAAAAAAATCTTCAAGGAACTTTAAATAGTATAGCAAGAAAATGCAACCTGGTGGAGTCTTTCTGTTTACTCTCTTAAAAGTCCTACATTAACATATAGATGAGACAGTAGACAGCAGAGTCAGGGGGGAAGCTGAGATTGAGACAATGAAACTACAGCCAAGACACACAACCCAATCTGCCTAACAGTAATGTACACTTATTCTAGCTCTGGTATGGTAACTGTATACAGTTGTTATAGTTAATTCAAGCCACAGATTTTACATATTTTAATCATTTTTTTGTTGCTTCAAAGACAACTGTAATAAAGGTGGCTGCATCCAGACTTATCAAATTTGATAGAGAGACTGTGTGATATTTGTTATTGTGTGGAGATCAGACTGTGACTGAGGACCAGTAATAATTTCGACCTTGGATTTTTTAATAAAACAAAAAGACATTTGCCCCCTAGAATTTTTTTCCTCCAGTAATTTATGGTTCAGTCTAAGAGAACTGACTCAGAGGATTACCAAGAATAACAAATACAACTAAAATTACTAAGAAGTAGAAGATAAGTTGATTCCTTTGAATTAGATTTTGGGAAGCTGATAAAATCCATCCATCCATCCTTCAATTTTCTTAACTGCAGGGTTCAGAATTGGATGTGATGTCATAGGGTGAGAGGCAGAATGTACCCCGGACAGGTTGCCAGCTAACAGCCAATAACCTTTTTTCTGTAATACAAACACGAATATACCGCATCCATAAAGGTACTGTAGACCTACTGAATCACGCTTTAACAGTCACCAGTCAACCAGCACAACCAGAGGAAACATTATAGCAATGGGATGAGCATATAGAGTAGAAGACAACCTAAATATGTTAACTTTGCACAGAACACCCACGGGGGTCTATACGGAGTGGCATTATCTTACATAACTCATATTCATGGGTGATAATATTTCTCTTGGAGAAAAATTCTAATCCCTAAAGAATAAAAAAGCCCCCTGCTGCCTCTGAAAACTTCTACACTTTTGATTATTAAATGCCATCAGCTCTGGTAAAAAGAAACTTTACTCACTTGGGAAACTGTTGTGTCAGTGTTTAAACTTATCATGCATTTATCAGTGTAATGGCTGAGGGTGTACGGGTGGGTGTTTTTTTGGACGTTCTTGTGGCATTAAGCAGGACTCAGATCAGGAGAAATCATTAACATTATCTGAATACTTTTCAAATTTGTCGTGGATGGTAATATTATGCTTTAGCTTTTTGAAATCCTCCTTCATACCCACTCACACGAGCATACATCCAGTATATGCTCATGTTATCCACAAGAGATCACTTAATAGGCTTGAAGAGTTGCTTTTGTAGCAGGTATGACGTCGCACTGTTTTCTGTCAAGGCTCTGCAAACAAGGAATATCTGCTGACTTGGATTATTCTGGTAACAGACTGGAAAATGTTTATTCAGTGATTATGAAAGCTTGCACCAGCAAGGTAAACTGGGAAGGACATAAGGTGCATCAGTGATTTACATGCAAAAACTCAAGTATTTAAAGTGATAGAACCAAAGTCAGATGACACATATACACATATCTGATAATGACAAATGCCAGTCTCCTGCACTAGGTGGCAGACAAACATAAACATTTAAAAGCTACTGGACTGAGGCAGCAGCTGACGCTAGGCTTGCCCAGATCCATCGATGGGAAGTGCTTCTTGTGAAGACGCCACATCTCTTTTGTGCCAGACATGTTGCTAAAAAACAGATTATGAATACGCGCTCATCCCCTCCAGTCTACCTTTTATTTTCACACCGCATTCAGCCCCGGAGCTCGACTTGATTAAAAATCAGCCCTGTAGCTCGAAACATGATCAATATTAAAGTGAGTGTGCTTTTGTTGGCCTATATAGCAGCACATCAGTTAAATGTATTAATACCCCCTGGCTGCTCAGAATTAATAATGAGGTTGTGGATAATTTAGAAAAAAAGGGATAAAATTTCATACACTTTAGCATATGGAAACTTTCATTTCATCGTTGTTTTTTAAAAAAAAAAAAAGCCAACAGGAAGACCTAATGCACAACAGCCTAAACTGTTCACCTAAATGTTGCTGCACTTTATGCAGACAAATGCTCCACCATCTCCACCACCACCCACTTTCAACCTTTGACTGGTTATTGAGCCTGCAGCTGAGACTCAGCACATCATTACTAAATTACTGATTACAGGCTTAAAGCGATACAAATGAGGAGGTTGCCCCCGACGCTTAATTGGTAGGATGTAATAACGGAGCAGTGATATGTGGGCCCTTAATTGTGTGTTTACTGCACTATTTATTGGAGGGCGTCCCTCCCCTGGCTGGTCGCTGATGAGGTGAGCTCTCTTTCCGCTGGCATGCTATCAATCCTGCTTCATTAAGGACATGGAGGATAGGAAGTGAAAACAGCACAGAATATGCCTTCCAGACTGATGTGGGCAGACGAGTCAGCCCTGTTTATGAATTTCAAATTCCCTCTGAAGGAAAGTCCATGTAGAAAAGCAAATCATAAAAAAGACCTGAACTTAGCTGCTGATTCAAAGCTTTTTAAAGTTAAATACTAAACTGAGGTACTGAATAAGGAAATTATGGAGGGGATTCGAATAAAGTGACCAGAATTCTTGCTAATGAAAATGTTAATGAATCATGCATCTGTGCGTTTGTATATGTCAGTCCATGCACAAATATCAGCAGAAGGAAATGGTCAAACTTCAACTTCATTTTTATATCTGACTGTGAAGTCTACTCCAAAGGGAAACATTTTAATCTAATAACTCCAATACCGACAGAGTCTGTCAATTCTGTCAACTATATTTACTTAGCCGGAGTGGAAATTCTGGACTAGATATCTCTAAAATAGAATAATATATTCAGTATATTAAATATTCTGAGTGAAGGCTATGGACTTCTTTGTGCCACCTTGACCCACCCAGCATGCAGGCAGTGTGGCCTATAGCAAAAAATAAAAATAAAAATTCAAAAAAAGCAGATAGTCAAGGATGTTTGTCTCATCAATCCACAGACTGCTATTTACAGGATCTCCTCAACGGAGACATCCAGGCTGTGCTACAGCCGGGGGGAAAAGTTATTTACTGAAGAATTCCTGGTTTTTTATTCAGAACAGCGTCATGGATTAGGATTCAGATTGCTATCTAACACAGCGGTGGGTAGCTGTGCCGCACCTTCAGCTGAACTAAATCCCGCTCAATATTTTTTTAATCTCTTTATAAACTGCAAATTTTAAGAGTAGATGTCATAATTAGGCAATGAAAATGTGAAGCAGACATAGTAGAAATGCCAGTATTTTATCACTATTTCATCAATAATTGCAAAAACAATTGTGAAAAAAAATGTGCAAGTTTTTGCTAGATTTTGAAGACTAACTTATACAAGTAACTTAATGTAGCTTTATTGCTTCATCTGCAAGTTTTTGGTTCTTTTCTTCTTCTTTGAGAGAATTTTAGTCAGTTTTGGGCTTGAATGAGTACATTAAAGTGAAGTTGAATGAGTGGAAATGCAAAGCACAATGAACAGGTCAGACAATCTGTATCTGGATTTGTTAAACTTTTTGTTTGTTTTTGATCACAAATTAAAACAGATCCAAACAGAACCAACATATTCAGTGCTGGCATGTGAGTAAGAATATTTAAAATAACGTTTCATAATTTAGTGCCATCACATCAGCAACAAATGTCAGATCCGCCATCCATTCTGCATCTGAGAGCTCTGGATGCAGTTGCCTTTCTTCTAAAAAACCCTCTTCTATTTCTGCCCTTTAGGTCCTCTAGTGTTTTTTAGTACCTGACAGCAGCGTGTTAGCCTATGTCGCCATGTTTATCTCATGCACCTCATAAGTGCAACAGACTGCCTGTGATTCAGTGCTCCTGTACCAATCAAGTTAACTATTTTAGCTACAACATCAACCAAAAGGTTAATTTTTGGCACTGTAAAAACAGCACTTTTAGCCTGGTATATAATACAATGCAAAAACACCAGTTTTAGTTTTGGATTCATTTTAGTCACTTTGCTATCGGTTCCAGCACCTGCAAGTTTATCTTATTTCAGCCCAAGCATGCAGTTACCTCCATGAATAAATGACTCCTTGTCATAGTCCCTTTCAGTAAGTACATTACTGCCTGATCATGTGGGCCAGCCAGGAACAACCAAAGGGCCAGCTATGGCCTCGGGGCGATACAACACCCAGGCCTGATCTGACACAATTAGGTGTTACTGCACAGAGTAATGAATCTGGTACTGTTTTAATTCTTTTTTTTTTTTTTTTTTCAAATGTGAGTCTTAACTTGTTTATAAGAAGCAAGCTGATTATTTGTGCTCAGATTTGTTTGTGTGATTCACGGTCACTGTGGGTGGAAGAGAGCTAGATTTCCTTCTGTTTAAAAAAAAAAAGAAATTATGTTACTCTGAGACCCAGTTTGGTATAAAGGTTTAGGCATTAGTAATGAAGCTACATTCCCTGCAAAAGGATGGTTTCTCTAATCATTGGACCAGTACGGGCATTCCTGTAGGTTTCCTCTCAAACAATTGCTTCCCTCAGAAAGGAAATCAAGACTAAACAGTATATCTAAAAACAGCACAGAACCATCTGCTCTTTGAATGTTCAACATTAATTGCTTATATATATCTGCAGTTGGTTATTTGATCAGAGACACTGCTGAGAAATCATAAACTGTCGCAGTGTATTTGGCTTGAAAGTGATTTCCAGGGAAACCACAGTTTTTACTGTCAGTTAATTATACATCTGCATCTATGCACAGTTCATACTGATCAGATGGTTTGTGCCTTTTTATGTGGATTCTACGCAACACGAGCTGGGATGCTTGACAAAGACAGCAGGGTGGCGGTGAAGCTGCAAATGAGGATCAAACTGAGGTCCACACCTCCGCACAATATATAGCATGTGGGCTGAAGTCAATTATAAATCCAGTCAGACTGATTAGCCCATCTTACACTTGGAATTAGCTTCTGCTGAATAATTTTTAAAGATCTTTAATTAAGTTCTCACCAGGCTAATTGCCCTCCATTTTAAAACAAGCACTAAAATCAATCAGTTGGTGAGAAACGCATTAATTGACACTCAGAGTAGATGCATAAATATGGTTGCCATGGTGATTTTTCCCCCCATCTGTATGTTCATGTACACAGTAAGTACTAAAACAGTAAATATTAAAATGTAAAGATGATGTCACTTTCTTGCTATCAGTATTTAAAACGAACACAACACTGTTAGCGTTTCAAAACACGTTTCGGCTGAAACTAATAGACACGTCCGCTTGGATGATACTTTTGCTTTCATTTGTAGTTTCGGCTTGTAGGCATCACACATTTTGAATTTCCCAGTCTTAGCGAGAACATATAGTTGCCCATGGGAAATCTACCCGAGGCTTGCATAAAGCAAGGCCAATCAAAATAAATTGGGAAGGCTCCTGTCACATCAAGTGCAGCTGCTCCAAAGTCATGTTTTCATTTCTGACCTCCCCGAAGATTTATGAAAAAGGACTTTCTGCAGGGCCTCCGCTCACTAAAGTGGTGCTACACCTTTTTGGCAATTTATGTGTCCATGCAATATTTTACACAGACTTTTTAAAGCTATAGTTACTATAAAGGTTATTTCATACAAAAACCTGTTATCACCATATAAAAAATGCATTCCTATATGCTATTAATCTACCCAAAATGACATATGATAACATGATATAACGAAAACACACATTACAGCCACATCTTGTTTTACATTATTTTAAAAATGTGCATTTAAAATACAGTCCAGCATTTTAAATAAACTTTCAAACATCTTATAAGAAGCAATGAGTGACAGTTTATGATAAAGAGAAGACAAAAAATTAAAGTATTCCAGTATTATGCATTAGATCAGTATTATGTTCAGGTGGAAATTTGTTATATCCAAGTCCAGTGTAATGCAAGGTGTATAGGCAGCTTGAGAAAATCGTATTAACTGAATTATTTTAATTGCAGTTGAAGCCACATTTGTGCAGGAAAAACATCAGTATGAAAAAGGCATGTCAGTGGACTTTGTAGGGATAACAAAGGAATGGCAATCATCTAAAAGGATCAGCACTCCTATTAATCTGAACAAAGACCAATGCTGCTGCTGTAACAGATAAGAAAAGCTGATGGAATAAAACACATAAATGTAAGGATGACTAGAAAAAGATCTTTATTTTTTACAATCTGTCATTACTTTTTGGTTTTCTACTGGATCCAAGTGCAATTCATTCCACCTTTTGTCCACTCGTTCTATGCTTCTCTGCAAATTCTCACTCGTTCCTCTCCTCTCCTCTCTCCTCTCCTCTCCTCTCCTCTCCTCTCCTCTCCAGGCAGACATTTCTTTGATCCTAGGATCCCACGCCTTTCACCCCCTCTCTCCAATCCTCTCGGGGTCTTATTAACAGACACGCAGTTCTCATGTTTTATTGCCTATGATAAAACCTTGCCTCTGATCTCTCATTACAGGCTGGCTCTTTGGAAATGGCCCTGCACTCTTCGGCTTAATATTGCCCGTAATGGGGCAAAAAGCTAAATGCACAATCTGAATATGTTGGGTACCAGGTCCCTGTGCATTAATAAGCCATCAGTTCATGCTGGGATTGGCCTGATTCTGGCATCTTTTACAGATTTAACATGGGAATATGTTTTTTTTTCTTGACTTTTATTGTGGTCTATAGTTATATCTAAACACGTAACTTGTAAACAGGCTGACACACATGTACAAACACACACATGTGCACATTTTTTTTAACCTATGCAGCAAAAAATAAGTACACATATACAGAAATAAACACACTAATATTGTTCAGGCTGGTCTGTGTTTTATCTTCACACATTTGTCTTACATGATGTATTAGATGTTGAGTGCATCTCAGCTCTCTCAGGGCACCAGCTAGCCTCTTAGACTGTCACACATCCTTCTAGTCCCTTTGGGTGACATAATGACAAGAGACCTGCAGGCTGAAGAAATTTGGCTGCTTTCTTTTTCTTCTTTCTTTCTGTCCCCCTTTTTCACCCCCTAAGGTTTTGATTTTAGACATTTGTAGGTCATACATTTACGAAGTGAGAACATTCCTGTTCAGTTAAATAAAAAAGCCATTCATCAGGTGACCCATCTAATTATTATTATTATTACTTCAAACACTGCCCTGATATAGAAAAATACTAATCACACATTTTATCGTCACTATTTACCTTATAAGAACACTTTTTACTATTTTACACTAATGTTCTAATAAACCTACATCCACACAAATTTACAATGCATTATTATTTGCATGGAGGATATTGTATGTCTAACCAGCATTGTCTCATTTTAAATGATAAGGTGATGGTAAAGAAAAGCAATGTATATGTCCTCATCAATAATTAAAGCTGGCTATCCATACAGGGATACAGGGGATAGGGGGTAAAACCATGTTCACTAAATGTCCTCATTCATCAAAAGAGGCGACAGGACTGAGAACTCACTGTGTTGACTGCCCTTGTTATCAGCCACTCGCCTGCACAGCTGCTCCTCATTTGCTAATTGGCTTCTCTGTGTATAGAGGCCCGATTTACACGTGTTTTCATCAGATTGTTTATGTTGCCTGGTTGTTGTGGAATTAAGAACCATTCAGGCCTACCTGCCACCGATGCTAGCTGCTAATTGTTTGTTGCTAGTTGGTAATTAGACTACAGCACAGCTAAATGGAGCACAGCCTCTTTTTAAACGCTTGTTTGTTTTTTGCAATGAAAACATACATATGCGTGTAAAGTTCTTAATACATACTGTCAAAAAAACACACAGCGGGATTTAGTACTGTTTTAGACGCCCTGTTAGGATAAGTTGGTGACCCTGGATAGAACCACCTCACTGCTCATTGTTTCTGTGCTATGCTAAGTTAGCCTCTGGGTTCCAGGTTCATATTATCTAAGAGTGGTATTGATCTAATTATTTAACTCTTGGCAAGCAAGTGAATTAGCATGGTTTCCTAAACTGTGGAACTATTCATTTAATCTTCCTCATTATTTGTATTAGTGACATTAGCTAAAACTGTGTTTCACAAATTATGTTGGCAGCGCTGAGAGCATAGAATTGTCCTATTCTGTCCAAGTGGCAACCTCCGGGGCAGAAAAATGAAGCCAGTGCTGAAGTGCCAAAAACTGCAGTGTCCACTTGAGGCTGGCTCTAAAAGCGAGTAAATCACTAAAATGCCCAGCTTTACAGCATTAAAAAGGGTTTGTTTACCTCTTCAGAACCTGTGGAGGGTTAGAGGTGGAAACATTTTTGTAAGCCATTGATCTAGATCAGCAATTAATTTTCTCAAGGGGCCACATGAGATACCAGCACTATTGTGGAAGGTCATACTGATAAGAAGAACTTAATTCTGCTCCGTAATAATTTTTTTATCTATTTTTTAAACTGCTGCTGGTAAGAGTAGATGCTACAATTCCCATTTTGGTCCATTTCAGCCCCGGCCTGTCTAAGGATGTAGTTACGCCCATGAACAAATCATCATCTCTTTCTTTGAGTGCATCGTCTTTAATCTCAGCCTATGTGATTATCCCATGTACAAACACGAGTAACTGGGTTGTGTCACGTACATCACGACTCTTGTCCAAATCCACGGAGAAAAAGTCAAAACTGTCCACTCTGTTTTTTAACTGAAGCTTCATATTTCTGCCCTCGATCTTGTTACTGTTCACCTGAAGAGGGGTGAAATGCTTCTGTTTGTTTCTGATTAATTCCCCATCAGAAAATGGCTTGTCGTTTTTGCAGCTTTGTGGGGAAATCCACAGCCAAGCTATCTCCACTTTTTTCTCAGGATAAGTCTGGCTGCTGAAGTGTGAGGATTCACCATCTTCTGGGGATTCCACAGAGGCAGCCGTTGATATATGTCTGTGGCTTACAGAGTGGTCTTTTTGCCATTAAATCACAGAGGAGTATACTTTTCACACTGGTCTTAAATATTCTCAGTTTGGTGGATTTTCCGATCCCTTTCAAGCTCCAAACATTCTTAATGATCAGTTTGTGCTTTGCCTATTCTTGCCATCACATCATTAAATATACAAAGGATTAAATATACTATAGGGGTTTTATAGCACAGCAAGCTGACTGACAGGATGAAAGAGTTTATTTTTGTATGACTTTAATATTAATAGGCTATATGCTCCTTATTATATTTCAAAACATTTTTTCATGGTCTGGCCAATTGTCAGCCTGTCAGATGGGAAGGAGAAGTAGAGATGTAGGGAATAATTAACAGGATTTGACAGGCTGCTTCCTCCAAGCGTTCACTCCAGATGTTTGACTGACAAGTGGAGTGTGAGGGTCAGACTTGTGTTGTCTCTGTCTTTTCTCTCTTTCGTGTCTCCCACTTGCTTCACTGTTCCCTGTAGTCTCTGAAATTGGCTAGTAGTTGGACTGGCATAAAAAGATGACGCACAGAGGTCTAAACACTAAAAGACTTGCTTGGATGTGAGCTGTGTGGTCCCGTTTGCTTCATGACGAGAACAGCAAAGAACAATTTTAAAGCTGCAAGTCTCCTTCAAACATAAACCCACGCTCCCTGGGTCTCGGCAAGCCTCTCTGCTTGTTTTATGAGCCTGGTTCAAACACAGTCCACAATTGTGGCTTATCTGTTCTTTTGCAGGTATAGTTGACTTGTTTGTTGTTGTTATGCTTTTTTCTTAAAGGAAATAAAAGTAATTGATGGCGAAAAGCCACTGAGAAATTCCTCACCAACAACACCAGCTTTAGTAAATTGTATGTACTCTTGTTGTTGTGATGTATAACTATCCCAGCTCAGAATAAGTACCTTCTTATGGTTATATTTCATTGTTTACCATTATTGCATCTCCGTTTTCGCTACAAAATCTCAATGCAATCTCCCTAACACTAAAAACAAACAGGTAAAGTGCACCCAGATCCACTCGCTTTAACATTTCATACTCCATCATTTATCTGATTAATAAAGGCAATTAAATCAGGAAGTAAAACACATCCATAGAAGAGGGCTCAGCTTTAATCACTACTGCTGGCATTGCGCAGTCCAAGCAGCACAATAAAGTCAGGGAACCTGAAAACTTAATTACATGGGTGCCATATATACAAGCACCCACCAGTCTACTGCCACCTGAGATTGAGTTTGATTGCAGTTAGATTGGAGAAGAAAATGAGAAATGGGTGGTGGGGTGGGTGAGTCAGGGCTTCAGTCCCACAATTACTTCCTGGCTTTCATTAGTCCAGTTTGTTATATGAGGACATATCTTGGTAGCATCGGCACTACCCTGGGGCCTGAAATTTATAGTCACAAACATCAATGAGGACTTTAATAATCCCCAACTAAGCACGCGCATGCACATATTCATACACACAATGAGGAAGCACACATTTCACACACTTGAAAAAGACTTTGAGACTGATGATGAGGGGTCTTAAATGCATAGGGGGACTTTGGACATGCACACAACCTACATACAGCACATCAAACATGCTCAAAGCAAAGCAAAAAAAAAAAGAAAGGGTACACACACACACACACACACACACACACACACACACACACACACACACACACACACACACACAAAAAGAACCCCACACTCTTGGTTTCAGTTTATTATGTGTGTGCTTCAAGCATATAACACAGCTAATTACTGAGACCCCAGCCGTTGGCAACCACGAGCTGTATCTGATTTCAGTCTTCCTTCCAGGTAACTGATTTCTATCCTGAATGTGTATCTGTGTGTATTTAGTGGTGCACAGAGCACATCACACAAAGCATCTGTGTCATTGCATTTCGCATCCCTGTTTGTGTCTACAGGTGTGTCTTTTTGTGCGTATCTGAGCATGTGTGTGTGTGTGTGTGTGTGTGTGTGTGGATTATTGAGTGTGGTGCAGATTGCGCAACCAGTTATTCTGTATGTTTGTCATCAGCATAATAACATGACTGTTTCTGTTATGGGGCGGAAGTTTGTGTTAGAGGGGGGTTTTGTTGGGGTAAATGTAGTTACCGTATTTTTTGGACCACAAGGCGCACCGGACTATAAGACCCATTAAGTGAGACAAAGCAGTCAGATAAGTCAAACTTTACTCAACTCATTCTTCTTGCTTCCTCCACTTCCGTACCATTGATTCATTAATGTTGAATTCTTTCGCAGCTGCTCTATTCCCATGTTGTTGCAGTATATTAATAACTAACCTCGTATTGTGGATGGATTATCTCAGTTGTTTTGCTGACTAAAGTTTGGTCCATTAACAGCATCCTGCCATGCGATTGCATTTGTCCTTAACCATCGGGAAGCCTCACGTTAACTTTTATCGAGTGGAAAAAAGTTAGCATTCATCCTCCAGCTTCACTGTGTTTATATTATGCTAACATAGCTGTGTCGCTAGCGATCAAGTAGCACATCATTATATACCAGCTAGCCCAACTTCAGTAACCCTACAAACGTCACTGCTGTTTAGTTTTCTGTCTTCATTTATGTTGGAAATGACAGCAGAGCTGTACGCTTTAATTTTTTTTTTAGAAATCTCTCAGTCAGAACATGGTATATGATGTTTAGGTCGAAACTAGCGAGCTAACTTCCTGCTAACTTCTAATTCTGTTAAATTTAATAAATTCTGTTTTCATGAATGCCTGGATGTTAAACTTAATTGTTACACCTGGTAAAGCAGCAACGCTGATCATCTTATAAAAGATGAAATAATTTAGACAGTTTTTACCTCTCGGTGATGCCGCAGTGTTCGTTTGACTTTGGGACGTGAAGCGGACGAAGTTTTGCACCTAGATTACTCCGCGAGGCTCCTTATTATGGTAGCCGTAATGCTCTGACAATCCATGAAGCGGTGCGGTTTCATAGCTTACCAAAGTTGTACTAAAACATTTTTGACAGATTTTTGAACGCTGTGTACCACATAAAATCAGTTTGAAGTCAGTAAGCACAAACAGAATTCATACATAATGCACACCGGATTATAAGGCGCACTGTCGATTTTTGAGAAAATTAAAGGATTTTAAGTGCACCTTATAGTGCGGAAAATACGGTATACAGAATGTCCAGCCGTCCAGAAGGGAGCCTCCCTCTCCCCAGCCACTTCCTTCAGCTTATCAGGGGGAACACCTCTGTGTTCCCTGGCAAGCTGGGAGATATTATCTCTTGAGCATGTCCTGGGTGTAACCCAGGCCTCATCGCCGTTTTGATATACCTGGAACACCTCACCCAGGAGACGCCCAAGAGTTTTCCTAGTCAGATTCACAAACCATCTCATCAGGCTCCTTTCTATGTGGAGGAGTAGAGGTTCTACTCTAAGGGAGAAGCCAGTCACTCTTTGGAGAAAGCTTCTCTTACATGTATTTGTGATCTTGTTCTTTCGGTTGCTACTCAAGCTCCTGTCCATAGGTGAGGATAGGGATGTGGATCATCAGGTAAATCAATCAAAGCTCGCTTCACCAGAATTGACTGGTACAGTATCTGCATCACTGCATACGGAGCCCCAATCCTTCTGTCCAATTTTCCCTCTCCTCATTCATGTGCAAGACCGCTGTGAATCGCAACCTTAGCATGGTGGAGGGGCTTGTGTGCCACAGTGAACTCGGGGGCTATGTTGTTGGGTTGCTTTTGTTGCCCCCAGGTAGGGTCTCCCAAGTCAAATTATTGGGGGAGAGGCCAGATGAAGAGTGATTCAGTCGAGTCTTATGAAAGGAACTAAATCAAGGGACCAGTCTAACCAGTGAACCCTGGGATAGGTTCACCTATGCGATCTCCAGCTATTGAGGATGGCTATTGGCTATAGTGAAAAAGAATATGTTCTATGAGTCTATAAGAATCACTTATTCCCACATTTCTGTACAGTTATGGCATTTGGTCATTTTAATTTCTCTCCCCTGGCGTACTGAAATAAATTAATACTTCTGAGTCATTCAATAACAAAATACCATAAACAGCTGGCACTGTTTAACAGTCTTGGACAATTTTTTCCATCTATCAGCCATACCCTCTTGAGGATCTTTATGGCCTCAAGCCTTCCAGTAGAGAGGTCACTGACAAATAATTTCACATCTAATGCCAACTTAGAGTTGACAGTTTGGACAAAAACACAGAAAGGGAAATTAAACCCAACAGAAAAGCAGAGAACAGTTACAAATTTATTATACTGCTCAAATACGCCTTTGAGTCACACTCACAGTTTCTGAGACGGTCCCAGCACTGAAGTTTTACTGGCATTTGCTAGTAGCTGTTTGGAGATAATTTATTACTGTTAAGACGGGAGAGCACTGATCAGCGAATGTGGAGTTTTTATGGTGAGGACAAAAATAAAAGTATTTTTTACCATGTCAAGGTAAATTGTTGAAATTTAAGAGGAAGCTTTCGAAATATAAAGGAAATCATAATTGATTATTATTTTTTTTTTTAAATTATTTTACACTAGATTCAAATTTAACTAACAGTATTATGCAAAGCTGTAAAAGAAAACTTTTATAAGCATATAAACATCAGGAGGCAATTAAGACATATTTTTAAAGTACATATATTATATTCGTAGTGTTTTGTTTGCAATGAAAATGATCTTTCTACTGTTTTTGTTATGTCAGCTTAAGTTCTGTGTGCCTAATTACTAATCACTAAGTAATTATTAGTAATTACTAATTAGTAATTACTAATAATTGCTAATTTCCTGTTTAACTTTCACACTTATTTATTGCCTGTGTCTTGTATTTAGTTTTAGTTCCCCTCCTCTCACTGGTTACCTCATATGTATAAATAGTCCAATCCTCCTCCTTCTCCCCAGTAATTATCTTGGTGTCTGTTTAACCATTCATGTGTTTTCATAGTTATTACTTGTCTATTTTTGCATGTGGATTGTGCATTGTTAGCTTTAACTTGTGCCTCAATAAATGGCTCACTTTTTATTGATTCTGTCAGCCTCTTGAGTCCAACCCACTTCAGCACACTCCAGTTTTATCTCAAAAAGCTGAAGGATTTCTTATTGTTTCCATTGTCCAACACATGTGCTGTTTTTACAGCAACCTGCAAGTGTTTTATTTGTTCTAAGAGTTCTAAGGGAGTGTTTCAGCTGTAAATGTATCTAAATTATAATTTCTTATTTGCTTAGTCGTATAAATTTATGTATACACCACTAATAATTATTACTTTTTTGACATTTAGGAATTTTAGCATCCTTAAGTATTTACTTTTGCTGTAGTCCACATGAAATTATTTATTTGCAAAAAATGTTCACACTGAGATTGATGTTCAGTGCTTTAACATTGCAAAGTATGTGAAAGTCTTGTGGATTTGACTTAGCAGAAACAAAGAGGCTGGAGCAGCCAGGGATCGAACCACCAACCTTCCAATTAGTAGATGACCTCTACCTCCCTAGCTACAGCCATGATTGCAGTCATTTCTTGAACTGTAAGGGCACAGCTGTCATTGAGGTTTGAAACTATTTTTGTGGAAAATTGCTAAAATCATTACTTTAGGCTGAAAAAGTCAAGTATTATTTATGTATTCTTAGGTCCAGTTTTCAAAATATGAAGTTAAATTCCTGAAAGTCCAATATTAGATCAAGGCAATGTAAGTCTCAGGTACTCAAATGTTTCTTTCAAGTTTCAGCAGACAATAGCTCACAGCTATAAAGTATTGCATATCATATCCACTACTCTGAATATCACACCCACTGGAGGGAAAAAAGGTTCCACTGGTCTCCAGAAAGCATATTATTTTGAGCATGTGTACATAAATGCTACCTGATGCTCAGCATGGTTGTCATTTCTCTTGTGTGCCTTTTCAACACAGTTGCCATTTAAATACACATAATCTCAACTGTAGCTGTATTTTACTCTCACATATAGCTACATTAACTGTTATTTTTTACATATCAAACTAATGTCAAAAAATACATTTTGACAATGATAGGTTAAATTAATTAAATGGCACAATGGGACTAGAATATATGGCTACTATACATTATACATAAAGAACAGAGGATTTGATCACATGGTTGTTAATCTTAGTCCAGCTGTTTGTCATGCCTCATTTCTGTAGCTGCTGCAAACAATGAACCTGTGCCTCCTCACTCACAGCTTCTTCATCAGGCCTTCTCTTCTCTCTCCTCCAGATGCATATTTAAGTATTTGAGACATCCTTTAAGATGATGTGCACAGGTGGCTTTCTTGGTCGCTGGCAGGAGGATGAATGAGACGGGGAAAAAAGGTGGCATAAATAGAGAAATGAAAAGTGTAGCCACTCAGTGGAAAGCAATTCACTTTATGGTGTTAACTTACATGCACAAACACATGTTAAAATAAAATGTATTATGATGATTATTAGAATTGTATTATTGTAGAGTCTTTACGTTACAGTATAAAGCACCTTGAGGCAACTGTTGTGATTCGGCGCTGTATCAGTAAAATTGAATTGAATCGAATAAAAATGGTTGAGTAGTGTTTGCACTATGCATTTCAGCTACCCAGAAAAAGATACAGTTAAGTACTGGATAAAATAATCCACTTCCTGCTGTAGCTGCACACACAGAAAGATGAAATAGGAGCAGTAACAGGCAGTTTAAAATCAGAAAAGAAAGCTGCGTTTCAAGTGGATGAGTTTCAAGTGGATGAGGGAAATGGCTGGAGAAGAGCTAGGCTGTTAACAGGATAACACAGGTAATACTAGCTTGGGCTGTAAGCTGGGAATCTGGGGCTAAGGCTTGAGGATGGCAGCTGGGAATCTGAGGTTGAGGCCTGGCAGCTGTGGTTGGAAGCTCGTGCTGGAAATCACATCCTGAGAGTTAACCAAAGCCTGAGGATGGGGCCTGAGGGGAATGCAGAGGGGAGTCACCCAGAGACCGATCCCAGGCGCAAAAGAGGTGTAGCAAGTGACTACAGGCGTAGAGAAACACAAACTGAGCAGAATAAAGACAGAACAATGAAACTGATCACAAACTGCTAGAGTCGAGGCTAAACTTCGGCTATGAGAAGATGGCAAAGCATTGCATTTGAAGCAAACTTGATTGTTGAAGTGGGTGCAGCTGGCGGGGCTCTGTTCAGGTTCTGGGACACCTCTCTTCAAGTCCGCAATCAGGCACAGAGTAACACATGAGGAGTAAGAGAGAGGGAGAGAGGCTGCAGGCAAACACAGGAGGCACAAATGGAGAGAATGGAGAGCATCTATCTCTCTCACTCACTATATATATCTATATATATATAGATATATACACACAGTACTAATCAGCAACGATTTCACTTGAGAAAATACTACCATTTTTAAGAATTTGTGTTATTCCTTTGGTCAACATTTGTCCAATTAATATTAATGAACCTGAACAACTTTCAGCCAAAACCAGAGGCTAAAGCACTGAGAATCATCAGGATGTAAAATGCAGAGCTGCCTCCCTTGGTGAGAGTTGCTTACTGTATTTTCCACGGGAAATTTTTACTGTTATTCCCTTGGGCAGAGTGCACTTGGCAAATTACTTTCTGAACTTTTGGGCCTTAAACAAGAATGTTTAAATGAGCAAGTTTTCAAGCTGCTTTTGCATACTGCTGCAAGTTAATCCTAGAACCTGCATTTAGTCCCTAAATGTACATATGCGATATCAGCTTTGGGCCAGAAAGTCCCCTCTCAGTGAACCTGCTGCCTCTAAGTTTTCAGGTGTGAATAAAAGTGAATGTGTAAGGTGAACGTGGAGGGTGTTTTTATGAAAAACAAACCAAAACAAAAACCCCCACCAGACTTGGCAAAGAATGGAGAGTAAATATCCACTTCATAGGTCAAGCGTGTAAATGAACATTTATTTCACCCACTACACTACACTTTTTTATCCATATTTGCATCACTATGTTAGTCACTTATGCTAGCTGATACAAAAAAACCACAGGATTACAATGTTCAGATGTAATAACATGACTGAAAAACACAGAAACCAAATTTTATTTTTAATCTGAGAAAATGTCATAGATGGAATAATGAAGTGTGATATCATAAAATAAAAAGATCCTCTTTCTTGTGACTAATTTAAGCTGGTATTGACAATTTAACCCCGTTATAAGACCAGATAATTCGCATGCAGTCCAGAAATAGCGTGCACCAGCATATTAGACCAATTTAAAGACATGCAAGTGACTATGTGAGTCTGCACTAAACAACTGTAAGTTACAAAATGTCACAATCCTAACATTTTCACAATAACAGTGTTAAAGTTTATCATACTGTACTCTGTACTCTGATCAACTTTCTATTGCAGAATGTTAGGCTCTACTCACACAGGACTGGAGAACATTTGGTGATTGTGCGGCAATCACCAGTTGCTAGGGAAACAGTATCCCTGACTGGTTCTGAGTGGTTGCTGACATCACTGTGGAAACTGATGTCCAAGTCCCAGTCACGCAGGCCTTGAGAGTGGTCAGTGACCTACTGGTAACCTCCGGCTGGGAAAAATGTGTATTTCCCAAACGGTTGGTGAGGGGTTGTGGGAGATTTCTTGCTGTCACCGGGTGAAGTTGGTCACAGGGAGATATAAATGTTGCACTGAAAACCTCCTTGAGATTCCTTTGCTAGGAAATTGACACGGTAACCTATAGTTTGTATCGAACTTGTCTGCATACACTCGCTAACAACTCCTAAGCAAGTGCATTCTGTAGAGTGCTGATTCTGGCATGGCTTCAAACGATTTTACATATTTCATCCTCTGTGCAACAGTACATAAATATCTTTCCTAGTCTCATTGGTGTCCTTATATTAATTAATATAAGATATTCCATCCCTTTTGAAATTTACAGGTGTAGTCTACAGTGTTGGTCAAGTTACTTGAAAAAAGTAATCAGTAACTAATTACTGATTACTTCCCCCCAAAAGTAATCCCGTTACTTTACTGATTACTTATTTTCAAAAGTAATTAATTACTTAGTTACTTAGTTACTTTTTAAAAACACGATTTACAACCTGAATAGGTGATAAAGCGATAGATCTTTCAGCCCAATTCTACTCTTTCTGCATAAACCATCATACAAAGTGTAATCAAATGGAAAAGTCTCTTTTTAAAACTTGTTTTATTAGTTTTAATCTTTTAACTTTATGCATCAAGCAAAAATTAAATTATATGCAACATTCTCTGACTGGAAGAAATTTGTTTAACATTTAAACCTATTTTCTGCAAATTCCAGCACATAAAATAAAATATTTCTTTGTGTTTACACTCAGTCTTTCAAATACATACAACTGAAACACAGCAGAAAATAAATAAAGTCAAAGACTCAGAGGTCCTGTTGCTCTATTTTCACCTGTATAGCAGGCGGATGTTTGCCCTGGTGCAGGTGCCACAGCGGTCAGTGGAAGAATCCGCGAGTTTCTCTGTGAATTTCTCATTCCGTGGTAGCGCACTCGGCGCTTGCTTGGAAGTTAAGGGGTTTTTTCGCTGTAAAAAGAAGTTTTCTTCCCACGCAGTGAACAGCGGACGCTAATGTTTTCGTCACCTTTTACGGAATCAAACTCAAAGTAAGGTCAGTACTTCCACGCCTTAAACGCTGCACGCTCATACTCTCTCTGCACTCGATATATTATCCATTGTTGATCTGCACACAGCTGTTGCCACGAACGTCGCACTCGCTTCATTGTCATGAGACACTCTCGCAAAAAAAATCACGGTTTTAGTAACGCAGTAACGCAGCGTTCTTACGGGAAAGTAACGGTAATCTAATTACCTTTTTTGCAATAGTAATCCCTTACCCTACTCGTTACTTGAAAAAAGTAATCTGATTATGCGTTACTGCCCATCTCTGGTAGTCTATAATTCTCAACTCAACAAATGTAATTTCCCCCTTTCCCCCTATTAGTTATGGTCCAAAAGAGAAAAACAAACTTGGAAATTCAAAATTATATTAATGGTACAGAAGGTAAAGCCAGCCAGCACACGCTTGGGTCATATATAATGTTTCATATGCCAGCAATGGGCTGGCAAACTAATGAAATGCAGCTTGGGAATGTGAGGCTTCTACTGTGCATGAAGTGGGGCGGAGAGACAAAACTACAAAGTTTACTACAAGTTTGAACCCATATTTGTCCCAAGCAAATGATCATTAGGATAATCTCTCACATTCAGTCTAGACTTTTAGAAAAGATAATTTTCATGTCAAAGCAAGATTCTATGAACAGCTCACTTCTATGTAGCTTCCTCCTGAGAGGGTACATATGATGGCGATTTCCATAAGCCATATTTTTATTTGTTCTTGAAGTCAAATATCTTAGAGCAGCATAATTCATAGTTAAAAACAATATATATATATATGATGCGGCCACTCAGTTCAACAAACAGATCAGTTTGACTATCTTTAAAGCCTAAACCCAATTTAAGGAGAACTTCCTTCTGATTTGCTCGTGCTTGTAAATATGAGGCTTGAAAAGCAGATAGGTGGGGCTAATGTGGTCAAAGCTGTGTGCCTGAGATGATAAAATAAGGATACCACTTTAATTTACATCAATGATTAAAGACAGAAAATAATGGATCCTCTTCAGTGATAACTAATAGTAAAATTTATTATAGATTTATTTTTGTAAATAAGAAGCTGAGCTATAAATGACCAGATTTGTTCAGCTCCATTTGAGACGTGTAACTACACGCAAGGAGATTGCATTATCTGCTCGTCTTCGTCAGCCATGTAGTTAAGCTTATCGTGTGGGTTTTTGTAGCGAACCATCCCCCTCATACCGGAGAGAGCCCCCTGCATGCTAAAACACGGCATCCTCCACAATTAGCCTGATGATAGGATCCACCATAATGAGAAGACTTACTGCCAACAACACATGCTAATGATAATTGTAATAGAGGCAATCATTTCCGTGATATTCTCCCCTCTCATTTGCATTCTCTGCTTGCTTCTTCTCTTTTTGGCTCTGTGATTTCTGCTCCTTTACTTTATTATTTTTTTTTTTACTGTTTTGCCTTTGTGCTTCACTGTACTTTTTCTGTTTGTCCCTATCGCTCCACTAACCTTCTCATTCTTGTTGTTTTCATTCATTATTACCTCCCTTGACACAAACTGCCAGCCAGGCAACAAATCAACATCTCTTTAACTTTAGCACCACTTAACTCGTATTGTGCTTATTCTGCAGCTTGTTTTGTTGTGGGAGATGGATACCGGGTGTGATAAAGTGATACAGCTCTTTTGTGTGTGCGCTGGCTGGTACAGACAGGGACTTAAATCAGCGATATTGAGCCTTGCGTGGCGGGGTCGTTATGAAATACAGCTGTCAAGTTGCTGTAACTCAGCTGAATTTCCACTGAGACCTGACATTACACTCAGTCATGGAGGAAATTATGATTTGTTAACTGCTCGTTAGTCATAAATAAAATCCTAACACATGTAATGCATTGTTAATTGCTCAACTTATGAGAGATGGAGGCAAGCCGAGGGATGTTGTGTGTTCATTATTTTGTATTACATTGATGCTTCGACATCAAGGGAGGGGATTTTTTTTCCTGCTGATAACAAAAGGCTTAAATAGACTAAATCAGAGACCAAACTTAGCTCTGCAATATGATTTATACTATATTACCAGCTTATTAGGTACACCCACACAGTGTATTACAATTACAATTACAAAAATATTACAGTTCAAATGAAGCACAATTTACTATGCTAAACTGTTTTTATTGGATATTACAATTTTTTTGTACATTTGCAAAAATTGTTTACACCTGTCATTGAGATCAGATTTTTTAAATGCACAGTACAAGGTCACTTTTGAGTCTTGAAATACCCCTCATTTAAATTTTTATTCCAATGAGCCAGACCTTCTTGCAGTTTTGTACACGTGGTCTTGAACAATAGTTCTTTAGCCTTTGTGAAAGTATACTGGATGCTTTTTTCATTCATTTTCATTTCATTTCAGTCCTTGTACCTGACCTTTTTCTTTTTCATTTGTTTTGTCTGTGTTTTACATGTACCAGACATCTCAGCAAAGAACCAATTATAAATTGTATTTTTAAGCACATTTTTACTAGCAGTCTATTGTAAAAACACATCATTTGTTCTCATTTCTTAAGTTGAATTTAAGAAAAATGCTAAAGATAACACAGTTTGACAGGATTGGCAATAACAAGGTGATTTACAAAGAAGTACTGGTGCAAAACTGCCACGTCTCAGCATGATATGCAGTGTGGCCTTAAAAAATGTAAGGAAACTGAACAGTTTCTGAAAGCATAAACAGCATAGTCATATCTTTAAGAAACAGGAACAAAGCCTATTTCTAAATCCTAAAGAGTTGATACAGGACCTGAGAGATGCATCCAACTACTCGCTTTTCACTGAAGCCTCATCAGAAATGGTGTTAATGGAAGCCTGGTTGTCAAGAAGCCATTCACAAGGAAGATAGAAGGGGATGAAAGGCTAAGGTATGCCAGATTACACAAGAAAGGAACTGGAAGCCAGTGGAGGAGTTATGAACAGGTCTTATAAAGTGATGAAGTTAAATTTGCAATTTTAGGTTCAAACTGTTGTCAATATATACAGAGGAGATCAGGAGGGAGATGTCTACAGCCATCTGTAAAACATAGTAGAAGCTGTCATAGTTTGGGGCTGTATTGATGGATTTGTGAAAGCAAAAAAGTCATATATTTATCCATGTGGAAAGGACCTGGTTGGCAATAGCTTCATTTACCAGAGCCCAGACATTACTGAATCAGTTTGGAAACATTTCAACAGAGAAAGAGAACAAAGTCAAGGTAGCCAACATCCACAGAAGTGTTTTGGAAGTCCTTCAGGAAGTCTGGAGAAGTATTCCTGTAGATTACTTAAAGAATGACAAGAAAGCTTGTCCAAGAGTTTAGTCTATATTAAGTAATGATAATGATGGTCATACTTTCAAGCTCATCAGAAGTGTACAGTCTCAGTTTTTGCCTTACATACTACATTTCCATGTATGTTTGTATATGTCTTAATAAATCACTATGCCTATTTCCTTATTTTCTGGCAAATTATGATGAAGGTGGCTCAAGACATTTGCACAAACTGAGAATATGTAATATGTCTATATCCAAAACCCAGATATTACGCATTAGGGCTGCTATTCAACAGCAATACCTATTCTTAGATGTCCACTGTTAGTGTTGGTAAAGCAACATAAAGCTCCTGTATCTGCAGGTCATTCTGGTCACATATTTGGTACTACATTTATTAAGCCCTCATGTTGATGTCTGGATTTTTAGATGCACAATGAGATGTTAGCTGCAATTAGCTAATCTGGAACTGAAATTTACAAAGATAAAAAAAAAAAAATCCAAACCACTTTATGGTCTTACCCATCATTTTACAAAACATGCCGGTGACTTTATTGTGCTCCGAGAAGAAAACAAGGCTTGTTTTGCCTTTCATATTTCCTGTCACTTTTCTGGTAAAGTACCTGTCACCCATGATGCACTTTGCCTTCGTACTCTATTTGGCATCCTAGCTTGCGGTGAGCAGATAGGATACCATCAACCTTTTCATTCCTGTATCAGTCCGTTTCTGTGCTGTAGTCGAAACAACAAACACTCTCAGCCTTTGGTGATGGGATGAAAAGCTAAGCCCTGTTCTGGAGGAATAAATAACTTTAAAGATAGTGGAGCTGGAGTGGCACTAAATTATCACAACAAAGATATTCGGTTTGCAAAACTCTCCAATATCAATGTTCTCTTTTGAAATCGAGGTCATGATCTAAAGCAAGGACTCCCAGCTGACTGTTAGTCTGTCTTCTCCTATCAGTAACTGCAGGAAATCACTTCTTCCTCTTGATTGCATCTTATATTATAATTTGCATTGCTTGTCTGATCCCTGATTATTTCGCATTATAATTTAATGATTACATAATCATTCCTTGGTCACAATCATAACTGTGAGACATTTTACCCACCTGAGCATTTGCTGAAAGATACTCTTGCTGGATCAAAATAATATTTTTTAGTTACAGTTTGGTGAAATCTAAAATGTGCTTTTAGCCCAAATCAGCATTAGTGGCATAGATGAATGTGATGGCAAAAGTGAAATTAGTTGATCAAAACAGCCTTTCTGCACAGTCTTGACATATTGCCCATGTTTGGATCGTACTCTCTCTTTGAAATCAAACTTATTTGAAGCAGGACACACATTTTCCAGGCTGTGAGCTTGTGACTTCACTTACGCTCTGAAGCGTTCCTCAATGATACCGAAGACAACCGACTCCTTCTCTCGAGTAATGGAATCTCCCTCTCTTTCAGCCATGACCCCTCTCTCGCTTTCCCCCTCCCCCGCCTGATGATGTCTTTCTCTCCTCTCCCTTTTTTCCTCAAGTCATCAACCACCGACGGCAGTAACTTGTCCTTCTCACTGCTCTTCTCCCTCCAGTCATCTCCCTTTCCCCTCCCGTGAACCTCTCTATCACTGTCACCCTCCGCTCTACTTCGCTCAGCAACAACCATCAACACCCACATATCTGCACACGCGCGCGTGTGCACATTCATGAGAACGCACGCTATCTTTCTTGTATTCACACACATGCACAAAAATCATTCTTCTCCTTCTCTCGCAGTCACTCTCCCTCTCACACACACAGAAAATGCCCATCTCTGTCTCTCTCTGTCAATGTTGTGGAACGCCTCGACTCGCTTTGGGATGCCTGGACTCATCCATCACTGTAGGGAGAGACTTGGATGTGTTATGTCACCTCCTGTCTAGCATATTGTTGCATTTGTGTGTGTGCATTTGTGTAGGACTTTGATTGGTAGCATTTTCACATTTTTAGGGATCTTTATATGAACATATGGAGAGCAGGCCACAATCTAACATATTCTGTTTTTTTGCCAAAGTAAAAATGAGATAGATATGTTAAAATACAAGCGACATATACATTTCTGCTTAAAATGTCTATCTAGGACTGACAATGTTTCACACTACACTGAAAATGGTTAAAAATGGCAACATTGCAGTTTACCACAAAAACAAGCTGTTTAATTAATACAGCTCTGGCAATTTATGATCAGTGGATAGTTTGCATGTTATTTATAGATATTCATATATCTATCCCTTCCCCCAACTAATGAAACATAGATGCATATACGTGTGTGTCTCTGGATGGATGGAATTTTCAGTGGTCCGTACTAGTCCATGTTCCTAGATTCAAGATCTACAAACCAAAATAACGATACTGTGTGACAGGTCATAATGAAAATGCAGTATATACAGTATGATTAACTTAGTTGAAACACTGTGTTCTAATTTGATTTGTGCTGGTTACAGGTTTAAAAATGCACACTGTGGTCTAGAAGAGAACCAAATATAGCACACTACCAGACACAAAGTACATATTCAGTGTCTGTTGAAAAAAAATATCAAAAAATGAGTTCAAAAACCAAACTGGCACAAAGAGCATAAGGTTAAACTTAGAAAAACACTGGACCATGGAAGGAGAAACAAAAGAAAAGAAAACCTAGACAGCATACAGACTGATGGGTGACTGTTTAGAAAAAGGAGGGGATTGGTCCACGTGTAATCAATACAAGTGAGACAATTGGACAGACAGGAAGTAAAAAGTGAAACAAGACGCAAGAGAAATCAGGAAATAACCAAAAGGCAGTTACTAAAAACAAAGACAAGAAGACTCATGCTGAACATGATAGATAAAGTGAAGTAGACACTAACAGATAGATGAGACGGAGGGAGGAACATGCAGCAAAACACTGAGGGGAACAAGAAGAAATAAACTTCAAACAGGAACTCAAGCTCAATAAAAGACAAAAAAAAAAAAAAAAAAAAAACAGGAACAGGAGAGCGATCCCAGGATTGCAGCAATCCAAACACACACCAGAGACTCCACTAAAAGCTCAGCAGTAACTAGAATTAAAATAAAAGATTAACAATAAAAACTCAAAATTACAATTATAAAATCAAACCCTGGATAGAAAAGTCAGTAATAAAAGGCGTTTTTTGTTTGTGGAACATTTAAAAAATACACAGTCCAGAATTAAAAATAATAAATATGATATAGGAATTTGTTTTCATTCCGTCAACATGAGGCTGGTGGAAGTGAGGACAAACCAAAACGGTAAAATTGAAATTCCATGCTATGGTCATGAAATCAAAGCATCCACCTGAAAGATGCTAAAAGCCTCCCTAGAGCTGAGAGGCACTGCAGTCAGGTAAGAGCTCTCTGTTGGTGCAGTGCTCTCACAGAAAAAATAGAGAGCTCTACCTCCAACACTTACCACAACACTGAAAAGTTCCTGTGGTCTGGAAGCACCTGTTATACCCAGCTAGCATTATTTATACATTTGCACTACTCCACATTTTAACTAATATTCCTTAGGGAATTTACTCATATGCACATTGTAGTATATTTACTCGTGTGGCTTGAAGTGTTTAAAAAAATATGAGCTGCTGGAGTTTGTTTATCCATCGTGTGTATTTCTCAGGGTTGTACTTTACCCGGGTACTCTGCTGAATGCAGATGTGTTACCATTTCTTCAAAACATGTTTTTTGCCTGAAAGTTACTCACAGGTTTGCTTTTTAAAATTGCTTTTTGATATAATAAATCAATTTCTGCTTTATAGCGTTTCAATAAAGAAATGTAACCAGTGCTATGTCTGTATTTACAACTCCTAAAAAATATTATAAATAAGCAATAATTATGTACATCGGCAACCAGTAGTAGCATAAGGCAAAGTGCAAATTTCTCCTTCTGTCTGTCCTGCTATTTCTTGCTTTAGACTCCAGCAGCATCAGTCTTTTTCTCTATCTCTTACCCTGTAACAGTGTCTTCAAAACAGCAGACAGGGTGATAATGTGTCAGGTAGAGCAGCACAGAGAGCTGCTCTTTATCGTGTGTCAGTGGGTTTTCAGATTTATGCATTTTCACTCCTTCCTCTTTTACTTGGGGTCGTGTTTGTTTTAAACCTGCTCTAACAACATGAATGGTAATATAAAAACAGCTAACCACATAGAAAGAAAGCCAATTAACAGGAAGATGAAAAGAGTGACACCACAAAGGAAGGAAAAACTTGTGACAGATGAAAAAAAAAATCAAAAGACAAATAAGAAGAGACGGACAATGTTTCCTCTGTATGCACGTCAGTCTCCGTGTCCATGAGTGGCCTTAAAGTAAGCGATATAGACAGCAAGTCATTTGAAAAGCTATTAGAAATGTTTCAAATCTCCTTGGAGAAAATGCAATAGAAAATAGAAAATGCATAATGGAACAAGATGTATCTAATCGTGCCAACAGTTAAGCAGGAGCACCTAGATTGCTTCTCTTATCCTACAGCTCCCTACCTCTCTATCCCACTCATCCCTTCCATTCCCTGCCTTTTTAATCTTGCTGAGTGATTTTGAAATGCTGATTTGGATGTCGGGCATCAGCTTGAGGTGAGGCCTTCACTTTTATCTGACCTCTCCATCCCCCGTAGGTCTGTAGTGGGTGTAATACATCTTAATAGATCAGCTTGGATGGTACTGAATTATTGCCAAAAACTGCCTGTGTGCATGTTTTTAAATAGGACCAGTAGTCTAATAGACTCACTACGTTTCCATGGGAAGTTATTATTGTCGAACCACCCTGCAGCTCTGAAACAGAATTTCTACAATAAATAAGCAATATTGTCTCTTTTTCAGTGCTGCGGTACTTATTTAAAAGCTTTCAGTGTGATATACTGTAAATGCTGTTGTCAAAACCATATTTCTCAGAGATTATATCAAAATAAAAGGTAGGCCGCAGAAAGATTAAACTAGAACCCCCAATTGCTTTGTGAGAACCGCTATCTCATATAAACAGCCTTTGTCTGTGCTTTTTACAGGCAGCTGAGAGATTTGTAGGTCAACTGGCTTTTGGCAATTGCAATTATTGCAAATGGATTTTTTTTAGCAGTAATAACCAGTGTACTGACTGGACTGGTAGATAGGAAACAAGCAGCAGAAAGAATAAACAGCTAAAGGCAATGATCTATTTACAGCTTACTTCTGAAAAACAGCAGACACAAAGAGTATGTATACTGTACACATGCTAAAAGTTGCATGCTTAGTCCCAGAAAATGCACCAGTGACCCAGTTACTCTTATCTGGTTGCTCCTGAAAACAATTGTTTAGGTAAATAAAATAATATTTTTATCATGTTTTTCTACCATATCAATCCATACACCGAATGATCTGATCATTTCTCGATGGGGCCTGCATTCTCATTGTTTATTACCACATTACCACTGATAATAGTTTAATGGATCACAAACATTTACATTTATCTTAAAGTAGTTTGCATACAGCAGAGTAGTGCTGTCTGATCAGTTTTGCGGCATTTGGCTGAATGTGAGCAGAGAGTGTAGCCCTGTACACTTCAGAATTCACCCTGCTACTTCATCCTGCAGGCACATCATCTATAAACACTAGTGTGCCTGGTTCCACTGGCGGGCATACATGCCCATGCCATAACATTGCCGCCATCATGTTTGACAGATTATATGGTATGCTTTGGATCATGAGCTGTTTCTCACCCTCGCCTTTTTTTTTTTTTTACATTTCAGAACTGTGTCAGCTCTTTTAGATGTTTTCGGTCAGATCTGGGCTTTTCGTCCTTGAGTGCGACCGTTGGTTTGCACTTTTCTGTAAACCATCCATATTTAGATTCACGGAGGTGTCTCTTGATTGTACACCTTTACACTGAAACACCCACCTCATTAAGAATGTTCTTGACTTGGCTAGATGTTACAAAGTTGTTTTTCTTAACCATGAAAATAATAAATAATTTCCTTTAGTGCTGCTGAGCTGGTAAGTGCATCCAGCCCTTCTAATAATATAGACCAGATTCTTGATTTGGCCACTTTAAAGTTTCTCTGATAGGTTTATTTTGTTTTTCTCAGGTTACTCGAGACTTTCCTCTCTCTCTTCCTCTTGCAACAACATGCATTTAGGTCAAAGTACAATTTTCAGGTATCGGTACTTGAGTATTTTTTTCTTGCTACATTTTACTTTTACTCCCTACATTTTTAAACAGGACTGTTACTTTTGCTTTCACGCATTTGCGTCGAGTTATTTCGTCACTGCGAGCCTTAAAACATCAAACCAATCTGAACCTAAACAGAAACACATGAATGGCAGTGCTGTTCATTTATTAATAACAATATAATGTTGCATAAAACGAGATGACATGTGCCAAAGTCAGGGTTTTGTTGTTGTTGTTTTTGTCACAATACCGGAACAAATGCAGGTGTCCCAAAGTTGCGGTACTTCGGTATATCCAGCCAGCGCTACAGAAGAGGACTTTGGCAGGTAATTTCAAACATAACATTTCGATCAGCTCAACAAACATCATGTTTGTGTGCAGTTTGTCGTGTGTTGCTAGCTAAAGGTCTAGCTGCTGTATTTCACAGGGAGAGAAAAGTAAGACAGCTAACTTGACTCAGAGATGGAGAAAGGCAAGAAAGACAGGACAGCAGAGGTGGATTAAAAGGTAACTTTATAGTGCCTAATATGAAGACAGCATAAACAGTGTTCTGTCAGTGCAGAGGATGGAAATCAGCCAGGACAACTCATGAAACATCTGCTGACATCTGGTTGAATCAAGTTGAGTACATCCACAAAGAGCAGCAGGTCAGCTGTCCACAGCCTGTACACTAAGAAAATCTACCAGAGCTCTAATTAGAAATTATTTTGAGTTGTGATTCTTTCCCCCACACTGAGCCATTACAACCAATTTTAGGGTTCCCCCACCTGCTAAATCCCACTTTAACCCCTGACTTTACATATTTGTACATAGAGAAACATTTTCCTTCCTTTGCTTCAGATTCAAGCTGAGTATAATTAGAATAAAAAAAGTTAGACTGAAGTTTGTATTCCCATCTACTGATATTTTTTTATCATTATGTTAATATAGGCCTCTAATAAAAATTTATACTAAAAATTACAATGAGGAACTATAAATAAGAAATTCAAGACTCACATTCATTGTTTAGACATTAGGACAACTTCAATTGTCATGAAATAACAGGGGAATAGGCCTCACCTGGCTTCAGAACTGCTTGTCAGTCAGCTGTCCAATTATTTCTGAGCCTCTGAAAATGGGAGATTGTCTATAAAAATGGGTGTAACTCCTAAACTGGTAATACATTTTTTTTTGTAAAGTCCTTTATGAAAGCCTGCACTTCAATCATATTGATTGTGGGTGGTGTACATAGGGAAAATATCTGTTTTTGTCTAGCAGTTATAGCCTTAACTATGCTTTGGGGCATGCTGTTGCATTTTTTGGACAAACATTAGGATAGCCTTCTGATTTTTTTTTTTTTTGCCTTAATAGCATATGCATCTATATAGCTGAAGTGTTATATTATTTACAAAAGTGACTTGTGCACACAGAGATGACAGTGATAAACTAGTATCTGTTAGGATGCTAATTAGAATATAAGAAGATTGCATGTTTTATGTGATGAAGATTAATTGATTAAGTAAGCTTTAATTTTTAAGAGGCAAAACTGGTGACATTTCTGTGCTGCTGGAAAGACATTATTCAAATGACTGAAAGGACTGGGTTTTTTTTTCATGCATGGTAACTGTTAGTCTGCAAGTGGCCTAAGGGTCCTTGCTGTAAACAACAAACAGTATAAATCTCTGCTTTTCTGGCCTGAGGAATTTCATCTTCATTGACTGATTCTGAAGCAAAACCAGTGCCAGCATTCAGTGGTTGTAGGAAGGTAGCAAGGTGTCTATAAGGATGTGGAGGAGTCTGACATGGTGGATGGACGTAAGACCAGAGTTTGCATTCCATTATAAGGTTGCAACGAAGGTTATTACATTATTATTAAAGACTAAAAATTATTCTCACCAACAATAGCTTAATTAATTTTAATCACAGTCTTTACCTAATATTAATCATACTTAGGTTGCCATTAACCGATAATACATGGCACTCAGTGCGAAATAACATTGTAATCTGAGATTTAGTAAACTTGTCCAACGATTGGCAGCTTGGTAGCTCACTTTTTCTGCATGATACTCCCATCCCATTTCTGTCTTTCTCAGATTCTCCTATTTACTAAAGCCAAAACTGCTTAGTGATAAGCTTTTTTTGATGGATAAGACATGCAAATCAGTTTTGATTCAGAGCGTCTGACGGGTATTATATTAAAGATTGCATTGGTATTTGTCATATATAGATTTCAAAATATTTTTCAAATTCAATTCATTTTATTTCTTTTGTCCAAATCAAAAAATTTCAGAGACCTTAAATGAAGCTTTCATTTTGTGGGTGTTTGCACCGTTGGCCTGTGGCTGTGAAACCTCATTGACAACAGCAGTATATAGCACATAAAGGCAGCCTCAGACACATTGTTTAGGCTGGGTGGTTACAGTCACGTCCTTTTCAGAATCATATTATTTGCTCCAGGATGTGGAACCACCCTTAAACAGCGGGGTTTACACTCTTTATTGTCAGCCGCAGTGTGGATTCAGTTGTTTAAAATCTGTGGCAATAACAGTAATCTGGGTGGCTCTGACTGCTAGTCGAGGGTGAGCTGCGATAACGTCTTTCTCCTTCCCTCTCGCTGCGCTCTTCTCTCCTAATCTCCTCCATGCTGTCTGGCTGGCGGTTAAGTGGTGGTTTCTCTTTTCGTTTGAGGTCCCTACAGGGCTTGGCAGCAGAGGCGATGGACCCTACAAAGAAATGGTGTGGAAATTGCTTTGTGCTTTTCTCCAGCCATCGCAAGCTGTGCAATTTACACCTGGGCGTCTCCTACCTTCCACTTGACACAGGGTGAGAATACTGAATTTACAAAAAGATGAGACACGGAGCCATGAACAAAAATAGAGAGGGGAAAGGAAAAAAAGAAGACATCATACCTATAAAAGAGTGAAACGATAGTGTACCTGACTGGAAAAAGAGAAGATATCAGATGGAAAGACAGGACATGAGTAAAAATATTGTGTGAAACATAGAGAATAAAGAGAAAAGACGATTCTTTGCTAAGCCTTTTAGTTGCAACTATTGTATTTTCAAGTTAGGAGAATCTCTTTTTCCACATTTGCATTTGTGCATATGGCTGTTACTTCATTTGCAAGATTTTCTCCAGTCCTTTTCATTTCCCCAGACGCACAATTGTTGTTTTTCCCCGAGTGCGAAACGACCGCAGTAATGTTTCCCAAACAGTCTGTTGCCAGCACAGAATCCCTGGACAGTGAGTGAGAAAAAATGAAAAAAACAAAAAACACCTGTCACTTATCATAAGTCATTTTTTGTGGGTCATTTTATTTTCCTGCGTGGATTCATGGGGTACATTATCACTGCCGAGGGACCCACAAAATCAGCCTCCACCACATTAACTCTTCATGAAGCAGACCCTGGATTTGTCTCTTAAGGAATGCTGTGTCACCTTCCAGCTGTGCCTGTTTTCTGTAATTTTCTCTATAATGTTTTTCGCCTTGTCAACTGATCATTTTAATTAGTGTGATGGGCTTGTGGTGCATTACACCATTTCACTTACACATGCAATGCAACATGTCTTTGGACAGCTTACATTATACTCTCTGTAGTATTTAAATAAATAAATCGGGCTACACACCATTAGACAGTTGGTTCTGCTCTTCTTGATGCCATGGCTGGCTTTAAAGGTCAGAGCTGTTTTCCTGATCTGCTTCAGGTGCTGTGTCTGAGGATTGCTGCAGACTGGACAGGGTGCAAAGCAGCAGTCAAACTATTCTGCCTTTTCACATACGAAAGCAGCTCACTCCTCTGTATTTCAAGCTGTTAAAGTGAAACTTTATGGTGATAGTATGTCTTATCAAATTGTACTTCTTCTTCTTTGAGAGCGCAGTCACTAAAACTGGCTTCAGCCTTATTAAAGCCTATTAAACATTACTGCAAGGTAAAAAAAAAAACTAAAAAGAAAGTATACTTAGATAAGTATTTTGACAGTATTTCTGGAATTTTACCTCTGTCAGTACCACAGTGGATTTTAAATCACAGAGCAGACTTTCAGCTTTATATATATATATATATATATATATACATATGTATGTGTATTTGTACACGTATGTGTGCATGTACATGTCTGTACTTACAGATACTTATAGATATCTATTAGTTACATAGTAATAGTAATAGTAGAATAGTTGAAATTTATTACTTGCATATTTCCCCCACAGCCCTCGATCCATAACACATTCTGGGTATGCGTGTACATAGAACCTCAGCTACCGCTGTATATATTGCATTGCATTGCATATTGTGTTATCTTGTTTATTTGTATTTCTTGACTTTATATTCTGGTACACTCTTTGTATTCTTCTGCTATCTGTACCTGAGCTGTGGTAACACACAAATTTCAATAAAGATCAATAAAGATCAATAAAACAACCGATCAATAAACAACTGATCAATATCTTATCTTATCTTATCTTAATTCAAGAGTTTAACAAAAGTACCTTTTTAGGAATAAGAGCGAATTTTATGTATATAGTCCCCAATTCCAGGAATTTAAAAATTAAAAAAATGATCATATCTCTTTGGATCTCATATTGAAAGCTCCAGAGAACAACTACCTAATGCAGTTTCCAGATGAACTCTATCTTTTGCTTTTGCTTACAGGGGCGTCCACACAGAAACCGATGTGCTTGTCATGCATCGCTCTGGGGCTGAAAATTGGTTGCTAGCAGACTTTCCTTGATCTGGATTCCTAGGTAGTCTTCTAATTAATTTACTACCTTGTCATATGTCAATCAGTGTTATCCTTTCCTCTCATTGGTAGTCAATTCAACCTCTTGCCTCAAAGCTGAGAAAAGTTTAACTTGAAACCCACAAACTTCATGTTTTCAGCAGCTAATTAACCCATTGTCACTGAATGTTATTGTCAATCTGTGGTCTCTAGTCACCACGTTACTCCAGATTACTCCCTCTGTGGATGCCATTAATCTTTTAATGGATAATGAGAGAACAGAAACTGTGGCAGAGATCGTGAAACAGCCATGTGCCAAAACTACTAAACATTAATGCAAAACTTTAGTTACAACTCCTGAATTAAAGCTGAAAGTCTGCACTTACAGTAAATTATCATTTTCTAAATGCTTATGAACCTGACTGCACACCCTATAGAAATACTTAACGCACACATGAAAGTATAATTTTACAGAAATGGTTGATATAGAACCTGGAAATTGAACAACTTTTATAACAGTGAGTTAAGCTTCAACTCCGGCTCTCCAATAACCCAGGAGTATAAAACTGTGCTCTGGTGAGATAAGGAACTACTTTTCTTTTCGTACACCATCCTGAGGCAGTTTTTAATGTCACTCCTCCTCCCGCAATTTAATATCAGCCGTCCAGATTTTAGTTATCAGAAAGCAATGGATGACCTTTCATATATTTTGTAATAAAATGATCATTCAGCAGAGTCTTAGCGTGGGTTTGTCCATTCAGCCACGACACTCAAATCCTAATCAGTTAAACAGACGCAATTCGTGTTTATCTCCTAGGTAAGCATTATGTATTCATGTGTGTTTCAAACATGATACGGAGAATGGCTGCCTGTGTGTGTGTGTGTGTGTGTGTGTGTGTGTGTGTGTGTGTGTGTGAGGGGCATCAGAGTTGGAGGTAAATGGATGCACTGTGATTGGCCGTGATGTTTATTCATAATCAAAATGATATGAGGCAAATGTAGAGCGCAGCAGGATATCAGATTCAAAATCTGAGCGGAATAGTAATGACCAGAGCATAGCATGCAAATTTCTGAAAGTTTTATATGTATATATATCAGTATACATAAATACGGGGCATCCTTTTAGTCTGAATCACTGAGAAACAAATGTGAATATTTTTAGCTGCTTCAATAGACATTAAAAAGAAAATAAAACACAGCAGATGAGGGACGCGCAAAAAGACAAATGGAAAAAGAGGGAGAGTCTTAACTGAGAATCAAAGTCAACATCATCATTTAAGAGAGAGGGAGGAGATGTGAGAGAAACTGAGCAGCAGCACATGGATAAATAAAATCACTGAAAGGCAGAAAGGGAAAAGCCTCACAGCAAAGACCTCCTGGAAGAAAAGCAAGACAGGGAGGAGCAGAACATCTTTGTGAGGATAAAAGAAAAAGCGTAATCGCCCAGTTGTTTCTTTTTCTCCCACAGGCCCCTTAGAAAACAACTGGCGCTTTAAGCTTAGACAGATAGCAGACAGAAGGATGACGGTTAGAGAAGTGGAGAATACCACAGAGAGTTGGGAGTCTGGCACACACACACACACACACACACACACACACACACACACACACACACACACACACACACACACACATTCCTACCCATGCAAAATACGCACAAGCATGCATACACACACTAACTCAGAGACAAACATGCATTCCCACACACTTGGAAACACCCACAGAGATACGCGCACACATCCCAAACAGCAAACACACATATTTCCTGTTGGTACAAAGGCGCCAACAATCATAGTCTACAAATGCGCACACATGCACACACTGTCTCTCTCCTTTCTCTTCCTTCCGAGTCCCCGTGGAGCTGTGATGATGGAGATGGAGAGCAGTGTGTATTGACTGTGACTGTGACACAAAGCTGCATCCAACACATGAACCTCAGAGGAAAAAGGTTCTGCTTCAAAAGCAAGACCTCCAGTCTGCTACTTCAACACTCCCTTATAAAATTTTGTGAAGTAAGCAAACACTGAAATGAAACTTCTACGGTTTGGACAGAAATATGGTGCAGATTCAATCAGTCAGAATGCACAAGAATAACAACGATATCACTAGTCAAAGTTTTCTTTGTGTATGTAGTCTGACAAGCAAAACTGCTTCTTTTCCAGCATAAGAGATGATAAGCAAATAGAACATTAACATTTTTTTCACGTAATAATGTGAAGAGTTACATAATCTCATGGTGTTAAAATGTTACTGGATATCTTGCAGGCTCTGCACATTTGCATTTCAGGACATCCTGCTGATTTCACAGCCAGGCTCGCTGTCTGTCATTATGATTGTCCATCTGTCTTTCCACCCACATGTCTGTCACTATGTTGGGCAAAGTTTCTGACAAGCTAATACATAAATTTTCATGCATCTTTTTTTTTTTCATTTTGAAGAGAAATAAAAGATAGAATAAACCACTTTGATGACTTAAATCCAACTTTGCTAGTATGAAGGCTTAAGCTATGAGTTTTTAGCCACATTTCATTGCCCACAGGCCATTTTTTTTCCCAGTATATTATGCACTTTTTCAGCCATGATGGCCTTTTGCTGCCCTAGCAACTTCTACCACTTGGTTAGGATGCCTGCACAGTGGGTGGTGAAAGTGGGGGGCATCGTAAGAATCCTCTGTGGGTAATGACATTCTTCTCAAGGTCTGCATACACTGCTGAGAAGATGAGGCCGGCAACTTCATGTGTGACAGAGAGGGCACATGTCTCTCCACTCCCTGCGGGCCAACAATTTGACCAGGCATCCTTAAAATGGACTGAAGATCTTTAAAGTATTTATTGTTGCAATTATTTGAGAATGTTGTGCATGTTAGTCTTGTCATACTTTCTCTTAAAAGACAAAATGTTGGCAGAATTTCCTTTTAAAATTCATAGTCATTTCTGAAATAGCAGGCTGCACTCAGCTATGCAAGGTGATCAAAGGCGAAGGAAATAGTGGACTCTGGGGGATTTCTTTTATAGTTAAAGTTGTTTATGGCTGTTGATTGATTTCCTTGAGGAATGCACCTAATCAAGACCAGAGTTTCTTTTAACAACTGATCAAAGTAAACAAAATCCATTTGTCTGTTTAGCTGTCTTCTTCCAGTTTTGCCAGTAAACTGTAGCAGAGCTATTAAGCTGCATTAGGTTATTGTAAATCATTGTAAACAGTTCCTATCTAACGCGTTCTAAAAAAAAGGAGCCAGTAAAATGCAATGAATATGCTTTCAGTGACATTAATGTTCTTAATATACACTGCACAGTGAGACAGTGGTGCACTGAGCAGAGCAGAGGTAATTGAAACCTCAATTTTGTTGAGCTTTTATCTAACTGTTCAAATCTTTGTGGCCATAGCAAATTAATTTCTCAGGTGAGTAATTAAGTAACGTACTGCATTACTTTAGTAGTAGCAAGTAATGTGTGATGCATTACTTTTCTTGAGTCACAACCCCAACATTGGTGAGTCTCTTAAATGTCTGACTGCTTCGTTATCTAGCATTGGTCAGGCCAAGACCTCAGTTACAGCTCCCATGACATGAAAAACATGACAATAAAGAAACAGCTTGCATTGCAGTGTAGGCGTTTACCAGACTGTAGTCACAGACATTTCCTAATTCTGTCTTTACCGCTCATAGTGCAGTAAATTTGCATCTTTGTCACCTGAGTAAAACCAAAACTTCACAGGGCTGCTGTAGCTAGTTATCTTTACTATCTTTAAGGCGTGAACCTCACTGTCAGAGGAGAGGGATAAGGGAAGGATATTCTGTTCACAAGCAGTAAATTGATAAGAATGACAACAATTGCAAAGAAAAACAGTCACATTAACAAATCAGTCAGCAGGTGTTCAGTCACATTTTTACAGCTCTGGCAGCATTTCAAACCTCTCCTGTTGCACCAGAAATTGTTTTACCGACAGATGTTCCACATAATCACTGCATTTAGCACTCCTGTTCTGAGATGCAACACTGTAATGATACAGTTGCTGACAGAGGAAAACCTCTCAAATATGAATGTGGTTTTTATAGCACTAGCCATCCTATTAACCCTCCTCCAGAGTATAATTAAAATAAAAGAATACTAAAACATAATTCCCTGAAACAGCAGTTGAGCTGCTGAGCTGCACAAGGTTTCACTCTGTCCACCACAAAAGTCTCCTGTAGATCAGTTTCCTGAATTAAGATGGATTTATGGTGATATATTTAACATGAACATAAATGTGTTTTTTGCTTCTTGGTTCTTTCTTTCTGTATCTGTTATTTCCATTTTCCATGTTTTTTTTATGGGTGGAAGACTTTGGACATAATTATTTGTTTTCAATTCTTCTTCTCCTTATTGAAATGAAGTAATAACATTTTCCTAGTTCTGCTGACAAAGAGTGATGGTAAACCTTAAAGCACAGTTGAACTTTTCTGGCCTTTTAGCGAACTATCTAATAGGTTTAGTTAACTAATATTCTATGACAGGTACTTATGTCTACAGATAACAGAGGAGGGGGCAACTCCAGGGCTTATAATACACAGGCAGAAACTCCCCGAGGACCACAGCACTAGGATTTAAAGCAACAACAAAAAATTGAATTACTTTAAAGTACTTTCCGAGTAACATTGAGGGAATTAAGTAAATATGAAAGTTATTCTTTTTATTCCCTAGGGTAGGAGTTGAGAGTTGGGTTAACAAGGGATCAGAATGGAGAGGAGGAATAACAAGGATCCGCTCTAGCGATCTACCTCGTCGCTCCACCCATCCGCTAGTGCTGCTAATATTTCTGCAACTTCTTTGACGCCTACAATGAGGGGAAATCTTGTTTTTTTCATGACCCTTGCCAGGAGACCACCTAGCAATCAGCTCTCAAACAGAGAATCACACTGTTGCACCCCAGCAGTGCACATGCTAACATGATCTTCTCTTTTTTTCAGAGGAATCTCAATACACACAGCTCCATCATATGAAAAGATTGCAGACGAAGATGTAAATTTTAGTTCCTTCTTCCTGCTTTTTCAGTTCTCTCATAATTAGGTCTAAACCTCTTACAGCCTTATAGCCTATTAGGTAAGTAAGTAACCGATAGACATGCTAGAGTTCAGTTTTAAACAAGTTAACAATATTAATTCTATATATGGATGCAGACATGTATCCAGCATCATATATGGATTTTACCTGGACGTTCTTGTGTTGTCAGGTGTCCTTTCTTGTTTACTCCTCTACATTACACACATCTTTTCCATAGAGAAGGTTACTAAGTAGAAGGTAAATAAAGGAGAGCACATAATGCATATCAATACTTTAATTTTCTTAGACTCAATCAAACTGAAACTATAAAGGTTGACAGAAATGCAATGATTTAAGGTCACATCTCTTCTAAAATAGGAAAGCTTTGTGACTCTTCTTTTTTTTAATGTGCATAAGAAAACACTTGTTTAGTTTCAAGTTAAACACACATATTTTTGTGTAACAGTAACAGCAGTTGCTGGACTCTTTCTAGATTCTTAAAGTTTATTGTTACCCAGTAACCCCTGCTGCGTAATTTTGCCAACAGCAAAGCAACAGATGCTATTATAGTGCTGGAAATCCAACTCTAATTTTCTAACAGTGCAAATTTCAGAATACGGATGTCACAGTGCACTCTCTTTTGTGCCATTCAAACTCCACCAAAATAATGTCTCAACGCTCAGCTGTGAATCTATGGCACAACCTCTGGCAGACAAGATATTTCTCACCTCTCAACGATCACTGTTTTCACATTCAGCACGTCAAGATGTCTTTCTCTCCCTTACTTTTACAAATCTCAAACAGAATTATTCAGTCATCGCCCATGGCTATAAAGACAAAGCAAGAAGCAGAAGGAGAGAGAGTTACAAAGAGAGTAGTGCAGAAAGAGAGCGAGATTCTGTTTATATTCCTTTTTCTAAAATCTTTCTTTTAATCAACAGGGCTGGTTATAGGGACTGACAGAATGCTTTCGACAGATCAAATAGCTGGACAGAAGATGGTTTAAAGAGCATGGTATTCATTAGAGCTCTCTTAGGTGTCTCCATTTTTTCCCCATGTTTGCCCCCTTCTGTTTTCACCCACTTTAAATTCACAATCTTGTCTGACTTGTTATTTTCTTTCTTTTCCCTTCTCCTTCTCTATATCTTATTAGACCTCCCTAAAACAAAGACTAGTAAAATGAAAGCTTAGAGAAAGCTTGTTTTCTAGCATGGGTTATGGGTTAAACCCTGTAGCTCAGGTGGCTTTTCTGTCTTCTTCTCTGGCTAAACCAAACGGTTCCTAGAGGAATCAGCAGGGGGCAGGAGAGACTCTCAGCGAATAGCGAGGAGCACCCATTCCTGTGGTCAGAAGAGTTTGCAAAGCGAGAACAATACAGACGTCTTAATTTCCTTTTTCTTTCACTTTACAGTCAAACGCTGCCTTTCATGAGCAGACAGAAGCTGATATCTCAGAATTTAAAAATAAAATGCTTGATTAGCCTTCCTTCAGCATGACATATTTATTATCTGGAGAAACTGTCATAAAATGCAGGACAGTGGAGAATTATGGAAAAACACTGGTTTCCTTTTCTGTTCCAGTTGATCACATTTTGACAAGTGTTGCAATTTTCTGCTATATTTGTACTTTAATGTAAATCTATTGCACTGCCACTTGGATAAAAAACAACAACCCCCCCCCCCAGAAAAAACACTCTTTTTTTTCTTTAATAGCAAAAATGGTTTTAATGGTTCAATTTAAGCTTTCAGCTAAATCAGAATACGATAAACCATTAAGCCAGCTGTTTTCACAGGTTACTATTCCACACCATCATCATGTCCCCCTTGTTCCCTAATACTTTTCTCTGTCCAGGATTAACAAGAGACTGGAGATGAGGTGATAGGATTAAGGATTGTTTGCTGAAGAGCCGGTCACACAATATCTCAACATTTCAAGATGGGCTTCAGTGGTTAAGTGAAGAGAGAGAGAAGGAGAAAGTGTCTCCAAAGAAGGCGCAATTGCATCCCTCCACGTCCTCTGAGCCAGCTGGATTACCATTACTAAAACTACACAAACAATTGCATTGCAGATGCATTTTGAACTTCAACCTTTTCCGCAAACAAAACCCTGCCATTAATGCAACCAGTAAGAAGCTCTGAACTGTAAATATTTACAGCCTAGGACACAGTGCCCCGGAGAACTGACGAAAGACTCAAAGAATCATTTAACTGGACTATAGTGGCTGCATGCCAAAGCCCGTTACCTCATTAAGACGGATTTCTCAAAGAAAATGCTAATTGGCCTTGCTTCCTAAATAAAAGCGTGTTTCTTTCAGCGTATCACTCTGGCCTATAGCGAGACTTGTTTAATGAGATGGGTTGTCTAATGAAGGATACCGCAGTCTTGGATCGAGTGTTCGGTTCACCTTGGAGTGTAATGCTGCTTCAAGGAGTATCCCTCTATCTCTCTCATTATCCGTTTTCCTCCTTCCATCGTTGTCTTCACACCACCTCGTCAGTGCACACAGAGTTTGTGTCTTCCAGGTCAACAGGCAGGACAGGAGATGCAAAGTGGGGTTTGCAAGTTTTGCCGTGTAACTTTCCCAAGTTTTCTTTAGTTTGACAGCTCTTTGAATACATTACATTAATTTGCCTTTTGTGTGCTATCATTAAGAGTTTCTGTGTTTAGTTTTCAACTTTGGCAAAAAGCTCTTCAAGTTCACAAATTAGATGACACTGTCCACGATCAAAAGAGTATCAGAGAAATTGTCTACTTTTAAAACATTTTTATTTAATTGGACAGTCTGCTGTGGTCATGTGAGTGACAGGAAAGCTAGGAGGACAGAAGGTGGTTGGCTGCGAGTCAGATTCAAAGATATTGCAAGTACGTACCAAATACTACAGCCCACTGAGGCTTAACTTCTCCAAACAGCTGCCAATCAGTGACAGACAGGACACTGTGCTATGCTCTGGTCATTCCTCTGATCATATCAGCCTTGTTATTTAGTAGTTTCAAATTGGGCTTCCAGTGACAAACACTCAACAGTCACAGAGTTAACAGCACTTTAGCCTTTAGAGTTGCAAGTTAATGAGAGATCTTAAATAATCATTCAGGCACCGGTTGTGGTTGTTACTGTGGATAACAAGTAGCAATAACAAGATCAATATAGCTGGGTAATGAGATTTCGAGATATTAAATCAAAGGTCAACTGATTCTAGCCTTTCTGCACTTCAGCAGTGCAAAAAAAAACCATGTTGTTCTTTTTCCCCCACATGTTAATTCTTTTGGGTGCTCTCAGCGACCCTTATATAAAGTACTGAATGAGTAGTACGGGATACTATTTTATAATGATACTTTCATTGACTGCATAGTGGCATAATATTTGGTTTCAGTCATTGTATAAAAAAGGCTTAAAGTCTGAACCTTCCAGATCAGTGAGAACTCACCAAATTAAAGGTTAAAAAAAGAGCAAAAAAACAAAAAGTCTCTTTTTAAGAGCGCTGACAGAAACCTACATAATGAAAAGATAATCACAGACTCATTTAAGATGGATCTATTACTATAATGTTAAAGTTTGATTAAAAGTCTGATTGAGATATAGATAACTTAAGGTTGTTGTACAGTTGGTTGGTGTTTAAATACGTCCAGGCTGTGCCTGTGTGGTCTACATTTCACTGCTATAGCATGAATTACATTTCTATCAGCTATTACCTCAGTGTGCACCCGCACACACTTGTTGTGTTTACACCTAAAGACCAAACGTATTCACACACAGACATTTGGACACTTATCCCTCCTGCTGACACACACGTACAAAAACACACATTCATCGGCTTTGCCCTCCTGGTTTGTCCGTGGCTGCTGGCTGTCCTCAGGTATTGGTGGTATTTGTAAAGAGCTTAATTGCCCAAGTGTCTGGAAAGTGGCAGTTGAGAGTGTGGCTGGCTAATGAGCTCCCTGAGAGAGGGTCAGTAGTTAGCTGAAGCAACACTGGGCTCTGCTCCCTGATAAAGGTCACATACCTCCAGAGAAAAATGCCACGGTGTGATGTGATGACCAAAGGAAAGGGGACTAGCCAGCATATCACTTGCCATTAAAAGAAAAGAGTAAACCTTAGAAGGGATGAAATTCTTTAGGGTGAGATGGCAGGTCCTCCACTACAGCAGAAAGACAACCTGCTGTGTGATAGTAAGTGGTGTAGGGAGGAGGCGTAGAGCACAAGATGCACAGAAGCTGTAAGAAATACACTGAACCAAGATCGCTGTTTTGGTGGTAGGGGTTTGAGTTGCTTTGGCATTTTAGGATTCTTCTTTAGTACTCTATTGTTTTTTAAGTGTCTCATCACTATGAGATTGAGTTGTTTTTTTTTTTTTTGTTTTTTTAAATATCATTCATTTTTATTTATATTAATCACATTTCATTATATATGAGCAAACAAACTCGAGGAAAAAGGGGAAATATACACACTTAACATGTTTCTTGAACATCTTGAAAATTCGTGTTAACAAAAAACTCTGTAAACATTTATCCACTCTCTCTCTGTCACTCTTGGGGAGTCACTTCAAGTCCTTGGGACAAGGAACCAAAGCTATGTAAAGCGTGTGTTCTCAACGAGGATTCTTCTTTAGTACTCTATTGTTTTTTAAGTGTCTCATCACTGTGAGATTGAGTTTTTGATTGCTGTTCTGGTTTCATTATCATTCCAGTATCTTGAGCATTAGTTCTTCTGTTATTTGGGTTCTAGTTACTGTTTCTTTAACGTGTTCTGACTGGCTGTTATAATGATTTAATATTGCTAGTGTTGGTTTAGAATCATTGGATTTCCATTCAGCTTCAGGACCTGGTTATTTGGGTTATTTGCCTCTCTTTCTTTTCTGGTGACCTTTGATGACCTGTCATTTGGTAAGTTATGCATCACTGCTGTAGCTTTTTTTATGAGGCACAATTTTTGCCTTGAATATGAATGATGTTGGTTATGTTACAGTTTTAAGTCTTGGTGAATAGCTGTCAAGTGTTTGCAGACAAGCTGGTATTTTCCATACAATCTATGGGACACAACGGCAATGTGCTAGCATCCAGTTTTACCTAGTGACTGCCAGCAACCTCCACAACCTCCAGCAAGTGGGTCAATGACTCGTCTTACGCCTATGTGACTCAAGCCTTACATGCCTCAGGAGACTCCAGAAGAGCTACAGTACAGTCTCACTTGGGGGCTAAATTCACAGTGCACAACCTTGACAATGTCAAAACCTTCCTAACCATGTTCCTGGTCTAACCCCTGATACTTCTGGGTTTGGGTTAAAAAACAAAAGTAGAGTGCAGAGTGTAAGTTGCAATAATAGGACATAGCGACTGCACTGAAAGTGGACCAGAAATCAATATATAATATCTGGAAAAACATGGAAGAAACTAACAGGAAAGCAGTAACTTTTTGTTGGGATTTCACTCCAATGCCAATAATTTTTCTTCGTATTTTTACAAAAGTTCTTCTTCACTGAGGGCAGATTTAGGGAGAGTTATTCCATAACGTTAGAAGGGATAAAATTCTTTAGGGTGAGATGGCAAACATGATTAGAAGGACACGTTTAAAAACTGTTGAGATGGTTTTATTGCACTTGCGCTTCTCAGTTTGACTGACTTTATTTCACTTCATCTGTCCCATTCATGCTAGCGCTACGCATAATCATAAACTGCGCTGTGAGAAGACCCAAATGCATGACAAATGCAAGTCAAAGGGACAGTACTTTGGAGGTCTGCAAAGAACAGAAAGTCCATAAAGAACAAAGCCTAAAAGGTCCTGAAACATTGATCTAACTAACACGGGACAGACATGTACATGGGGAACAGACAGAGTTAAAAAAGGAGGATGAAAGACTCCATGATGGAGAACAGAGATGAAACAGAGCCTATAAGTATAAATGATCTAACTGGGAATGATAAACATGTGAGGGATCAGATGTAGACAGAATTAACAGTAACTAGAAAACAATCAGGGAATGGCAGACCACTGAAAACTAATAATGTAAATCAGGAAATATATGCAGACATAAATGCAGAATGAGATAAAGGAAAGATAATAAAAACTACAAATAGTGGACATAAACCATAACACCAGAAAGAAACAAATAGAACTAATCCCATCCCTAGAAAGATGTGAATAGAAACCAGATAATCAGAACTACCATAGGATAATAAGACAGTCTGTGATCCAAATTTCTAAAGAAAAACAAGAAATCTAAACTCAATCTCGAATCTACAAACTAGGAATTAAAGAGCAACATACATGGGAACACTTCAAGACTCTTCAGTAGAAATGAAGCCTGGGGCTCGCTCGGGCCACTTCGGAGGCGGGGTGCCCTCGGCCTCTCGGCCCGGGGCTCGGTCACTCAGGCACAGCTGGCTGCCGGCGGAGCTCACGGGCACGTCACTGCAAACCCCCCTGGCTTCTGCTCCGCGGCTGCTGAGTGACCCCTCATCTGGGACTCTCCTCAGCTCTTTCTGGGATAGTGACGCAGCTGCCCCTCTGTTGGTCTTCCTTGGTCTCTTGACTTTTGGGGGCCTCTGGATGTCTAGAGTTTTGATCTCCTCCATACCTGCGTCATGCCCTGGAGGACGGGGCAGCGGCCCCCCACACCCTCTAGCAGATCATTACATGAAGGAACCTTTAAAAAAAACAAACAAACAAACAACAAAAAAAAACAAGCGCGTCCATGCTCACAGGTGTACACACAGGTGATCACACACAAACTACACCCTTTTTGGCTCTTACCTCAAAGCACACTCTGCGCTGTCGATCTTACGTGCTGCACAATAATGTCTAACATTTAGTATTTACTGTCATATTCCCATAGATCATTGTGATGTTGTTTATTACTCTCGTTTTCTTCTGCTTGCTTTCTCTTTCTTTCTCAACAGGTAATCCAGATGATCGATATATGTATTTTTTTGTCTGCTTATTCTGTTGGTTTTTGGTTTTTTGCCCTTTTTCCCCGTCCCTCTTCCCTGCTGTTTTTCTTTCCCTCTTTCTTTCTCCCCTTTCTTTCCCCCAGTTAAGTCTATCCCGTATTCAGCAAGTGAAAATAAAATAAACAATAAAAGGTGAATCAAATGGACCATTACGGCAAGGCTGGGATGGTCAATTTGGTAAAGTAAATCCGTTGGGCATCTTTCTTCGCCTTTAGACAATAATTCTGATGGCAAAAGAACCAAACGGGACAGGTTAAAAAAAAAAAGAAAAGAAAAAAAAAAAGAAATGATAATTAAGATGAAAACATGAAGACCAAGAGAAAACAGTGAGTGAACTAAACAACAACACTAATTAGTAAACTGGAGCATAAATACACCACAAACCAAAAACAAAGAGCTAGAAACAGAACGTAACACTAATCAAAAAAGAAGAGCTCAAGAACAGCAGAGGATCCCAACCAAGTGACCAAATAATAAATTAAAAATTTCAAAGACTAAACATTATAACCAGGCGAGGTTATAATAACAAAACAAAGATCAACATATATTTAAGAAACACAAACTACTCCAAAAGTAACAAAAGTGAAGCTCAAACATGAATGAAGATGGAGACCAAACAGGACAATGAAAACCAGCACAGCCACACAACAGGTAACAAGAATCCAGAAAAACTACAAGAACTTCAGAAACTCTGGGTGCAAGACCCAGATGTGTTTGTGTGTAAGTGTGTGTGTGCATTTCATCTGAAATGAGATCAGTATAAAAAAATGTAATTAATAATGCCAGTACAATTTAAATTTCTGTACAATTTCTTGGGGCACCTGTTTTAATTTATTATTTATGAATACCTATTCAGTAATTTTAGAGTCCTGATTTAACATTTAAGTCAAACGTGATGTTACCTTACACATTAAAAATAATTTGTCAGAGTGGGATACCACAGCCATCTGTATCAGATCAGAACTGGAAAAGTTGGATTGGTACATCAGTTTTTTGGGAGTCAGCTTTTGGACTATTTAAATTTGACATTTCACTCAAAATGAGTTGATTAAAAAAGTCAGGTGCAAAAAATGGGTTAGCTCGCAAAGACATTTTATTTTCAAGTCTCTGGCTATTTAATAATCCCAAATGATGCTTATCTATGTCATGCAATGTAATGTTTATAACTGTTTTGTTTTTATTCTTAAACTAATTAAGCCTGCATCAACTGAGGTGGCTCAAAAACACATGTACTAAATACAGAAGAATCTATGATAGCTAAAGGATAGAGTCACTAAAGGAAACAGAGATAATGGTACTGAGACCTGCCTAACTACCAATTTTCTTACTTCTGGAGTAAAGCAAAAAGAAAAATTCTGAAAGGCTCTCCTCAGGCTGTTAAAACGGTGCACACATCCTCTACATGCATGTTTTAGCTCAGAAGCCCAATAAGATTGTAGGCCAGGTAAAGGAAAGACATTTTCACCCTTTTCAATACACCCATTAAGTCCATTTGCATAGGTACTGCTTTTCTTGCTCATTCTTTCATTCGTGTCTTTTTTGTTATTCTGATACCTGCCTCACCTTTATCCTCATTAAGCTCCCACATGTGGACAACCAGAGGGAGAAAAACAATCCTGAAGCTTTGAGTTGTGCAAGCTAAAAACAAAAATGGGAAAGGTAAAGGCAGCAGCAGCATAATACTAATGGAACAGGTAGAAAACACTAATGAATATAAAACCTTCTCCTCTCTTCTCTTCACCATCTGCATACACACTGTTTTTTCTGCGTATCTCACTTTATAATTTGCTCACCTGTGTTCTGTGTCATAGGTTTTATCCCTGACCTAATAGCACAGAAGCTCCATTAAAAAGTGTAGCCAGAGAATTAGTCCACAAACAATGTGATGGTAACAACAGAACCAGAGTGGTCTTCCCCACATGCAAGTATGAAGGGATATTTCTGTATTATTTTGGTTTTAATAATAAATGACCACACAGTTATAGTCCAAAACATTAAACATTGTATGTGCTTTGAAGACTGCTTCATGTTTTTTTTCTGTGTTCTTTGTATTACTGCCAACCATTTATCATCTTTCAGGCAGTCATCTATTTATTCGGCTTTTGTATAAATATTCAGGCTCAAAATCTCCAAATTGAAACCAGAATAATACCAGCTGAAAGCAAAATAATAAACTGTTCTGTCTTTTCTATAGTAGTCTAAAAGCCATAGCTTAAAGAAGAGCCTGAATAGATTTTCTTGCAGTTTCTTGAATTGCTATAACACTAATCCCATCCTCTGAACCACTTGCATACTGTCCTAAACTGATTTACTGAATCAATCCTGCCTTTATAAACCATTTTCACCTACTTAGACAAAATTTGCATGTCTTAATCGCTCTTTTCACTAAACCTGACACACCACTAAAACACATTTTCCATGATGATGCCTTGTGATGCATAATGGCAACTACAAGTGGTTCAAGTCGAGCACAATTACTGCACAGATGTGTCATTTCTTAGCCACAATGTCTCAAAATTGTTCACACCAGTATAAGGTAGGTATGAGTGCACAGGAAACACAGGTGAGTTGAAGGCTGGTACCTGAAACTGATTGAAACAACAGCTGGAAGAAGCCTATGTTTGCATGAGAGGGAGGAGGATGAGAAGAAGAGGAGCTAGAATGGCTTTTTGCCATAACACAGCTACAGTCAGTCATGTCTGTTCATCTGTTAATCTGATCGTTGTTCAGACTTGTTCCACTTTTACTCACAGCTTCATAAAGTCATACAACACTGATAAAATGAGCTGCAGTAATCATTCTCTATTATGTATTCTGCACGAGTTTTAGAGACACCACATCCTATGTGTTGTTACTGGGAGTGCATCTATACACAGGTTAATCATTAAACCGTGGATTAAAATGACAGGTCACCTGTCTGATGTTAAAAACACTACGTCTTTTGGTGTTGGATCTTGATCTGTCATGGTAAAACAGCCTAATTAAAAAAAGGTAACGCTGATGTTCTAAGCATGAAAGTGCACAATGTTTTCGCTTTGGAGAAGCTCATGAAAAAGATCTTACTTCTGTCTGATGCATGAAATAAAGGGAAGAGGAAACCGTTTTGTAACAAATGTGAAACTGTAAAAGAAAAACCTGAAAACTCAAAATATACGTGAACTGTATTTTTTGATTTTGGAGAGGTCAAAGGGCACGTCTAACTAAATGCTCGTAAAGTCTGATGCTTGCGCTAAAAATGTTCAGTGAGTCCCAATGTTCATTCTTTCTCCTGTATGAAGAAACAAAAACACACAAAAATGAGACACAGCCAAAATAGTCTTTTAATGTCTGGAGGACCTTGAGATTCTAGGGGGAAACAAGCAATCCTTATCTTGTGCGAGCCTACCTGTTAATGTGATTCTATGCAGGCTTCTGCTGTGTGAAAGCATTATGTAAATGTTATAGGTTCAATTTAGTAAAAAAAAAAGTTAAAAAACTACTGTCTCTGGTAGGTTTGTATAGCTTTTTTTCCCTTAAAAATTGAAATCATCAATTAAAATCTGCATCTTTATTTACTCAGGTTATCTTTATCAAGTATTAAAAATTCTTTGATCTGAAACAAGTAAAAGTGACAAAGATGCAACGTTAAAAAAAAAAGAATCCAAAAAAATTCTTTTTCACAGTACTGTGAATTAATGGACTGACATCCCATCTTTATAATATGTGGGTGAAGGAGCATGTTTGAACCCAGTATAAAAAATGACATTTCTTTAGTAGGTAGAAAAACAGGAACTTTTCTGTCATTTCATTGTTTATCAATTACTTATTTACTCTAGTGTAATATAAATGGCTTCGAGTTTTACAGCTTTTTTTTGTGAGCTGCTAAACTCATGAACATGCCGTTAAAAGTCTAAAATTTATGATCTTATTCACATTTTTCATAACTATCCAGTGGGCCAGATTTGGGTCTCTGCTGGGCTGGTTCTGGCTTATGGGCCTTATCTTTGACACCCTTGCTCTCCAAGATACACATGGATGTCACCAAACTGGAGTTCTGGGATCGACCTGACAGGGATTTTAAAAAACAAGCTGCTGGGGCAGGATATGGATCACGAGTTCCCACAGTTTACAGTTTCTTATCTCATATGTTCGTTTTTCCTCAATGGGTAGATGATCCAAATAGTCTTGGAAAAAACAACAACAAATGGACACAAAACAAAAGAAAATACACTGTAATACTATGGAACGTATTCTAATTTAGGAGGAGGGGGGAAAAGTGCACAGATATCCAATCCCAGCCCTTATCCATAACTTCTCAGCTTTTTTGGGGTTTACTCAAGAAAGTAATGCATTACGTATTACCTGTTACATTTGTTAAAAGTAATGCAGTATGTTACTTAATTACTTGCTGGAGAAAGTAATTTGTAACACTTCTCGTTACATTACTTTCTCCTTACTCTGCAAAATGATCTGAAACGTACTGTCACATAATTACTAGTTAACAGCATAAATGTATAGGCTACAGTCCTACACAGCAACATAAATCCCTCTCCTAATGAGGACACATGTATGACCTTTCTTTTCATTGTTACCTATGAACACAAAGCCAATAACACAAAGCAAATATGAAAAAAGCTCATAGAGACTTCAAAGCTATCACCACATTGATCCTACTGCAGAAACATGAACAGATAGAAATGGAGACTTAAAGCCTGACTGCTCATCACTAATTTTGATACTTGCTGAAGATCCAGGTCTGGCTGCTGGACTGGGATCGACATGCTCTCAGCCCTGTTTTTACTTATTCATGACAACATCTGTAGCCTGAAATTCTTATTTGTAAGTTAGAAATCCTCAAAATTTACAAAGACATTGAAGGAAGGAGAGAGAGTAAGAATTGGGAGAGAAATTCAGTGCTGAGAGGAAGAGAAAGGGAGAAGTTGCTGCAGAGCGCTGGTTGATACAGATTGTGAAATTGATGTATGACAAAACAGATTGGTGTTGCCGCTCAGATGCATCTGAATTGAGAATTGTCAGGAGGAGGCAGATTACAACAGACACTGTGTGGCATGCAGCCTCCAGCACAAAATGAAGACGTGTTTACTTTCAGATAAGAGAACGAGAGACAAAATATGTGTCTCTGCTGGTGTGCGTGAATAGATTATTGTGCTGTGTTGTGCGAATAACCCCATGTGCCAAAGGTCAGAAGATACGAGGGGCAGCGTGGCTACGATAACCCTGCAAAATTATATAACATGTATTCCTGTAGGCAAAATCGTACAGATGCAAAGGCAAACTTCTTGTCTTTGCCAGAAACTTTATTAAATACAGTGCAACAAAATAAGAGAGACTCGAGCAAAGTACAATAAACAGTAAAAACCAGTGTAAGGGGAAGTGTTACAGCTCATGCAACCCATCAGCTCATACCAAGTCATAGATTAAATCAATACAGAACACTACACAGGACAAGGCATACAATAATGTCAGCTTAATGGCAAAAAAAAGTAAAAAGAAAAGTAAAAAAACTAAAAAATTTTGGCCCCTGTTTTTTACCCTCTGACACTTAAAAGCTTGAGGTAGCCACCCCGATGTGTGTGTCTCTGAGTGGGCAAGAAAGACAGATGTAAACAGATAAAGCACTCCTGTGATAGAGAGTGTGTGAGGAGTTTTTGGTGTGGGTGGCATTAGTGAATGCCAAGCAGTGAGTCAGCCCTGGGCAGACAGACTGAGGAGAGTCTGATAACATAGCGGCACTTCAAGCTAACAAGAGACTCCGTGCTGAAGACAACAGCCATGTGGCGGGTTGTCACAGGAGTAAAGAAAAAAACCCAAACCCTAAAACTATGTTGTCTTGTAAGTCACAGCCAAACAACATGTTTTCTTCACAGTGCACTGCTGCCAAAATTTGTACCTTTTAGAGAAGTTACAAAGGTGACAAAGTGTTATACATTTAATCATTTGCTATTAATATTAACAAGGTGGTTTCATTGGTTCTTTGTGCCGACGGTGGTGGTGTTTGAATCCAACAGGTCCTCAGAGAACTGAACAATCTGAAAGCAGAAACGCATGCTGCATTTTAAACAAGCAGATGTTTTCTGACTACCTGAGATCTAATCAACAGCAGCTTCTTTCATAAATCTGTCTCATCTGGTACAAATTTATGAATGTCTCTGCTGCCTTGGGTTGAATAATTTTGGCTTTTAAAAAAAATCCTACTCTAATAATTGTTTTCTAGTCATATTTCCTTTGGGTTTCTTTTGGAACGCTAAACTCATGAAGACATCTGTTTAAAGGAACATGACGTAAAACTAAATTAAACTTAATTTTATTTTTATTTTTGACATATTTGCATACATGCACCGAAATATAATGTGCTTTATGATCAGGATGGGATTCGCATTAAGCAGTAGCTAAGCTGAGAGACAAGAAAAAAGCAGCAAGATTGTCATACATAGATGGAGTGTCTCACACAGTGGTTGAGCAATTCAATCACACATACATAATTGAGCTCATTTATTGCTATCATACGCAACATTCAGATCATTCTTTAGTTCTAATTTTACAGAGGAGCCTCCATAAGCTTTCTGTAATTTAATCTAACTTGCGTAAATGCACAGCCTAATGCACTCATAACTTGTGTTTAATCAATCTGTCAATAAAAGGATGAATTAAGAAATGACATGTTGATTTTTCCTCATTAGAGGCCTTTTATTTATTGCATATGTCAATAGATGAGTAATCCTATGTTGCTGAGAGGACTTACTTGTACATGAGCATGCAGCAGAGCAATTATTCATCATCATTCTGAATCATCAATAAGGGTTATCAGTTAACTAAGAGAACATGATAGCACGATTGGCCACTGGGGGGAAAAAACCCATATACAGTCCTGATCAAAAGTTTAAGACTGCTTGAAAAATGGCAAAAATTCATATTTTGTATGGTTGGATCTCAACAAGGTTCCAAGTAGAGCTTCAACATGCAACTAGAAGAAATGGGACAGCTGGGATAGGCTCCAGCATCCCAGCGACCCTGAAAAGGATAAGCAGAAGTGAATGGAACATATGATGTAATGAAAGGTATTCATTGTAGACAGACATGAATCACAAATACAATATGAGACAAAAAGGTACTTACATTGAATGAGCATGAGGCCAAAGGATGTACAGAATGCAGCTCAAATGCTGTGACACATACAAAATGAAAATATTAAAACAGATAAACATCAGTAACCACTGGAAAAAGACAAAACATGTCCAAAAAGGCTTAGCTAAAAAACTATATTAAGACCACAGTGGTCACCCAGGCCACATTCTCATTTCACTAAGCTGTTCCTCTAAACACAGTCCCACATCATTAAGCAAAACAGGCACTGAAAAAGCATTTCACTGAAAGCACTTTACCAAATTTCACAGTTAACGGTCCCACACAGAATCAGAAGCTTAGAAAATTGCACTCCACAGAATTTGCCTAAAACATGACAGACTCCAGCAGATATGAACTAATGCCAATCACCTCCCACTCCCCCATCATTCAGGGCTCACAATCCTGATTACTAATAAGCCATCTAAATGGAAGATGTTGAGCTCTTTGATGTACAGTGGAAAAAGCCCTCATTCTGAGTGTACTTCATCTTTTCTTTTTACAGTGTGGAGATATACTGAGTGAACTGTTAAAACTGCCCTTGCAAAACAATGCATGAGTGAACTTGCAAAATAAATAGGTGAAATTACAGAGCCCTTAAAAACCACCTCAATTTGATTTGAACATAAATGATGGATAGATGAGGTGCCAAAAGCACACAATGAGAGCATAGAGAGATTTCTATTTAATACTTCTCTTTAAAATTAACATGTGATGTGTCATTCAGGAAACAGTTAGCAATAATAAAAAATTTTAATTCCTCATCATACCAACTATATCCGGCTTAATACTCACAGCAAATTTTGCAGGATATGCCTTTTATTAGTCTTATTCAGTTCTTTTATAGCCAATTTCCTATTTCACAGCGACCACTTTCTCTCTCATTCTCTCTCTCACACACACAGACACAGACACACACACAGACACAGACACAGACACACACACACACACACACACACACACACACACACACACACACACACACACACACACACACACACACACACACACACACAGATATTTGTGTTAGCTGCTGTACTGACCTGCCTCCCAAGGGTGTGTGCAACGGTCAGAGAAGTGGTCCTAGACTCCCAGCTCCAATTAAGAGAACAGACAGTTGGTGAGAGGGAGAGAGTAGGAGCGTAAGGCCTCCTTGCAGACACAGAATCACTTCAGCAGAATATTAATAACAGCTAACATTTTGGCCATATTCTTCTATTCCAAACTTTAACTTTACTCATGGCTTTTGTTGTGAAGTTTTTTTGTTGATAATAGATCATTTTTAAACTATATTCGACTATTACCATAGGTGAGTTTATACCCTTTTTGAACACCCCCAAATTTTATTAAAGCACCACTAAAAATAACTATTAATAGTATTAATAAGTTTAGTATTATTTGCTGGAATTATCTTCAAATGTTATATTTTCCTAACTTTTTCTAACCCTTCTATTGATGACAGTACAGGATATAATGGAAATGGGTTTTATGTCCAGTGTGGTTGATGTCATGATGTCACAGTGTGCTCACACAGAGGTGTGGCTTGTCATTAATAATTAATAACTTTTGTTATTAGACTATTACTATCATCAGCTGAAAGATGCATGTTTCTCGTCTGCTTTGCCGCAAATAGTTATTTAAATTTATTTAACTTATTTAATGACTGGGCCTTTGCATCTGGTTTGATGACTAAAGGCTCCCCTTTAAAACGTTGTATGAAAAGGGTTGATTACATCTGCAACAAATCATACCTCATTAATATTAATTACAAGGCCCTGCATGCATGACATTATGATTGGGAGCTGAGCCCCCCCCCCCCTTAAGTCTGAACCTAGAATCACCCCTTTCTATTACCAACTCAGACTAGTCACAGCTACACTACTTATTTGCGATTAGGTGTAATAGTGGAATACTAGGGTAAAATAGTTGCAAAGATCAAAAGCATCAAAACCTCTTTGTGTTTGCTTTGGCTTCTAGCAGATTGCTACAGTTGCACATAGCTGACATGTAAAAAGTTGCCTTGACTGCAAACACTTGCCACCTGTTTGCCGAACAGTAGTGAAACTGAAAAGTAGTGAAACGTTGCCCTTTTGAAACATGCCACAACTTTTCTTTTAAAGGTTAATGTTCTCTGTTTCCTGTTTCCATCAGACTTTTTCCACTACCACTACTACTAGTTGGCATTTACAGGCAAGTTGGCATCTCCCATGCAAAATACCAGGCAAATCCTGGCAATTTGCTAGCAACCAAAGCAGTCATAAAGAGGTTTTTATTGTAGCACCCACTTTGTGGCTGATTTAACCTGGTGACAGTCAGCAGCCTCCAACAACCACTGGCCAGTCTGTTGGGGAGTGCCCGTTTCCCCCAGCCCAGTAACCAGAGGTTTCCAGAGGAAAGAGAGTGATTTGTCTGTAGGCATGTGTAACTCAGGTCTCAATTTAACCACACTGAAATATGAAAATAATGATCATCTTGGTATCTATTATGTGTGATGTGTATAAAAACATATTAATGTACTAATGGACTCCATCTAATCCACAGTACACAGTGCAATAGTTACAACCTTTTGCACATCCTTTACAGTGAAAATAACTAATAACAATCTTCTACAGTTTACAGTAAAATGTAAATCATATCATCATATATTTAATCTCTGTAGTATTCTGGATATTTATGATTAAGATATTTGTATACAATAAAGCTATTTCTTATATTTTGTAACTTTGTAATATATTGTATTATTTCATTTAATGTAATTGTCTTGGAGCAACTGCAACCACATGATTTATTAAGGGAGTGATAAAGTATTCTCACTCTGATGTATTTAAATTATTGTTTTAAACTTTTTTGTATTAAAAATCCTTTCTGGAAATTTCATGTTGGCTACTATGCTAAAACATGCTTTGGCAAAACTCTTACATATAATGTAATATCCCACTTTATTTAATTCAAGGAAAATTAATTTCAAAGGGTAATTGTTTTAATATGTTACTTAAAAATCAAGAAAAAAATGGTCAAATAGCCTCGAATGTTTCACTATTTGTAAGTGGAGATGGTTGAGCAGAAAATGTTCTAAAAATGTGTTGATTTGAGATGGAGTGGCCCTATTCATACATGAGAACAGCAGACTAAGAACTAGATCCTGCCAACCCATAATGTCCTGCCAACCTTTGTTGATATGTCACCATTATCAACTTCTACTTTTTCCATCTCTACTGGATCAAAGGTTCTAAAACTTGCTCTACAATAACAATAGAGCTGTTGATAAGGCACTGCAGCCTTCAGCCTTGCAGCTGCAAGACACATTGTGCTTGTAACTAAAACTGGAGATACAAACATTTGATGTTTAAAGGCTCTTTGATGAAAGAGCAACATGATACTGTGAGAAAGAATCTCTCAGCAGATCTTACAGGAAGTAACATCCTTACTGGGTGGGCAAAAAATGCTGCAAACCCACCGATCAGGTAGGAGACCAGGGTTTCAGTATTATCATCAATTATCCCAGTGGGAACTGTGCATCAAGAGCAAAATTGTTCCCCTCAGTATGAATGCTATCCAAAAGAAGGCAGATAATAAAAGAGAGGCAAGGTTTTTTTTAAATTATATTTCTATATATTTATTATAAGCAAACTCTAAAGCACTGAAAAAAGGTTTGAGTCTGTAACCTTTTCTGCATTTCCTTCACAAAACTTAATGTTAAGCAATGAGGTTAAGAGACTAAGATTCACACATGCATGGTATTGGCATGTGATGATTATTAAATGGACATCGTTGAAATATTTCTAATTTTTTCTTAAATGTAATGACCTAAAGTGGTGGAAAATGAAGAGCTGCTTTAAACCAATTTGCTGTTTTAATTTAAAAAAAAAGTATGCATCTTTTGATATCACATTGTGATCCTTCAGCTTTAATATATTCCCTGACATTTTCTTTTTTTCTTTTTTATGTCGTGCAGGCTCGATCTCGTTGCTGGTGAAATGGAGCAGAAATGGAATCGTGCAATGTGTGACTAAGTTCTCAGAAATGAGTCAGATACTTACAAAAATAAGAAAAATAAAGTCACCCTTTCCCTTCACTGATATGTGGTGTCTGAGAAGTCCACAGTTGTGAAAATGATAATACAGCGACTATTAGAACCACTCACACTGGGACCCAGGCTTTTGGTATTTTGAATGGTATCAGGTAACTATATGTTCGTACGGGCAATCAATTCTGTTACCTACTACAACTTACTGCAGACTGTGGTGAAAGATGAGACTTAGTAATGAAGAGTGTTTCTTCAAAAGTGACAAAAGTGTCAGTGCAGCTTGGAGAGGTTAATGAGCAAATTTACTGGCCATTGCATCTGTATGACAAGACAGTAGATTTCATTTGAAAAAAGTGAAAACGTGCTTGTCATCATGTTAAATTTTCATTATTGTGTGAGAAAGATTCAGATATTGGCTTGTATCGTGCTTTTGTTGTAAATGTACAGGTAAGTTAAAAATGCAAATTAGGGCAATAATAATATCAGAATAATAAATAAAAGAATAATATTGTCAGCACATCACAAGGGCCACTGAATGGATGGAGATTGCACAGTTAAAAAGAGAAAAAGCAAACTGGCAGGATTTTTTAAACACACTTTCTAAAAGTCACACAACATTTAGTGTGAGAACTTTTTGGAATTTACAAAAGCAAAACTTGATGAAGACAACAGTAATGACCTTTTGTCATTACTGAGAATTTTGCCAGATTTGAAAAAAAAAAAGTATCAGAAATGTAGACATTATCTAGGGCTTTAAAAATGAAAATGAGATACTTTCTTTCATGGCCACAAACTATGGCACATGAGCAGGATACTTTTCTGTGCTTTTTGAGTCCCCACCAGGTATTTGCCACTAAGAGTAAATGTCAATGACGACTGTTTTGTCAATATGACATCATTAGAAGCAAATGTAGAAGAAAACCTTACTGATTTCATCCCAATAAACTCTTGGCTGAACTAGAGGCCCGTGGACTAAGCATAAATGGCTGTTGGGGACAAGGACACAATAAAACAAAAATCTGGAAAATCAAACTCATATCTGAGTAGTCCCTATTCCTGAACTTGGTTTATGTAATGTGGTGGGCACACCCAGAATTTAACATGGGTTGAGTATGGCAAATTGTTTTCCAAACGTTGTTTTGTGGATTCATATGATATTTTAGACTCTACTTAGCCATGGAAAATGCTCAGAACAAAAGCTGTAACTCTCTTTGCATCAGAGATTGCTTTTGATATAGACATTAAACTGCAATCAAAACAAATCCAGGAGAGAAAAGTGAATCAAAACCAAATGAACATACTCCAAACCTGGAATAAAATCTTAACATACCACTTCAAAGTGATAGTGATCCAAAGTCTTACTGACTTTTTTAAACTGCTTTTTTTAAACAAATGCCGGCTTCTCTCAGATCTGACCAAACCGTGTATAATGAATGAGACTAATCTTACTTTTTGAGAGAGTTCCTTCAGTTCTTTTGATAAAACAAAGTGTTTGAAGTGCTGTAGTTGTTCTCCTTGGGATTATCTTAAAGTAAGCTCAACTCATAGTACAGGCCCAGTACATTTCTACACTGAAATAAGCGACCACAAAACTATTGATTATCCCAGTGACTGTTGTACCAAGGAAACAAAGGTTTGAAAGCTAAAACTGAGAAGAAGAAAAAGAAGAAAAACCTCTTTGCACACCTACATGTTGCAGGGCAGACTTTACAGGCTTTGCAGTTGCATTGCTATCGGTTGAAAAGAATGTTGCATTCAAGCTGGATTACAAGGATTTTATTACTGAGTTTGCAGCCAAGAAGGCAAGAAAGTGACTTTCACTTAATCCATTTATGTGAATTGTTGGTCTTCCTGAATCCATCTCATTAGTTTGAGTTACAAGACAATGCATACTACAGTAAGCTGAGCAGTGTTTGACCAGCCCAGCATGGAAACATAATTCTAATTTGTATTGCAGTTTATGTCTAAAATATCAACTTGAAAATTCCAGCGTTTCCACATTCACTTTTAAATAATTAAGCTAAAGACTACATATGGCAACAGCAATGTACATGAGCACGACCATACTGTATTATTTTACTTGTTTAAACTGTATTCCACCAAACTCATGAGTGCAGTACTACTAGAATAGCTTTGTCTCTGACAGTGATTCATGGGCATGCATGTCAATGAGGACGGCCTTGTATGTCAAGTTCACCTAGGGCCCCACAATGGACCAGTAGATTATACAGGAGCTGTATAGTACTGTCCACAAAGAGTGCTTTTTTAAAATACAGCATAGTTGTGAAACTCTTGTCATAAGCTGCGTGACATTAACAGTAGACTGAAATCAGGGCAAAATGGAGGGGTGGGGAGTGGGGGCAGGAAAAGACATCGTTTTTATTTTGGTATGAGCACTGAATAATTCCCTGACACACAGATGTGCTGCTGTTGCTCAGGTCTCAAACAAAAGGTAGGATACTGTCCTGAGTACTACTTTAAATTTAAACAATTAATATATATTTGTAAGGTGTCAGTCTATGCTTAACAAAGCAAATCCATAAAAGTAAAATAAGGAAATATTAAATAAGGCCTTTTCAAAAATTCAAAGCATACATACAGCTGAAGCATCCTTTTATTAGCAATTTATAATTAGACTTCTCAACGACTCACATGGATCATATTTCCCTTCAGGTGTTTCCCATCAGTAGGTAATTCCCAGACAGATAGATCCTCCTCCTGTTGTGAGGCAGATGGCTCTAACTAGGACATATTGTTGCTGTCTTCCTCCTCTTGTGAGCTCAGTAATCAGATATTTATGAACAATAATAAACTTCTCTTGGTGGGTCACTATTCTTGAATGAAACATGGTTGACTCTACATTTCAAAGTTTTCATTCAAGGAAAAAATAAAATACCTTCCTTCTGGATAAGATCGCATTATTCTCTCCACTAATTCATCTTTCCCAATCCAATCGTCCTGGAGCATGTATTCTGGAAATCATCATGATTCAATTTTAGTTGTCCTCTGCTTTTGTCCCTTATCCCCTAAACCCTGCCCCATGTTGCAGAGCTCTTAAATGGATCCTTTTCCCTCCAGGCTTGGCCAACCTGTGGCTGTGCAACAGAGGAGCCATTTATCTCCTCTGCAACATGCTGAGCATAATCTGAGATGTGTGCATGAATGTGATTTGGTGTGCATCCCCATATGTGTGCGTGGAGGCAGAAGGACAGTCGTGAGCAGAACCATGAAGAACCCAGATGCCTGTGGGCCAGAGCTAGCAATAACAGAGCAAAGTAAGCTAATACTCCATGCGAGAAAGAATCCAGCGTGATTTAGTAGCACCGTCAATGAGCTGGGCAAGGACAATGGTTCACTAGCGCTTGGTAGAGAAATGAGGACAGAGGAGGGGAAATAGGCAGAGGCTATGAGGAATATCAGAATAAGGAATGATGTAAAAGAAAGGGTGAGAGATTACTTTAGGTGTTGGCCCGGGGATATGGATTACGATGCGGTCGACCAAGGCATCTGGAGATATTGGAGATGGAAGAAGATTTTTCTAGGTATAGGTACGAGGCGGTGGCAGGTTGGGCATTAAGTCCATTTCAAAGAAGGGTATTGTTTCTTTTATAATCCTATGTTGATGGATTCTCAACATGGTTATAGTATATACTTGGCCATAATCACTGAATTACCTTGAACTGCCTTTGGTGCATTGAGCACCACAGGGGAAGCAACATTTAGCTCTGTCATATTCAAGAGAAGGCAGACACTCCTACAGCTGCTATCGTTAAAACTGTGTAACATGCACCAAAATAATCTAGAAGGAAAAATCACGCTACAGCTCAAAGGAAAGAATATTTATATTTGAGTTTTGGTTAAAATGTCTTGATAATATTAGCTCTTGTATATTTTACTGCTATGTTAGCATCATGATATCAAAGTTAGCGGAACCTTATGTAAAAATTAAATCAATGAACTGATGACACCATTATGAGGCTACAGTGCCTTAATTGTGTCGATTCGAAACTTAGATACTCTTACCCTAAATTTAACAAACCTCCAAAATGCTTATCCAAACAACTCAAACAATGCACTTTTCTTAAGTCCCAAGCAAAACACTCTCACGAATTTGAGAGTAGATTGAATCAAGAGACTCTAAAACCAGACATATAGACATAAAGAGATTCTTTACCTGCTTTATTGCGTCTATGTAACACATCTTCTTGCAAACAATATGTTAGTGTGTGGCTGCAAGTGCAACTATTTGCCTGTAGCACTGTGCACGTATTGAACATATATAAAACAGATTCATAATTGGAGATGGTAATGGGAGAGTGAATGGCCAGTCGCTGGTTCAGGGCGAGAACATTGGAAATCAGTCAATTCCAGTCCCTGGCTGGTCGATTGATGCATCACTACCTTCCAATATTTTATGTAATGTTATTTTTAGAGTTCTACGAGCCAGTTGTCCGATAATGTCTAATCAATGCTCAATTTATTGATTTTTTGACGAAGAAAAATCTAGTAATGTATCAAACTGCCACTTTTATTTGAGCATCCAAAATGTCTGAATAAGAAAGTCTGGGCTAACAGAAAAGGTTGCTAACCACTGTTGTGATACCCATTATCTCTGAGGTTTTAGGTTTTATCAAGCCAGCTAACCTGAGAAAGCCTGGCTATGTTGAACTTGCTCTGCAGTTCAACATAACTCACTCAGAGGCAGAATACAAATATCAAAGGTCCCAAAGTATGAGACTGTCTAAGGCAAGACTTTTAAGGTTTAAATCCTGGGTAACAGATTTGGGAGAATGGCTGGAGAGCAGGCTGTTACACCAAGAAGGTAGTACAGAAAGAGCTTTATTACTTGGAGGAAAAAAAGCCACAAGGATATTAATTAGAGTTTGGAAAGGTGTTACTGTAGCTAATTGAATAATCTTGTGAAGAGTGATTGCAGATTGCAACAAGTGATGAACAAAATGTGCCAGCAGTGGACCGAGGTGACAGATGACACCACTGTCTTTTCAGAAAGGCCTTGTGTTTTACATAAGTGACCACATGGGGGCTGTTTAAAAACACAGTGGTTGATCTGGATATATTTTTAAAGATTAAGCAGTTTTAGCTTTGCCTGCAACAAGTTCATTGCTAGGCATCACTGGTTCAAATAGTACTGATACTATTTTTGCCTTTTAGCTCATGGTATTTGTGTTTCAGCTAACTTTGTAGGTGCTTTAAATGTTATGTATTTCTTAGGAAATTATAAAATTATTATTAGCAAAACAAAAACCCATATCACATATCTGATCTGAGGACATTTTAATGGATTTATATGTTTACTGAACTTAAGCTGCTTTTAAATGCTACTTCTAAAACTTCACTTTGCTTTTCATAGGTCCACCTTCACTAGGTGACAAGTTCACTAGGTTCACCTACAAAAATCCTCACTCTCTCCTATTCGCAGACACACACACCCAACCCACCCACCCACTCACACAGTGTAATCAAAACAAATCAAGGGTTCAGTATGTGTAAATGTCAGGTCATTAGTGTGCTCCTGTCTCCTCCTGTTTAATTGGACCACGGTAAATATAGCTGCTCAACATCGATCCCTGCACATCCTGTGCTTTCACTTCCTTTCACACTTCTTTTTCTCTGATTCTCTTTACATACCTATAATCTTCTGTCTTGATGAACAATGTCATGTCTCTAGTATTACCCAGATAAAAGGAATCTGTGTCTCTACTGCAAATTGCAGTTGTTTATCAGTGTGTTTGGTCCATTTTTGCTGTCTGCATTTGCATATTTGCATTAGTACAGATTTTTTCTGTCTTGATTCTCTTCTTCTTTTTTTATTTGACAGTCACGAGTGAAGAGGAATGCAGGAAAGAAGTGACCCATGCAATAAAAATGTGCTGCCTGAAATCAAAGTGTGGACACTGGATGTGTGACACAAGCAGTACCTCTGTGGCTTTTTGAGTACTTTTAAGACTTACTCCTAAGGGGTTAAAAAACAAATGAAAAACAAAATTTTATTATAGGCCAGTCATGACTCATAGTGGTTGGAACAAATTTTTGTGACTTTGCATCACTTATTTTCACAGGTTTTTTTTACCCAATTGCCTAATGGTTCAAAGGATTTTATTTCAACATTGTTTGGATACTTTACCTATGATTAGTCTGCAGTGGGTAATTTAGCATTTGGTTTAGTGTGTTTAATTAGCCACATAATAAGCATACTGTGCTGTGGGGTTTAGTGTGTTTCAAATGAAGCCCGTGCTGAACTGATTAGACCGCATGTAATTTTGATAGTGCGACAGCTTTAGGCAGTAAATGTTAAAATTTCAAGCCTTATGTGATTTTGTTATAGTTATTTAGTTACACATAGTCAACAGGGCTCTTAATTAATGGCATTAAACACCTTGATTGTTGCCTGTTTCTGTGCTGACATGAGATGAGAAATTTGAGCGCAACAATTTTCTAAAGATCACACAATTTTTTTTTACTATTATTAATATAATTTTATACCATGTATTATCTTAGAGTTATTAAAGTCAAAGTGCTATGTGAATGCAAACACTATGCTAGAGTGGGAAGCGGAGTGGAGTTTCCCCTGGTAGAGGTAGAGGTGTGGTTTACATTCAACGGACACTTTTAGCTGCAATAACAGCTACCAAGAGGGGGCAGAATTGTAAAGGGCTAAGAAAGACACACACACGTACATACCTACACTGACGGTGGATGATTCTATGTTTGTGTGTGGACGGGAGTGTAAGGAAGTGTGTGTGCATGTCACTGACACTGACAATGAGCTTCTTGTAATGCAGTGACTAAGTTATTGGCCAAGACAGGAAGTTCTTCACATGGTAAAGAACAGATTGTATCTGGTCACACCTGCCAGTGCCCTCGACATTATTACACCCGGGCAGACACAGCTAATTATTGAATCAAGTGGGTTGTTTGATGCAGGAAGGAAAGCCACTGGATGAACAGGAAGGAGAAATAAGGTGATAAGACAAAGAGACACAATATATATATATAAGTCTAATTTCATGGCACAACAAATATTGAAAATACCAGCAAGTAAAATAAGTACTTTACAGTGTGTGATACCATAAAAGTAATAGTTTAGCCTTATTCAAAAAATGGATCAATTACATTTTCACCTCAAAATTCTACACTCAGTGTCCTATAATAACAAAGTGAAAAAAAATTGCTTGGAATTCCTGCAAATTTGTTAAAAAACTGCAACCTAACTACTAGCTTGTGTCTGTCTTTTTATGTGTTGTGTGTGTGTATGTTATGTGTGTGTTATGTTTTATGACACAGTAAAAAGCCTCAGAAACATCTTGTATCAGATCTCCCATTGTTCACCTCATGGACACCTTTACTTCCTCAAAACCTCCTGTCTTTTTGTCAGTCTCACCATCTCTGAACCACATACCATAGCAGATCCCACTACCAGCACTTACTCTATTGCGTAAATCATCGTTTTCACTTTTTGCTGCTATCTTTCTGTCACAAATCACCCCTGACACGTGTCTTCACCCACTCTCTTCTCTTCACAACTTCCTGAACTCTTTCATTCATTTCCATTGCTTTGGATATTTGACCCCAGGTATTTAAACTCATCTAACAGCACTATCTCTGCTCCGTACAGCCTCACCTTTACATCTACTATCTACTGACTTTCATTCTTCTCTCCATTCAGTGCATGCCTCTACCTCTCCAGGCTTTCTTCCATCTGCTCCCTACTCACTACAGATCACAATGTTGCTGCAACATTATAGTCCACGAAGACTACTCCCTTACCTCATCTGTCAATGTGTCCATCACCACTGTAAACAAGAATGGGCTCAGAGGAGATCCTTGATCTAATCCCACCCCCACCTTCACCCCATGTTTGACTTGAAAGTGTTAGTTAAGTATGCATGTCCTTTGTATGTGAGGGTGTGTGTTTAGGGGGGATGTAGATCGTAACATACTAACTTTGGCTTATTTTACCAAATGTGCAACATGACCAAGGAAAAGGCTACCAACATGAAACCTTCTATCCACTCTAGGTGAAGTCGAAATTACATCTGCGTGAGTGTGTGTCTGTGCTTGCATCCCTTTCAATTATTTTTCTACCATCCTGGCTGCCTTCAATTGCATTGCATTGTATGCACAAGCAGCTGCACATCAAAGTGAACTGTGCCCTCGAGGACATATTTAAAAATCAATGTAGACTTGGATGTAGCTAAAAAATTTATATCATTCACTGCTACCGCTCTCCTCAGCACACACACCTAAACACACACAGGCACACACGGATTCAATACCAGTTACAACTCATCGACAAAAAGCCATGTTAGCCACTGATCTCTGTGTGAACAGTGGCAGTGGCTCAATAGCTCTGCTGCTAGAGGATCAAACTTACACATGGCCTCATATGTTTTAGCATTTTGCACATGTTTGAATTATATCTCTGCATCAGGATTTTCAAAATACCCACTCCCACACTGACTCTGAATTTTGAATGTGAAAGTTTGATATAAATACAAGGTGCAATTACATGAGTGCATTTTAGATATGCACTGCCTGTCTCTCACACTTGTCTTTATGGTCAAGAGTTTCAAGAATGCATCATTCATACAAACTACATTCCTCACATAAATTTCTAATTATGCTTTTAAAAAATACAGATGGCTTTGATGAAAGATCGTGGTTCACCCTGTCCATGGTTATTCTTCAGTACTGAAATTAACAGTTTCACAGAAAATTCGGAGACTCCCATTAGGTCTTTTGGTTGTTTCTTCATATATTGACCATTCTATCCATACAAAAATCAACCAGCATTTGTGACATCTGTTTTCTCAGTTTATGCTAAGTTAACCTAACTGTTATAACTGATGGCAATGAAACAAATAGGGTAACATTTCCAAAAATATCAACTTACTTTTTTCAAAAAGGATACATATATTCTGGCCCAGTGCACTATACTGGATAAAGAAGAATAAAAATGTTGTAGATGTATGAGTTTTTAAAAACAGATGATGCACAGACAGAGACTAAGGAGAGGGATAATGGATGAGACAGAGAAAAAGTTTCAGCAATTTCTGTCTACACAAGTCACAGTCAGGGAAAAGCAAGATCATTTAGGTGTGCTAGTTTCAAGTCTTAGTGTTAATGTTGTATGGAATTAGCTGAGTTTTAGATTTTAGTTTTGTTTGTTGTAAATGGTAAATGGTAAATGGCCTGCATTTGTATAGCGGTTTACTTAGTCCCTAAGGACCCCAAAGCGCTTTACATTACATTCAGTCATCCACCCATTCACACACACATTCACACACTGGTGATGGCAGGCTACACTGTAGCCACAGCTGCCCTGGGGCGCACTGACAGAGGCGAGGCTGCTGGACACTGGCGCCACCGGGCCCTCTGACCAATGTGTAAACTAACACATTGTTTTTATAGTAGATATATTTTCTGGATTACAGTTAGATCTACTTTACAAACACTCAGTGTCTTACTTATTTAGAGTTGGATTGGGTCTGAATGGAGCTCAGCTTTCCTTATTTGTCTGCAAGCACACATTTTACAATTGACTTAAGAGTCACAAATTTTCTACATTAGGACTTGTTTTTTTTTCTCATATTCTCATATATCACAATGAACACCGGTGTACCACAGGGCTGTGTGATGAGCCCTTTCCTCTACTCCCTCTTCACCCACGACTGCAGACCTGCTGATGGTTCCAACACCATCATTAAGTTTGCAGATGACACCACGGTGATTGGCCTCATCAGTGACAACGATGAGGCCGCCTACAGGGAGGAGGTGGATTGTCTGGCTGAGTGGTGCGACACAAACAACCTGCTGCTTAACACCGAGAAGACTAAGGAGCTCATCGTGGACTACAGGAGGAATGCTGACCCACATCCACCCATCCACATTAAGGGGATGGCTGTGGAGCGTGTGAGCAGCTTCAAGTTCCTGGGAGTCCACATCTCCGAGGATCTCATCTGGACGACCAACTGCTCCAAGCTGGTCAAGAAGGCTCACCAGCGCCTCTTCTTCTTGAGGACTCTGAGGAAGAACCATCTGTCCTCAGACATCCTGGTGAACTTCTATCGCTGCACCATCGAGAGCATCCTGACCAACTGTATAACAGTCTGGTACGGGAGCTCTGCCTCGGACCGGAAGGCTTTGCAGAGGGTCGTGAAAACTGCCCAGCGCATCGCCGGAGCACCACTTCCTGCCATAAAGGACATCTACAGGAAGCGGTGTCTGAAAAGGGCTGGGAAAATCATCAGAGACCCCAGTCACCCATCACATAGACTCTTCACCCTCCTGCCCTCTGGGAGGCGCTACAGGAGCCTCCGGACTAAGACCACCAGGTACCGGAACAGCTTCTTCCCCACAGCTGTCAGACTCCTGAACTCTGCCTCCTGACATCTGACCCACGTTAAACTCATGGACTGAACATACACACACCCACAACCAGTAGCACTTTACCACTACTGTATAGTTCTGTGTAGATAATCATTCTGTACATACGATAATTTTTAATCCCACAACTGTTTATAACTTACATAGTTCACATTCTGTATAACTGTATATCTCAGATTTCTGTATAGTTTTTATTTCATATTTATATCCTGTTCATATCCTGTACATAGCTTGTACTCACTACAGCCTGTACATACTTATAGTTATAGCATATTCATAACATACTTCACACTGTGTACATTATAACATACCATAATAGACCCATTTCTGTAATATACTTACACATCTCTATTATTGCTAATTTATATTGTAATATATCTATATCACGACTAAAGCACTTTCTGGATGGATGCAAACTGCATTTCGTTGCCCTGTACCTGTGACATGTGCAATGACAATAAAGTTGAATTCTATTCTATTCTATTCTATTCTATTCTATTCTATTCTATATTGGCTTTGTGATTGTTATGGGCCTTTGTTAGGTACTACTACAGACAAAGTAAAATAAAAAGAAAGGAAGGGAGGGAAGAGATCTGCAGCTTTCCCCTTGGCTGGCTGACGAAGCAATCCTGAAAACAAACTATAAGTACAAGGCCATTCTTACAAAAAAATAGATACTTATTATCTAATTTACTCCATAACTGTTTGCTGAGAACAAACTACACTTTATTTTTCATTTGTGATATGCCTCTACACCAGTGGTTCTTAACCTTGTTGGAGGTACCGAACCCCACCAGTTTCATATGCACATCCACTGAACCCCTCTTTAGTGAAAAATAAAATATGATTTTTTTCAAATTCAAGACATAGATATGTTTTTTACTGGTGCACAAAATGAGCCGTGCATGTCACGGAGGAGGCTCTGCCGAACCCCTGAGACCGACTCACCGAACCCAGGTTAAGAACCACTGCTCTACACGTAGTTTCTCAAAATCCTTACGTTCATAGGATTCATAATATCTGATGTGTTTTCTTTGTTTTTTTTTTTTTTTTTGCAAGCTGCATTACCTGATTTATCCATGAGTTTGAACCATTCATTAGATTATATAGATCCACAGCCTTTATGCTATATGATCACAGAGCATTCCTGAATGACTACTGGTGCATGTAGCATATGGTACTGCAGCATTTCCACCAGACCACACCTGCCCCCAGAAATATCACTTCGACTTAGAACACCCATGGGGATGGGAATGTTATACTGCCGCTTGCTTGTTTATTTATGTAAACCTGTTATACTTATCATCCAATGCTGTTGTAAAGCCTATAAGAGGGCAGCCATTAGTCTAACGGCATTACAATTTGACTGCTGGAAGTCAAATATATTACATAAATGATTTCCAGCCTGGCAAAACATTTTACAGTTACTATAAAATAGGGCTTTGTTATCGCTACAGACTCTAATTGTTTGCACCAACACGACTATTGTTTTGACACTGAAAGAGCCCTAACTCGATGATTGGATGTGCTCCTATCCCATATGAAATCCATCCCATATATTATATAACAAATTGTTCAAGATAAAGTTTTCAGGAAAATAGCAATTCTCTGTGATATTTAACTAGATGTATCACCTTTATAACCTATATGGATTTAGATCAAAACATTACCAGATGCCCTTGAATGTTTAGATTAATATCTCTCTGGCTGTCAAACAAAGAAAACAGACCTTTTTTATTTCTCCTCTGGTGAAATACCAAGAAGCTAATGTATGAACAGTCAAATCTTATTACGATTCAACAGATCATTTATTTTTATACTGACTAGATTACACACAGAAGTCATATTTATCTTAGATACTCATGAACTGCATCTGCAAATAAAATAAAATAAAATAAAATAAAATAAAATAAAACATGTACAAATTCTGTACATAGGAATATAGTATTGCATTTTAAAATACACAGTATTGCTTCTTGAAAAGAGACTAGAGCTCAAACAACAATGTAGTTATGACTTAGAGTAGAGATGGCGCTGCTGTTTCTGTGTGAAAACTACAATTAACTAAGCAAATAAAAAATTAACTGGATTCAAAGTATCAGGAAACTCACCAAACAAATTCTGGAAATATTCATACTACCACTTTCTGGATTGTTGACATCAGAATTCTTTCATCTTGTTAAATTACAAATATGCACCAAGGCGGCTTTCTGAAGGGTGTCTCTGAAGAAATAGCATGACTTGTTTGTTAGCTTTGCAACGGATGGTGCAAAGTTGCTGTGATGGACTGATAGGGAGGAGCAGCCACATTCCCAATTGTTAAGATCAATCCCAACCTGACCGTCATTCAGTCCATCATTTACAACTTTGTGAATGATGCATTCCCATTTTTTTTGTCCACAACTTGGACCCTGTGTATATACCGTATGTCCATTAACTATTATGATAAAACATAAGAATAAAGAGTAGCACAGAAAAAACAGACAGGTTTGTTGAAAGGCAAACAGTGAAAGAGACTAGAACAAACAGGATATGACATGCCATTCAAAATGAGATAATGCTTAGCCAAACTGAGAAAACAACAGAAAAGAGAGAACAATTACAAATTAAAATTCCATCACTGAAATATTACTATCCTGTATAAATCCAATATGTCTTTGAGACTATGTAAATGACACAGAAACTCATTAATATCAAAATGCCAAAATGTCATATTGTATAAGACCTGGGAGCCAAATAAATTCACTTTCACATTTGTCTTTGAATCTTGTCACTTACTGGAGAAACTCATTTTTGGCAAAGATGCTAGAAAATAAGCAAACGGCTGATCATGTGACTGTTGTTAACTGGCATCAAATCCCCTCTATTATTGCATCAAATAAAAAAAGACGTATATTTCTTAAAACACTAATAATTTGAAAGTGTTTCTGAAAACAGATGAGATTGTACGATCCCCCATACCCCACGAATAAGTGGCAGAAAATAGATACCTAGGCTGGGTGGATGGATCATGTAAATAAAATTTTGCAAAATGACTTTACTCATATATTGAGCTCCCCGTAGCTTCACATGTCTTTGTAGTACTGTTGTGCTTTATTCTCAAGTGTGTTTGCTTGATTGACAGATGCCAATAAAGTTGTGGTTCTCAAAGACACATACAGTAATGGTTACATGAAGGGCACCCTATCTGCTTTACAAACTGACATTTTTTTCCCATTTTCCAAAAAGTTGACTGTATAATCGACATGAAAGCCCTCCATCATAATGCAGACAAACCAGGCTTTTAACATGAAAAACTGTAGAAACTGTCACGGGGACTGAAGCCTTTCTGACGGTCCTGCTTGACAGAAACAAAAGTGTGCAAATCTCAGCCAGCTGAAGCGCATTTCAAAGTAGAAGATTAAACAAAGAAAAATTTGCTCTTGGATTTGAGTTGCATACTCAAATTAAACCAAAATTAAAGTGGCATTATGCACGTGCACAGTTAATTCACGAGTCATTTATCCTGCGTGCGCAGTGCTGTCGTAGCTGTTGATCTGTATCGACCGGTTAGACTCTCCGTGGATTTACGTGTACACACATATAAACACATAGAAAGGCCCACTTGAACTGACAGCTCAATCAGTGACTGGCCAGAGGAGTCTGACAGCTGCCTCATTACACATGCAGGAGATCTCCTTCAAAATTACAGGTTTCACATCTGCTGTAAACGTGTGTCTTTCCAAAGACAATGAAATAGTCTGTGAAAGACACCTGAAGAAAAAAAAGGGCTCTGTCCGTGCCTTAAGACATCAGGGCAGAAAGCTATTGGACCGTAATTGCTTATGCTGGATTGTGTGATCTTTTCAATTTGGCAATTTAGTAGAGTTAAATTGCCTTTTGATGATCGGTATAAGTCTCAATGGTTTTGTGAATGCACCTAATGAGAAGATGCCTGAGACAGTTTATGCTTGTTCTCCACAAGTAGTTACCTGGCGTTCAAATAAGTGTGTGTTACTGTATGTCTGAGTATATGTTTGTTGTCTAACAGCGACTGAAATCATTATATTGGCTTGGGAGATAAGTGGGTTATCTGGCATGCGCAATTGGTAGTAAGTGTGTACAGAACACAGGGAACAAGTGGTTATGTTCGAGACTGAGTGAGATAGTAAAGTCATTCCATTTGCACAATAATGAAGTGGGGTCAGAAGCCATCGGCAGTGTTTGCCTCCCACCTAATTGTGTTCATGTTTTAAATGGACTCTGTGCTCCATTATTTTGCTGACCCTGGCTTATCACAGAGACCTCAATTACAAAGAAACAGAGCCAGGAGCATGAGAGCATATGTGTGTGTCTGTCCATATTTGTCAGACTCTGGTAAAATAGTACTGTAAGACAGTAATGGAATTTATTTAAAAGTCTCTGGATAAATGGAACGGTGGGTTTTCCTATATTTTGTGCAGAAAGTCATTTTGCATTCTACCATGGCCATTTTTCTCATACTATAGTTTTGGGGCTGAGCTTTTTACACTTAGCTAGCTTCATGGCCAAAACACTGTCACAGATAAGTGTGTAAAGTCACACTGACAGCAAAAATTATTAGTTTCATAAGGTGTTAAAAGTGCAAAACAAAAGAAAAAAACACCTATATTTTGTCTTTTGGAAAACCTGTGTAGGTTTGATGTATTGGCACCAGCCAAACAAAAGGTTTTTCCTTTGATTTATTGATATGATTTCTGAATACTGTATAATGAGATATACTGAAAACAATCACAAATAAGACCACTTTTAAAATACCATCATGTGTGTAAAATGAAGCTTTATAATATGCTAATTACCAAATCTATCTTTCTAAAACTTACATGTGATTTTTAAGGTGTTAATCACTGATTAAAAAAAACCCCGACATACATTATTCTATTATCAGCAGATTATTGCCTTAAAAGTTTGTCTGTATTATTATATTGTATTTTAATCTAACAATTTAAGTTAAATTGTTTAGTTCCTTACTATCTTGGTTCTACTTGGGCCTTTTAATTGTGGTTTTGGCCCCTTGTTGTAACTACTGTTTTTTAAATACCAACATGTTCCTAAATTATTACCTTGGTAATTACTAATATCTAATTGCTAATATTTAGTCATAAACTATCAATAATTTGAAACAGAGAAGGTAAAACTGTCTTATGTCTTATGGCTATTTAATAGCAAGAATGCAACACTAAAACCATGAAAACATAAATACATACAGTAAAATCTATTACTCACTTTGCAGTGAACCTTGCAGTAAATGTAATATAAGAAACTGAGTTTTTACATACTATGCTACACAAGATCAGTCATTCCTAAGAAAGCGCTAAAATCCATTTCAAATAATATTTCAGACTCAGGTTGGCTTTGGGCAGCCTGGCTTTACGAGCTGAAGGAAACTAACACTTTCTTTGTGCTTATTGCTATTCATGCTTTCTGCTGCCGACTGGCCCTTAATTATTCAGCTGAATAAATTACCCATAAAGCAGAAAGTGGAGTCATGGCGTGCCAGGAGGGAGCAGGCCTGTCAGCTTCAAAGGGCCAAAACCTGCCGAGCTCCTTTGGGCTTCATTCCACTTAACACCAGTCACTAGGTATATATGTCTAGGTTTTCATAAGCCTGGCTTAAATGTCGGGGGAAGGTTGCTCCCTAGTGTGGGGCTCAATATTGAATGGAACTCATATTTAAATCAGCTTGCGTGGCTTTAGTGACCTTCATTGGAATTAAGTGAATAGAGGTTAACGTAGGTCAACATGATGGCCAAACTAAAATAATTCTGAATTTCCCTCATTTAAATATTGTACTGATGAGCAATATTCTTGACATCCTTTGAATTTGAAGAGTTTTAAATCTCTTCATTTTCCCAGTATAAAGATTCATAGCATAAATTTACCGGTCCCTTAATTAAAGCTTGATTAACAAATAATGACTTTTTTACAACATGTGTCAAATTTGTAATTGTAGAAATACTTAGAAATGTTTCATAATGTGTGAAATGTGTGATACATTATGTACGCACTGCGGTGCTTTATGTTTAACAGACATAACCGGAAACTCCACAGGGGCCCAGAAAGTCTGGGTGCGTAAACTAAATGACCCCAGATCCTCCCATAGTGATTTCTGTCAAGGTTCTGTTGAACAGTGTGTTTAACCCCAGCTGCTTCAGTGGACCTGTCAAGTACAAGAGAAACAGCAAGATATTATGTGGTTTCAGTGGTTATATCCCAGGTGTGAATGTGTGTAACTGAGCCAATGAATTTGAAGCAGTTTGTTGCTGCAAAAGGGCAGGGGTGGTCAGCAAACTATCCCTGGACAGATAAACTGATGAATGATATTGCAGTGCTGGATCTCAAATGGTAAGCCTAAAAGGATCCTTTTTTGTTAGCACTTTAGAAAAAAAACTGCCTCACTCTATCTGTAAGTCTGCTTATTGCTCCTGTGGTTGAATAATTTTGATGTTTTTATTAAAAGAATGTATGAGGAAAATGTAATATACCTTGACAATCAGTCTAATAGCACTGCGGACAGTGAATTTCCATGTCTCTTTCTGAATTATGAATTTTTAGCCTTGGTGGCAGAGTGTCTCTCTCTGGCCAGAGTATCTACAGTTTGCTAAATGGGCCTCACTTATGTCAAATGATGCCACTCTAGACTCTTGCTAGAGCAGTAATTGCCACTGTGACTGGCTGTGCACCATGTCAGACAGCACTGATGAGCAAATTAAACAATAATAATAATGTTAAAATGAAGCTCAGCACCGTTCATCTTAGGTGTTTCAGCAGTGGTTACATTAATAGCAAGTTTATGAGGATGAAAATAAAAATACAACATGGCAATATTAAGATTTTAGTAAATACAGCCATGTGAAAATGAAGTAGACTCCATGATTCGGGTAATGTGTAGAACCACTTTCTTTTCTGTGTGACTTTTTCAGTTTCTGAAATTGTTGTGTAGGAATTTGTCAGTTCCTTTAGCTTTGTTGGTATTCATTTGTACAGGTCTCTTAAGCATTTCAGGTCTGGACTGGAACGGGGCCACTGCAACACGTTGATTTTTAAATATTTCAGCCGTCCTTTTGTCTGTTTGTTGGAATGCTTGAGATCATTGTCCTGTTTCATGACCCAGTGTCAGCCAAGCTTTGAATCCAGAGTACTTTGGTATACACAGGAGTATGTGACTGACTCAATGGCTGCAAGATGCCAAGATCCCATGGCTGTAAAACAAGTCTAAATCATCATCACTGCCACTGGGCTTGACAGCTGGTATGAGGTGTTTGTGCCGATATGTTGTTTGGTTCTCTTAATATAGATTACTTAAAAAAGAAGTTTTTCTGTAAGTCACATATTACTGTAAAATAGGCTATAACCATGATGTGGCAGTTTTAATAATAAGCAATGGAAATATTGCTGAACATGTGGAAATTTAACCAAAAACAATACGTCATCCAGAGCAGCAACATAAAATACACCTAAGTTCCAAGCACCTAAGAAGACAGACTGCTTGACTGATGTGGTTATTTACAGCATAGTAAAAATGATAGAGCTGGAAATACCTTTCCTAGGTCAACACCACAAACACACCAAATCTAAGTGAGCAGGCAACAAATAAACCTAACAAAAACTAACTAAAAGAAATTACAACACAACTTTCTTGAATGAAATAAGCAGGAGAAAAACAGGATTAACAAAACTGGCAGCCCACCACTAGTACATCTTGCAAATCACAGCTGAGATAAGAGTGTGGCTGGTTGGAAAGGGAGGTGAGCTTTGCCCCATGCAGGTACAAAATCACCTTGGCTCTTGATGCAGTGTGCTGTCAACAGTAAAAAGCCAGTTGGCTGCAAATACTGGCAGTTAGTTTGGTCACCTAATGATGCACCCACACCTGTTGCGTGTCACGCATCCTCATTCACTCATTGTAAATAAGAGTGATTCATCAGTATTCCCCAGAACTCTTCAGTAGGTGATTTTATCTTCTTGCACCTTAATTTTGATCATTCTATATTGGGTTTAATTTACTACTTAAGTAATTCAGCATTGTGGACCTGATTACAAAGTTTATTACCCATCACCCTTACACAAAACAGTGAACTTAGAGAAAGCAGTAGAGGCGATGGTGACAGCCCATGCAGGTTAATCTGCCAGCCATGTGAGCCTTCGGGGCAGGGTTTGGTAATGTGATTTAGATGAGTTTCCCACGCTGGCGTGTCGCTGCCGTCTCCCCTCAGTGCTCCAGCGACAGTCCCTCATTACACACCGTGCCAACGTCAGCGGTCTTGCCAACGAGCGTGACAGTTTTTGACAACCGGTTTTCTCTTAGGCGAAAATGGTGAGAAATGAGAAGCGATATGGAGAAGACTTTACAGAATTAGAAATGTTAGAATTTGAATTTCTTTTCTGTTAATGCTTGAAATTACATGTAACTTACATGTGCTCTCATCAGTATTTAACCTGTCAGTGGATCAGAACCCTTGAAATTATGTAATTTTTTTTCACAAAGCCTGATAATGCAGCTGTACAGTGAGGGAGCTCTGAATCACCCAGTGAAACATTAACGCTGGGATAATGGTGGCGTTCGGTTGGCACAATTAAAAGACTAATTTTTGTATAATTCTGTGGGGGCTAGCAAAATCTTCTTTAAATATGGGTGGACAGACGATAACAAACTGCTAAATGTATTTCTGCCTAACATCTGTCTGTGTGTGTTTGTATTCAAAGATAAAGGAGAAGGCTGGGTGTATGAATAGAGTTTGCATATGGTAGATGTACTGTATGTCAACAGTATGCTTATGCATGTGCATATTTGTTTTAAGTGTTGATAAATAAGTGGCTGCGGTTCAGTGAAGCTTTGGCTGTTTGCCGAATGCAAAAACGGATATTTCTCGTCTTTTGCCTCCATCTCCACATCCTCTTTCTGTTGTGAAGCTGACTGAACAACACCATGCTCATCTCTTATGAAACAGGCTAAGGATGAAGCATGACTGACAGGCAGCTCAACCTGTTGTGAGTGTGTGTGGGTGCCAAAATGTTTGTGTGTCAGGGTTTATGAGTAAGCTCCCTGTAGATGTTGAGAACAAAGCACTAGTGACTTTCAGTCAGTCTTCATTAACCCCCTCGGTTTTTTAAATATGCGTGTGTATCCCTTTCATGTAAATCAAACAAAATCAACCAGCTAAGACTGCTGGAAATTGCAGTTTTTCCACTTCTCTCCAGACTACAGAAATCATCCATTTGACTTGGAACAAATAAGGACTTTGAGAAGTTAGGACAAGGGCAAATTTCTAAATTCCTTGCCTCTGTGATGCTCTATTACTCTAGTCTCAATCACATAGCCTAGTTATCACCACCAACCAATTATTTGATTAGAGGAAAGAGAGGTTTAAATCATTTAGGCCACTTCATAATAAGGAGGGGCACTACAGAATCCCATGGATCTGACAAATACAAGGCTAAGCTCCAGAATGAAGGGATATAATCTACAGAGCTGCCAGATAATTCTAAATTTGCAGCAGCATACAAAAGCACACACATACACTCTCTCACACACACATACACAGATGATGCATGTCCATGTTTGGACTGCAACTGTTAAAAAATGAGAAAAAAGGTAAAAAAAAAAAAAAAAAAGGTTTTTCTGTCAAAATCAGCTCCTCAAATCACATAAATTTGAAGTACGCAGAGGTGAAAAATAATGTTATTGTGGTTGAAATGAATTTTACTTTTAGTTTGGCTTGTTTTTAAACAAAAACGTAACAGCTTACATTATTATCATTAGTGGACTTTTAATGGCCGATTATTAAAAATAACAATCTGACAGTTTTTTATAGTAAAGCTATAATGTAAGGATGGCAGTAGTTATGTGAATGTAGCATGACATATGCTGATGATAATGAAGTTGTGTTTTACATGCAGAGCGGGACAAGCATGTTGTAGAAACATCTAACATTTTCGCACACGTCTCATAACTTGCTTTCATAGCACAGGATGTGATGCAAGAGGAAAGCAATGGATTCACACAGGCTATTGATTTCCAACTGAAACAGGTTAGGTTCTCACAGCTGGATACAGGGATTAATATTGAAAGGAGGCTGTGGGAGCTTGATGTTCAAAGGAATCCATGAAAGACAGACCCTATGGTAAGTTTACCATGTTATTTATATTTAATATGGTTATACCTGTACAGACATCATATATATATATATTTCATATGTTGTCAATGCTTATGTGGATTTCTTTATGAAAACTGGATTTAATGGAGTAGTCATTTCACATACAGCGGCATGATTCAGTGAGGTGTTTTCAGTAAACATAAGAAAAACTCACTCTCAAATTTCACACGAGAGGATGCTGTAACATAGGTTGGTTTTTACACAACTAGAAAGAAAAAACAAAAACATGTTGTGGCATCAGCCTCGAAGATAAATAAAAGATTCATTTACATTAATTGGTTAATTTATATTTCATGCTGGAAAGAAATGCAGACTACAAAAGCTATTGTTGTGACTGTTATGTATGCATACACAAGAAATAATTTTGAAATGGATTTTTCTGTGCAGACTAAGGATTTGACCTCTCTGATGTAGTGTCATTTCCTATTGATCAGCTGGAAAGATGCAGAGGCTTGCATGAATACAAGTCCTGTTATTGGATTAAGGTTCTGTCAGGCTTCTGCAGCCTTGTATTACTAATGTATAAAATATCAATAGTAATGCAACAAATGCTGATTAGTGAGCACCTCCAAAACCACACACACGCACACACACACACACACACACACACACACACACACACACACACACACACACACACACACACACACACAGAATTTCTCTAATGTCAGATTTCAGACTGTCTCCTGTATCTTCTGCCTTAATCTTTTTTAATTCTTTCTAGACAGTTTTCACATTAAACTGTTTTTCTTTTTTACTTTAAGGTGACGTTTATACATTTAAAACTAATCTTGTCATGTCCTAGGGGCTTTTATTTTGACAATCTCACCGCAACTTTTGACTAAACTAGCTCATTCTCAGCGCTTGGCAGAGTTTTTATTTTGAAATTTCAGGTTTCTCAAGATGAACTCAGAACTTTTGTTCTGAAGTTTCACTCAGGAAAAATGGAGCTCCTTATATGTATATATATATATATATATATATATATATATATATATATATATATATATATATATATATATATATATATATATATATATATATATATATATATATTATTTTAGTTCCTGTTTTGCAATTTTTAGTGATGCAGATTCACATCAATATATACCACAATATAACACAAATATAACATGTAAACATGACAGATTATAACAGAACTAATCTAAATCTGTAGTCCCAAGTCAGGTCATATAAAGACTTTACAATAAAAAAAAAGACATGCAACAAGAACAAATAGAAAGAACTAGAATTATTACACCAAGACAGAAATAAGTCAAAAATGCAGTCGACCTATAAGGCACCTCACAGTCCCATCTACTCTTGTGCCTTGTGTGAGCTCCACCTCCAGTGCAAAACCTAATATATAAAACAGACTTCATTTTTTTTTCAAATTCTAAATACCGAGAAACTTATATTTAAAAAAAAATTCTTACAGTAATGAAATGAAAATGATGTTTTATCATGACTTTCAATGGCCTTTTTGAATAATGATTCTAATGAATTTGATTCAAATCACATTAAGTGCTGTTTTTTAATGACCAGTTAGTGAAACAATAATTAATATGTGAAAGAATGAATGGATGTAAGAACATACTTGCAGCAATTTAACAATGCTGGACAGATTTATAACATGACTTTGAAAAGTGAAGATCAAGTTCAAAGTGTGCCCAAGATATCTGAACTTTTTTACAATCTCGAGCTCTTCCGCTTGCAGGAACACATTGAGAACTTCACAAACATAAAAATATTTTCCAGACTCACCTTAATGCAGCTGTACATGCTGACAGCATAACTTCATAGAACTAATTTGCGGAGTATTCAGAACAAGCTTGATTTTTCCTGATATGAATAAACAGATCTGACCAATCAGACCACTGCATTTGGGAACAAGGGCACTTGTTGCATAAAACGTGCACCGGTACTGAATATACAATGATTTAGAAATATTAAAATAATACTACTTTACCTCAGACACACATCTAGACACTGCTCTGGGTCAGTCGGTTCTCTGAAATGATTTCTCTGTCTCCTCAGATGTTGTTCCAACCCTGCCAACAAGAGTTCAAACTGCCCCACTGACATCCTGAAATATGTAGGAAAGCAGTCGTGATACAGCTTCAACTCCTGGATCAAACTATGAAATGCTCCCTGCTGCTGCCTTCTCTTGAGAATTGGATAAACCCAGAATCTCAGTTTCCTCCTTTTCTTGTTAAGAAACATGAGGACCAGCTCCTCGTTGCTTGGTGTCGACTCCATTTTTTTAAATGCATTTTTATCATTTTCACATATGTTACATGACAAATTGGCAATGATTTGGAATAATTTCACAATGTGCTCAGTGTGTAAAGGACCTCTACTGGTCATTGTGTAAACAAAAAACAAGCTGTGTGTTTTTTTAATAAATATATTTAATAAAAAACATACTTTAATAAGATATTCCTGGACATGAGTCAGTGCCTCTGCAAGAGTTAAGTGGTGTATGTATAAAAAGCATTTTCAGTAGACCATGTTCAGGTTTAGAGATAACTGGACCTAAGTCGATTTAGTTTATTTGTGGAAAGGACAGATAAGATTTGATGATTCCAGTGGGGCTTTTGGGTGATGCATGTTGATGTTTGCATATGTGTGTTATTACAGTAACGGCAGAAACCCCTCAGAAGATGTGTTTGGCTGATCACTGGGTCCTACAGCGCTGCACACAAATACACACACCCAAATGGGCAGCTATTCTGGATGACTGAGTGTACAGAGACAATCAATGAGACTTGTGGTTCAGAGCAGGGTTCTGTCTGCTCTGCCACCTCTGCTCAACCAAATGCTTGGGTTTGGTTTTAAAACCTTCACCTTTTATTACCTCTCCTGCAATGGGGTGAAGGCTGGATGATATTTCCCTAACTAGACGAGATGAGCCTTGTAATAGTTGTGAATTCACCTCAAATATGTGATAAAATGAATCCCAGTGAAAATTAAAATTAAATAAACAGTTTACAAGCAGTGCACTAAATAAACACTGTGTGAAATATCGCATTAAAACACACGTCGTGATTCAGTGGTTATATTATTTGTTGAGAACAAGAAGCATCATACAAACCTTGTAAAGGAATTTACTATTAATGCTTACAGACAACACTATCACCCAGGAGGCTGAAAAGGCTGTTTTTGATGCAGGCAAATATTGTGTTGGAGTCACTGTCAGAGGATAATGAAATGGGTATTTATGCAACCATGCGCACAGTTCAAACTGATGCTAAGCTTGTCGACAGAATCTGTAATCAGTCACCAGCTCAGGGCCCAAGGGGACATGCTGTTTGAGTGAAATCAGAGGAAAAGCAGAAAAACCTCAAAGAATGCAGCCCCGTTTCACTGATATTTTACTATAAGTTTATAACATGAGTATTGACAAGAACCACAAGAAGTCACATACATACAGTAGGTCCTGTGAGAGCTTCACAAAGCTTTATAGGGAGTAAAAAACAAGCTAAATTTAAAGTTGTTGTTGTTGTTTTTTTTAGTTTTTAAATGGGGTTTTTAACTTTCATAGTTGGAAAAAAAGGAAATGCCAACAGTTGAAAGTCAAAATGCATGGACAGAAAAAAATGTTTTCCACAGACTGTAGCATCACACTCCCATTAAAATCACCAGGGGGGAAGAACTATGAGTTAATTAATCATCCACCACAAAATATGCATGCCAGTATATACTGGTACTCAGTAGAAACTCCGTAAATAGGCACAACAAAATCACACAGATTATATGTAAAGTTGAAATCTGAATTGTGAGACTGGTACAGCAATCAAACCCCTAACTATCAAACTGGGCTCATTCTTCACAAATAAGAGGGGTAACACAACCAGGTTAACTTAAAACATCAAGTGATTCTTTCAGTTAAAACAAGTAAAAAAATGACCTGATTTAAGTCTGACTGCCACTCCCTTTAAAATACTTACTTGTTTTGCATTATGGCAATTCGAGTGCTAATGTCACACTTTGAATATTCCCAGGAAGTCCAGTTTTCTAAGTCCCATTGTGCCAGAGATTAGTTAGCGTTCTCTCACAAATAAATGCTACAGCAAAAGTTTGCATTAGCATTCCAACCCTGGGGGAAGTATTACCAGTACACAACTCCTTTAATGATGACGAAAACATTGACCATGCTCCTGTTTGTACTTCTAACCTGACACACCCTCTTCAGCCTTGGAGCCTGTGGTCTCTTTTCAGTTTGAAGACGGCTGTTTGATCTTTTGCCACTAGTGATGATCTTCAACACAAAGACTTGAATCCCCTCATACGGGGTGTCTGTAGCTCAGGTGGTAGAGCAGCTCACCCACTAATCGGAACGTTGGTGGTTTGATCCTTGAACCTACCTGTCCTTGAATCTGATATGTAGGTTAATACATGTTTCTTTCAGACAAGTTAATTTTCCATGTGCCTGGCACTGCTTTTAGTGATGGCGTGGAGATACTTGATCAGTAATAAAAATATAATGAAATCCCACAGCCTGCTTACACTTATCCCCTTTTTCCTTTCATCTCCATGATGAGTTCATGTAAAGTTGCCTTCATGGTACCTCAGCATCTAGCTACAGAAGTGAAGCAGGTATAAACAAAGTAACATTGATTTTTTTTTCTTTCTTTCTTTCTTTCTTTTAGTGGCAGGTAATTTTAAATAGAACTTCTTAGATAGCTCAACAAATATCACCCAAAACACAAACTGTTAATGCACAATTTGTCTCAAACTGTGTCTGACAGTAAATGCATATTTTTTTACAGCAATAATGTTTCCCTTGGAGAGAAAAGAAATGTTAATGCGCAACACTAAGAGATGGAAAAAGATATAAGGCAGTCAGGACATGAGAGGAAGATGAGAGATTATTTTCTCAGGTAAGGAGTGTTCAGAGTGTTCTTCCTGTCTTAATTTATTTTAAAAATTGGAATCAGATATCTGATCTATATGTGATCTGTTGCTGAAATATGTTTTTCTGAAATTTCCTGCAAAACAAATTGACCTATACTAATTCTGTGTTATGCAAACTTTGCATGATTATAATGTAGGTCTGCTAAGTAGTTAAGAGCAAACTAGTTAGTTTGCAGTACTGTGATGAAGTTTACTGTAATTCACTAGTACAGAGCAGACATGGTGTTCTTGGTCAGAGTTAAACTGCAGCCATCAATTTTGCATTTGGCATTAATTTAATTTTTAAGGTGATGAATTTCTATTTGCTCTCTGAACAAGACCTTGTATACATACTAGCTTTTTATGCACAGCCATACAGCTTGCGAAACATCTGCTTATCTTGTTGAATTCAGTTGGCTAAATCCACAAAGAGCAGTGAATTCGGGTGGCAGCAGCACAGATTACCTGATCACAGCCTCATAAAACTAGTTTTTATAGAACATATTTCTAAGTAATCCTTTTTTTACACATGCCACCCCAGTACCTGCTAAATCCCACTTTAAACCCTGCATAACATGATAAAAAATCCACACCAATAAAAGTTAGTGCTTGCACCCACTGGCATAACCGTGCTGTGCCCTCTTCTTGTGCAGCAGGAATTGTCTCTGAGCTCACTGATCACACCTCATGCTGCATATAAGAACAAGAAAGTACTCTAATGTTTTTTCTCCTGCGATGTACTATAAGGCAGTTTGTCCTATCACTGATTCCTAGCAGTTATTTGTGGTCACTAATGGAGCCTTCTTGTGGCAGCACAACCACAGTGCTATAGCTGCAGTTTCATAATTAAAACACACACACACACACACACACACACACACACACACACACACACACACACACACACACACACACACACACACACAACAAAGTGGGATTTCAGTTAGACATATACCAATAAATATGTAGATAAATATGTATAAAACAGTCCTCATTACTTCTTAAAGTCTTTATGCAGAGGGCTGGTGTGACAGAAAAGGATTCAAGGGATCGCATGAGATGGAAGAAGATGATCCACTGTGGCGAATCCTAAAGAGAGCAGCTGAAAGTCAAAAGTTTTATATGTGTATAACTACTTGAAGAAAATGTGTCAACTGTAAACTTAACAACTACAAATCCTGCGTACTTGAACAAATCAAATAATTCTAGGCGAACTCATTACACTATTTATAGGTTACTTACTGAACTTCGAGTCATAGCGATGGTACCCTGGTGAAAAAAATTCATTTTGACTTAATGGTTTGGTGCTTTCTCTTGACAGTTATCTCAGGAAAGTGACATATTACAAGTTGCTTAAGTGTCTCTCTCTGCTCTCACTTATCATTCATATTTTATGCAGTTGTGTTACAAATTGGTTTTCCTGGGAAAATTGTGCCACCATGCTGTGTGTGATATGAAATGATGGAATATTAGTACCTCACTGAGGGTAACCTCTGGAATAGCTTTATCTTTTAGGCAGATGGCAAGTGGTGTCTTCTGGTGATTTGTGCCCTGGTCTCTTAACCATCACCGGGGCTAAGCTGAAAAGTCTTGCCAAATGTTTTTAATTCACTTTGAGTTATGCTATAAAAATGAAGCTAAAGCCTCAGAGTTTAACTGAATACCACATGAACTTTGGTAACAAGTGCTACACAAAGAAATGTTCTTTTTACTGGAAGCAACAGCAACACTTACACTATCTGTGCTGATCCGTGCAGAGATATCCTCAGAAAAATCCATTATGTAGTAGCCTGGGAACTAGACAAAAAAGACAGGTCATGATTCATTTGGTCAGACAGAATATGTTTGACCCACCTCCCATTAAAACAGGTTTCCATCTGTTAGGCCTATTTACAAAACCATTTAATGTATGTATGTATGTATGTGTAGCAGGCTTAATACAGAGATATAACCATGTAATCTTTATAGATTTTTTAGTTGCAATTAATTACATTAATTTTGTACTAATTGTAAACAAGAACATTTGGCTTGAAAGTTAAACATCAGTCTACAGGTTTTGTGCCATAGCTGGCTCTTTATAATGGGAGCCCCACTGACTAGATTGCTTTCCTCAAGGCTGTATTATCAGTAGTTATTTTTAAAAAGACCTGACCAAGAAACTTTTTCCATCACAGTGGCTGACTGACACCAAATTTTCCAAGTCAATTTAACATGTTAGCAGCTCAGGTTATAGAATTGTAAAAACACATTTAGAAAACCATCTTGTGACCTGCCAGGCTAAAAGTGAGACAGCCTGAGTCACCCACCACAGCCATAAATTATACAGCATGTGGCTAGTAAATGGGATGATTTCATGCCCTGAGAGTAACCAGTCACTTTGCTTAACACATTAGAGAACATTTGATATAAATTTGAGTTTTGATTAATTTTATTTTATTAGTAAAAAGCATGCGCATGTGGTAAAATTGTCTTATTACCAAGTTACTGGACAGTTCTGAAAATGTGAAGAGCTGCAAAGGGAGAGCATCAGATCAACATCTACTTAACACATTTCCACAGATAGCAAGACACTTCAAGCTTGCTGACAGAGCTGACATGAGTCCTCTTGATAATAAGGATGTGGGCATATACTGTTGACAGGGTGTTCCATGGTTGGAAAGTTTATTTCTCTTCCACTCTGCTGTCAGCAATCGCCATCTATATTTAATATTTCCATTTCCCTCTAGTCTGCCCTCTTGACCTGTTCTTGAGTAACTTTCAAAACATACACCCATTCTTCAGATAATACCGACCTTTCTGGATGACAATAAAGCATCAAGTGACTAACTAATTGGTTAATAAAAACAAGATTACACTCTCCTATGTTTGTACTTCTATATCTGAAATATGTAAAATTGCCCAACCTAAATAACAAGTGGATGTTGGAAACATAAAAAAGCAAAAACACATTATCAGAAATCTAAGCTGTTTTCTTTCCTTAAGAAGAAACCAGATGACATTTCATTCCTATGCAGTGCAGTATGAAAAGAAACTGCTGCATGGCTGAAAAAACCCCACACCTTATCTACTGTAAATATTCCACGATGTTACTTTTCCCCCTTTTCTATTTTGTCAGAATCTTTGTTATGTTTCTTTGTGTCGAAAGTTTCAGAACATGCATTATGTCAGGCTCTGCTTACTGTCAATCTGCTCACTCCCAGGGGAAAAAATAGAATCTTCTGCAAGAAAATAATCCCTTTATAATCATGCTGCTTTAAGATTTTGCTATGTATTTGCAACCAGCTCAAAGGGAAACACTATTTTGTTTGAAGCTAAACTTCATGTTATGCATTAGTAAACTTTCTATAACGTGAAGAGAAGTAAATTGGTTATAGCGCAGCAACACTGATAAAATGACTAAAATATATGCAACTGGTTTAATGTGCTTTGGTGTAAGCTTAAATCTAACATGCAATGAGCTGGGCTATATAGATGTGAGTGCAGATGGCAGACCTAATAGAGTATGCACCTGAGAAAAGCCCATTATTGCTACATTGTGCTAATTGGGTTTTGTTTTAAGAGCCTTTCTCTGATTTATCCCCAGGGTATGCTGCCATGATGTGTTGGTATATAGGCCTGGAGAGAACAGGAAATATGAACAGCTGCTACCGCTGCTCTCCTCTAGGTCCGGTCCAAGCTGTCCTCATTCTATCTATCTGTTTCCATGTGGTTTTGTTTCTGCCTGCTGAATGTCTTTTGCTCCTCTTCTTTCATCATTGCCACAAAAATGTGCGACATTAGATGAGAGCACTTTTAATAACATTGTTTCCTTTTAATGGAAAGACAGTACTGTCTGCACATTGTATATGCAAACAGATATAGCAATACTACATATCTGGTTATTAGCAAATTAGCTTATTCAATATAAATGCACATTGTCCCAGTATGAGCATAGATGAGTATAGATAACTTTGAAGACATGATGTACAGTGATGTACTCTGAATGCTCTTTTTTTTCATCACACAAAGAACTTAATCGTCAAAACCGCCTCCCTAAATTCTATTCTGTTCTATGTATGTCGCTCCTTTGGACATGTGAATTGGCCCCAGTTGTCTGACTGATGTGTTATTCTGGACAGGCAGCTTTGCTCTGCTCTGTATTCTGTCTTCAAACACAGTGGGGACTCCTCAGTTAGTTGCCAGCATGTGGGCCTCTGGGATAGTATTGTCCAGATGCTTCTCTCCCAAACCAGGAGGTTTCATTGCCAAAAGGAACTTGCTGCTCTAATTAAACATCACTATATGTGCCACTATGCATGTGCATGAGCACTCTGTAAAGTGTTTGGCCCATTACATCCACAGTCCTGCACCCTACACGTAATGATCTACAAAAAGTTTGTATTTGTGAGGTTCTTTTTGATACTATTTTGTACTGAACATAATCAAAGTACTTACAATATGTTCTTATCAACCTAAGTACTAAGGCTATATATTATTTGACAGGTTTTACTAGTGTTGATATAATAACCTGAGTGTGGATTTGCGACATTAAGAAATAAAATCATTATGTATGTATGTATGTATATTTTTTAATTTATTTACTAGAAACACATGGATTCGTTTCTCTTAAATATCAAATGTGACCTTAGTTTATCTTTGAATACATACATGCTATTTATTTGAACTCTATAATTGTTATATTATTCAATATAAGTGAAAGTCACATGTTTGCTCAGTTGTTTAGTACTTAACTGAATCTTATTTACTTATCATAAAGCGTGTTAAACATGATAAATGTGAACTCAGACTGCTGTTGTAGTCTTGGTTTGAGAATATTATCTGAAACATAGTCGTTATTACATGATCATCATGTTTCACATTCTCTATAGAAATTTTTCATTCAAGTCTTTTTCCCGCCCTATTTCTGTTAAATGCATTGAAAAAAGCCCCATGGTGGATTTAACATTATTGAAGCAGTTGTCCAGGCTTTAATCTGTGACTTGAGGCCGTCATTATCCATCAGAGGAGATAGTCTGTCCCCTCCAATTTCCTTCCTGTGTCCATCTCTTCCTTTTGCGCTTCCCTCTCCTTCATAAATATTCAACATGCCAGCCCGTAATTTACACACACAGTCTGCCACTCCCCATCATTTCTACACCTGGACACATGGACACTGACATTCCCTTCTGCCCTAATCTTCTTTTGTGTCCTTTATTTCTCTCCTCTTCCTCTCTTTCTCAACCCTTATCTACTTTATACTTTTTTCATCTGCTGTCAACTCTCCTTTCCCCACACATCCTTCATCCCATCTAACTTTGTGCCTAAAACAATTCAAACATTCCTTGTTGAAGGGCAAAGTTTCAAAGACTCATTTAAGTAAAATGCCAAGCTTGACGATTCACTCTTGACCTTGGTACAAACAGTTTAGCAACTGAAAATTGAATGTTCTGGTTATTAACGTAATATTTTAAAAGTTAATTGTGATACAAAGTTGATATGCTGTGCCAATACTGTGTATGAAAAGAAAGAGCACAGTTAATCTATATTTTTATTTTACAATGCTGGCATTCATCCACCCAGCACTGACGTTAAACCACACTTGCATCAGGCTGGTAAACTTTCACCCTGGATGTTCTCGTACCAGATTCAGACTCTTTCATAAGAATGAATCATTTTTCAAAGATTTTCAAAAGAAGCTCATTGAAGAAGAGTTAAATAGTATAACTAGACTCAATGGAACATTTGTTGTGCTATATTCTTTTCATTAAATTAGGTGAGTTGTGCTTAAATAACATTGGTCTTATTGTAAGGTCATTGTTTAAGCACTAACTGGCATATTTAATCAGGTGGAATTGAACATGTCTTTTTTTACCAAGAGGTTTTCAAATTTCATGAAAAGCTGGGGCACAAGGAGACTTATTGTACTCCAACATTCTCCCAAGTGTCTCAGGTGTATGATGCACAAGGTTGTTCATCTTAGCCTTACAAATATAACAAGGGCCTTTACATACTATTCAGCACATAATACTGATGTTCACTGCCAAATTTGATGAGAAAAAATAACCACCCCAGCCAAAAAACAACCCCCAAAAGCACCTTTTTATAACCTGTTTAAACCAATTTTTCAAAGAAAAATCCTTTCAAAGAGCCAAAACGACTGTCGCACAGTTCCTCTGCACCTCAAGATTTACAGTGCAGGACACATTGCACCATTCACTATAGCTATTGATATTTGCCACTTTATTTACAGTACCACAGTAAACCCACAGTAAATCTGTCATTAACCACATTTTATTTACCATAACCACCATCTCTCCATATGTATGACTGCTCTGCTGCTGCCTTTTGCAGACATTTGCAGAATCATTCAATATTAGATTTTTTTTGACAGCTGCATTAAAATTACAGTTAGTGCCATGCAGGAAAATGCCATTACACTTGGTATTACAGAAGGCTGAGCTGCCCCGATTCAAGATTAAATATATTGCTGTACTGATAACCTTTAATTAATGGCACATTAATTCTCAAAATATTTGTGGTATACCACAAATTTGCCATTATTCAATTTATATAATTTGATTTATCATTACTATTTTAATTATAACAAAGTCTAATAGTACTAATTTCTTCTAAAACATAAGAGATACATATAGAGAGCACATTAAGAATTATGTGGTATAACACTATTTGTTACTTTTTACTGATGATGTATGTTGGTGCCAAGGTAATAAAACTCTTAAAAAGGTATTAAAATTAAATATTATTAACAACATTGTGTAAAATCTAGTTAATACTTGATGGTTGTGCACTTTTAGCTCTGTCATTTCATTGCTGTCTACACCAAAAGAACAGAGAAACTGTGCATAACATCAAGATCGTTGCTCACTCTGCACTTCTGACCTTCTTTCTTTTTTTCTCATTTTGTCACATTAACAGCAGCATAACTGTTATTTTTCTTATGTTATTAACACATCTTTAAAACACGTTACGAGGCAATGCAACACTGCACATGTGCAACTTCTAAAAACAGTGGTGTCAATGACTGTGACTGTAGCTTAGCATGCCCAGAGGCTGAGCACGTCTATCCAAGTTTTCTTGCGTATGGGTGAGGAAAATCACGGCATGGGCAGTGGGGGATCTCAGGTCAAACAAAGATAGGGTGATAGAAAAAAAAGAGAAAAATAGAGATAAAGAGACATGGTATCAGAGAGAGAGATAGAGGGAGAGTGGTAGGAAATATGAGTGAGCTGGAAAACACAGTATAATCAGTTTTGTTCATCTTCAGGTTTGGTCTGTTGTTTGGTCTGCTGGTCACAGGCAGGACATTTACACTCTGTATCTCACACATAAATCATGTCACATGGCTGAATGAACAGACACTGCCAGCATTTTAGCTTCAACAAAGCCCTGCTCTGTGTGGCCCACCCTGCTGTCATACACAAACACAGTGTGCAGAGGAAAAACCGTGCAGTGTATGGATTCTCATTCTATGCACAGTCATGCATTTGTACAGAATATATGCATGTGATTATACTTAGTCATGGGTATGAATACAGAATCACATGAAGGCCCGTGCAGACAAACACACCCTGCATGAATCCCATGTCAAGGTGTCCCTTTCCTACGCACTGTCTAATCAACTGCAAGCCTGCTATAGAAACTATTCTTAATTTCTCTTTTTTCTCCACTATTATCCCTCATTCTTGTCGTCTTCAATTCACATTCTTTGCATCTCTCTCGCTCTGTCTTAGGCAGACTGTGCCATACGGTTTCCTTCATTATTGGGAGAGAGAGATGCTGAATTTCTAAATTTCCTGTCAGGTTGTGTTTGTTGTACAGGTCGAGACAAACAAATGCCACCGTCACACTCTCGTGGTTTATGCATTCTTGTGTCCCTCCGTGCTGGATAGATGATATCTGGCACAGGTTCCACATGCTGAAGCTCTTTCCTTTTGATGCTTGTACAAACACAGGGGCTGAGACAACAGACTCCAAATGCTTTGATGCAATTAGCCAACAGAGTGTGAAGCAGAAAACCTTTGTAGCTTTTTACACAGCTCGTGAAAACAGTGTCAACACAAAAGGACGCAGAGATCAGTCCACAGAAGCCGAGTCTCTTTGTTGATGCCACTCCACCCCCTGTGTCTGGGACAGGCTGAGAGAGGATCTAACACTCATACAAAATGGGTAAAAGACAGAGGAGGTATGACAGAGATTCTGGTGGGAGCCATGCTGCCCTGTGTTCAGTGGTTAGTGAAGGGCGTGATCATACAAAAGAGAGTGCATGGATTTTTACGGAAACCTTTAAAATGCTTTGTTGAATACACAAGAAAGGTCAAGCAGTGATAGATCGATAAAGATAAAACATAAAGGGAGCCACATGAGTTCTGCCATTTAAATTTAATTTTTGTCAAATGTGGTGTTCTTTGACTATGTGGGAAATAGAGTATGGATCATTGTATTATCAGTCAACTAAACTACACCAACCCTAAAAAGTCGTTGATGTATATTCTCATGCTACTTTTAATGCAGAAAGAAAATACTTTCACTGTACCAGCCACTCAAAAGCCATCAAATATACTTTACAAGTATGTATGCAAGTTTTTTATACTGGCATATATTTGCAATTAATCAAAACATGAGTGACAAAAATGAATGTGACTGCACATTCATGGATGTCAGGATGTTTTAATCTGAAGAAGTAGAGAAGTACACTTTTGTACATCATGCAATCCCATAACCTCCAACCAGAAGGTAAGAACTAAATAGGAATCAGCTCAATTTCCAATCAACAGTCTGTCAAGTCCATTCTTTGGGCATCTCTCCAATCTACCCCTGCAAACATTGCATCTCATTGTAATTACTGGGGTGCTGAATTGCACAGTTATTTGAACATAAACAGTTCTTTTTAGGGCACTTGCCCCAAAATGACTGATGCTTTCGGGTTGATTTTTACTAAACTGCTGTTTGTCTAAACAGCCTTAAACCATAGCGTGTAATCGACCAAACGCAACATCAATACTTTCAGTGTATAACATTTAAAGCAAAATAACGTGTAACTCCTTGGCTGGTTGACTCCTGTCTCTGAAGATATATGTAGAGTACAGCTGACTGACAGCACTGGACTTCCGTCTCTTGGTTAATTTGCCAGCAATAAAAGGACAGATGCAGAATGGATGGACAGAGAAGAAGACTGGATATTTAACGGGAAGGAAAAGAAAGGGGAGATAAAGAAGATGGAAGAGCCTGTGAGGTTAAAGGAGGGACAAAAATGCAGATAAAGTTGAGCAGAAGAATAGAGAAGGAAATGGATGAACAGAGAGAGTAAGCAAAAGCAGGAAGGAGAGCGAAAACAGCAGGGCAAGAGTGTTTGGCGAGCTAATTCCCAGATATCGACTCTGCTTTGATTAGTAACTGGAGGGAACCTTTTAATGAGAGGATTCTTTAATCAAACCCCAACATAACACAGCCCACTAAGCTATCTCTTGTATGGGGGGTAGGAAGTGGGAGGGTGGTGTGAATTATTTCTCTCCGCAGACTTCTTCCCTTGTGCAAGTCAACAGATGATCCTGCTGCTCTCCCACAAACTGAGAAGGTAATCGCCTGTGCAAGTATGTTCAGACTCTCAAGTAATTTATTATCTTCAGTGGTCTTATTGCGACAGATTAAAACCTCCTTTCTAGGAGCTTAAGGAGCTGTGTATTGATGCTTTGCTTAGCACACCGCAGCAATAATGGGGCATTGTAGAGTGCGATTGTCTCCAATACCCGGGCGTTGATTTTGTGTGTGCGCATTCACCTATGTGTGTTAAAGTCTCCTGAGAAAAAGAGTAACTTGTTGTTGTTTGAGAGTTGGTGGGGGTCAAGCTTTTCAGAGTGAAAGAAGGAGACAAAGAGAGTGAATGACAGAAAAAAAAACAAGACCTCTAGGGACAAACAGTTTGCGGTGCTTTAAGTGTACTTTAGGCAGAAATCTGCACTGCTGGTCTACCTAGCGAGGGTTTGTCTCACTGGTCTCCAATGCGCTCATTAGGAAGCAGGGACACCATCTTAGAGACACTCCCTTCCCAAGAGAAAGAAGCCAACTAATTAGAGGTCTGTCCTCCTCCCTGACACATCCATGTCCCCTCTGGAGCATCATAGCAGACCACTCACTAGTCTAACTGAGCTTGCAGTGTGGGAGAGTTTATAGATGGATCGAAGAAGATGGCAAATACAAATAGCGTTAAATGGAAGATGCCATTTATCACACAGGACACACAAGTGTAGTGAAAACAGCAAATTTTAACTTCTAGCTTTTTTGCAATTAATGTGCTCATAATTGACTCAAACTACTAATGATTGTTTTCATTAAGGATGGGTCATGTGACTGTTTTGTAAAGGGCTTTGTTCAGTGACAATCTAGCCAACATATATGTCAGAAAAGCCTTTTAAATTGCACATATTTATGAAGGGCAACTGTAAAAAGATGCGCATTAACAGAGACAAAACATTTCTTTTGTGCTATGCCAGTTATCAAATCCTCTTGTTTCTCAAGGTGATTAATGAAAAAATCTTAAAAACATGTTGTATAATTCCTTTCCAGCTCTAATTTAATTGACACTGAATAACAGATTATAATTTTTACAATAGTAGATTTATTTAATTATAATGTTATTAACATGCAGGGGAAAAATTGCTCTTGATTGCATTCATTGCTCAAATAAAACTTCCTTTTTCTTTGTTTTTCATGTTCATTTTTATGTCTGAAAAGGTGAATTTTCAACACTGCAACAATTTATAAATTTTGCTTTCTTTCTTTATTAGCCATGCATTTCCATGAATTAAGAATGAGATGCTTTCTCTTGTGTATTATAATTTCTTTGTCCTTTTTCTCACTCTGCTCATTCTGAACATCTGTTTTCTTCTAAGATATTGAACAAACAAGGGGGGAACACTGGTTAATTCTGCCTTGAAATTCTGATCAATACACGGACTGTGTTGGGATATTTGATTAGATCTCAATACACTTGCCTCTCTATTGCTTCTACTCCAAAAACGATTTTGCTTGGGTAAAGGGTGTGTGTTCGGGTTCATGTCTATGAAGGGAGTGCTGCTGCTGTTTTCATTGATTGTGACACTAAACCGCACATTTACCATAGCACATCTCTTACGTCTTTCTCTCTCTTCCCGACGCCAATGAATCAAAAGCTGCAGTGGGAGGAAAGCAGAGCTCGTTAGAGGCGATTTCCAGGGAACCTCTCCCTCAAACATCTGACAGCCTGTCTCTGATCGATAGCTGTCTTTCTGCACTGTGTCTGCCTTTGCTCAGGCTTGTGACTAAGCTAAGTGTTGCACTGTTTCAAAATAGATGGACTGAATTACTCTGAGCTCCACAGGGATGCTAGACTTTGAGCAACTGCTGACACCAACTGACATGTTTATATTTTTTATTTTTTTTAAGGCGAATGAGCTGTCAACCCCTCTTACCATTTCAAGAGACATTACAAAAGTTGAGAGGCACACAATGGGTGAGTTGTGCAAGAAATATTAGGACAGTGGCACATTTTTGGCTGTGTTGGTGGTGTCCTCATTTGTATTGTTGTGTGAAATTAAAATGTAATTTTTCAAGCTCATGACCTATTTTACATTTATCATTCATATCATATTTTAGAATCACACAAAGAGCTAAGTCCATGTGCTAATACAGTAGGTATGGCATTTTAGGAGCAACAAAGTCAACAGGAAAATGATGGAAATTATGGCTGAACGCATGACTGTGATTGTGCATACTCACACACAGTCCTAAGAAGAGGTCTGTTAAACCAAAATAACTATTCTCATTTAATCTAACTTTTGACGATTTGAGTTTACTGCCTCATCAAAATATTGTGTCAGGACTTTTTACCACAGGGATGCAGTGGCATCACAGGATGGTTCTCCTGGGTATCAATCCATCAACTAACTAGGGCCTTTCTGTTTGGAGCGTGCATGTTCTCCCTGTCCTTGTCTGGATTCTTTCTGAGAATTTTGGCTTCCTCTCACAGCCCAAAGACATGCATGGGTTAGGCCAGGGGTCTGCAACCTTTTACACCCAAAGAGCCATTTGCACCCGGTTTCCACGCAAAAGAAAACACTGGGAGCCGCAAATACTTTTTGACATCTAAAATGAAGATAACACTGTATATATTGTTTTTTATCTTTATGCTTTGTGTGAACAACTAAGGTGTGCTGCTTATGAAATCCATGAAGTGCTACAGAGAAAATTAAATTATATTTATGTAATCAACACATTTTGAACTCTTAAAGAAATATAACAAAAGGAAAGACACCAACCTGAACTAAAATGATCCATGTAGCAAACAAAAACTGTTGTCAGCCGCCACCCTTATATCGTCTTTGGGCTGTTGGAGCCTTGGCCTGACTCTTAAAAAATAATTGGAAAAAAGCTCTATGCTGCTGAAAAATGAAAAATAGATATTTGCAAAATTCTGCCTAAATATGAATTTTACCTGGTTAATGCGTGTGGCGGGGCGTGGTTTGCAGCGCCGCTGCAGGGGAGGCGGACGCACCTGAGCGACACCCGCAATCACGCCTCGCTGCCTTTACGTCTGCGCTGTCTGTGCTGTTGTGTTATTGGTGGTGTATGTCGGGCTGTGAGCTGAAAAGCTACAGCCGGCTGTATGCGTACAGCAACCGTGTGTTAAAAGTGCTCAATAAAGAGATGCTCAAAAGCATGTTCATGGAAACATCGTCGGGTCTGCCGTGATTTGTTTACAATGGGACTTCTGCTCCTGAACCTCTGCGCACAGTGTCCGCAAATCGGGGCTATACGAAGTCAGTTTACGCAGGACTGTAAGCTGTCATCTGTCAGGCGTGAACGGTGTTTGTCTTTAACATAGTTCACGGTGGAGAACAGCTGCTGACATAATGTGGATCCGAAGATCCATAATTGGCATACCTGGGGTTGAAAGTCTCGATAAATGCACGGCGTTTCGGCGGGTACACCGGCTTCCGCGAGTGTGACGCTTATTTTGAGCGATGAAAAAATAATAGAATATAATTTTATTGTTATATTTTAATATCACAATAATCTTCCAATTTAGAACTACGAGTTAAAAAGAACTAACATAAATAAAATACACTTCAGCTAAATACTTCTAATTTACTTGCCCAAACCAGGCGGAGCCGCAGTATAAGGACTAAAGAGCCGCATGCGGCTCCGGAGCCGCAGGTTGCCGACCCCTGGGTTAGGCTATAGGTGTGAAAGTGAGTGTAAATGGTTGTCTGTCTCTTGTCTTTTCTGTGTTATCCTGGCAATAGGCTGGCAAGCTTTCCACGGTATACAGCCTTTTATGACAGATGGGATAGCTCCTATGCCTCTTTGAATGATTCTTAGGTCAATGTTAAGTGGCTCAACACACACACACACATACGTGAAAATGGTCAGGTACAAGGACTGGAAGGAGCGAAAAGTAGCTAATGTTGAAAGAAAAAACTTTAAAAGGCCTTGAGAACTATTGCTCAAAGTCACTTTTTAAAAATGTCAAGAAATTTTGGTTCCTTAGAGTCTTTGGTTTGTCTCCTCACAGAGTTCTGACAACCTTGGGGTCACTTATGAAATGAATGGCCCAGACTTCATCTGAAGAATCATTAAAAGTCCAGCCAAAGGGTCTTTGTTTTTTAATTTCCTCATGACATCATGAGGCAGGTTAACATAGGCAGTTACAATACTGAATCAAAAAAAAGTTGTTTAGGAATAGAGTGTGCAAAAAAATACCAATTGCATGTATAAAATGTGCTTAAATCTGTCATAAAAATAATCCAAGAACACACTACTGTATATCTCAGACGGGATTAGGATAACACTGTATATGGGAAAATTAAAAAAAAAAAAAAATTCAATCACATACTTTGTTGTGGATACTTTGGAATGTCATTAAACTGATTGATTTAAATTTCCAGAAACTTGGCAGATATTTGTCATTTTCGGCTTCAGTATCTTTGACTTCATTTCTCATCTCACACAGTGGTCAGCATGGGAAGGGTTTGAGAAAGAACAAAACGAAGTGCTCGCATCTAAAGCTCCCCACTGCAATATACCAATGCTCATATTTTTGTGCCATTTATCTGCATCTGTGGATTTTGTTGAACATATGGTGTTAAAGTAGTGAAGCACGACAGAACCAGCTCCATTCCTCTTCTGCCTCTTGCATCCTTAGTTAAGGGCTTTGTTTCACATTTTTTACATGTAATTTTAAAGTTAAACAATACATTTTTATTTTAGCAATTTTATGGTGTAACATGTTTCTCATTCGCACACATACCCAGGCACCAGTGGCAGGTGAGCTTCCTTACAAGGTACTGAGTTGAAACTGCTTGACCAAGGACACTTTTGTATGTTGAACAACCCTGGATTGAAGCATAACTCTGCAATGACTGGACAATCTATTCTATGATCAGAGTCAGAGCTGTTGTTACCGTCCAATATATCCTTTTCAAATAACAGGTGATACAAGTTATAAAGGCTGTAGTCAAAATAGTGCTGGTGGGGGTGGGATACCCAAACTGAAGCAAGACAAAACATGAAGTAATAGAAGACAAGGATGTTCTCCTTGTAAAATTCCCCTTCCACAAACATAAAGACTATCGGTGGGCAAAGTACAAGAAAGGGCATGTAATCCAATATTTATGGTGTCCGACACATAAGGCCAAAAAACTTTACGCCTTCATGCGTGCATGTATGGGGAGAACGAAAGAAGAGGCCCGCTGGGTACCTCTTGTGTTGATATCCTGCTGAGCTGGCCTTGGTATGAGTCCCACTGGGCAATGTCCAAATTAGCTGTGACTTAAAGCTCCTCCTTTATATGCTTCCGACAAAGCAGGTGGGGTGGGCAGAGAGAGAATGACCAGGAGAGAGAAAGAGATAGATAAAGACACGGTGAGAGAGAGCAAGAGAGAGTGGGGAAACATCAGGAGGATGGGGACAATGACGAGAAAAACAAGTGGAATCAATGAAAGGAGAAAGGCTGTGTGTGTGTGTTTGTGAAAGAGAGAGAAACAAACAAACAATCACCCATGCAAAGACTGGGGAGGTATGCAGAGATAAAGGGAAAAAAGAAAGGGAAAATAACATGAAGGAGAAAGAGAGAAACAGGCAGACACAGAGAATAAGAGTGAACTTCAAGGTCTATATTGAGTTGGCGGTGGCAGCGCCAGAGGACCTGAGTAGAATAGCCTTGGCATCGCCTCCTTGGCCAATTAATGTGAAGCTGTCTGGGTCCAGGGAAGCTATTAGATTCTGGAAGAGAAAAACACATTAAAAAAGAACAAGAAGAAAAGTTCACCACTGCTTCTGCACAGTGGTGCTTGTATGTAAAGCCCCCGTGTTTTTCTTGACTGAATAATAGTCTTCACCCCCCCTCCCACCCCTCCCTTTCAAAGCCCCTGGATGTGGGCAGAACATCTCTGCTTTATTAACCATCTCACTAGAGACAGGACACCCTCGCCGACAAGCAGCAGCCTTTATTAAAGATGCCGCCGTGTGGAAAGGAGTGAGCATTGAGATTCAAATTGAAGGAGAAAACACTGTGTGGCCATAGCTTTAGTTAGTCAGATGAGAGGGAGAATTTGTATTGATGTTAATCAAACAAGCATGAGTTATGTTCTTGTTTAATAAGCATTGCCAGCATTGTATTAGCACATGATGCTTGTGGACACCACCTAACAGGGATAAGAATACATGCATATAGACTTGAATACATAATAACAGGCGTGTATGTGTGTGTGTGACATGTGGAGAAAATTCACAGGTAAACATGAAAAAAATTCAAGTAATATAAACAATATTTAGCATAATGAAATACACAGATCTTAAACATTTTATTCCAGCAAGCATAAATATTGCAAACAATTGTATTTTATAGCAAGACATTTGTTAACAATTTATATTTCAACAAGTAAAATGCTAATTGTTTTGAGTTGGAAGTAGAAGTAGAAAACTAAGCGTCATGTCTGAACAAGGAAACAGTGAGTTTATTTACATCATACTACAGTTACAAACAGTAACACACTTGCAAACACTTTTTAAGCAGAATGAATTATAAGGTGCAGAAAAGACAAAAATGACACATCCCATGTGATAAAATAGGGTCTCAGGAGGCTAATTTGGAAGTTTTACAGTTTTCGGGGCATCACCTGCATTTGTTCTGCAGCAATGCCAGGTTTTGATTATTAACATGAAGTAAGGCAAGTTATTTTAAGCTTTTAGAGATATTTGTCCGTGGTCCCTGAATCAAAGCACAGATCAAAGGAATAAAATATGTGTTAGATTCGCCCTTCATAGAAAATGTTATTATTGGCCTGGCTTATTACTTGGAAAAAGATCATGCACCATTGATCTATGGGTTTAAAATCAATCCAGTGAGAAGGTATTTGTTAATATTTAACTGTGTGAATTTTAGCATAAAATGGGATTCACTTTGAGCCCACATTTGGGCTCAAAGTGAAAAAAAACCTGTATTTTCCCTTCATTATAGATCAGGTAGCTTAGTGTGGCACAGCTGCTGTGAAGTTATTTATCATTATATAATGTAGAAGTTAAATCAAACAGAATGATATATTTTTCTTTAAAATATACTATGTTTAATTTGCAATCATGTGAAACAAAATCATGTGTGCTTAATGTTAAATTATATGCAGATAGGAGAGGCGATGTCGTCAGCATTTCCCACAATGCAGAAACAGCAGTGCCAGACCCTTTTGAACCACTGACAAAATCTGAGCTGTGGCTGGGCAGTGCAGATGTGTTGAACCAGGTCAATCATACCACCCTCTGGATGGAACCTACACTCTTCTTTGCCCATCTGTCATTTCTGTTTGTTCTCCAATTTGCTCACAGTGTCAAGGTGAAGGGCACAACTCATCTGCCAAACGAGTCCCATTTTTGTGCACAGTTCAGCTAGCTCAGCTAGTTCAGCTTTTTTAATTATTTTAATGAAGAAGCAGAAGTTTAAGGTATATTAGGCTGAGATACTATTGTGTGTGATAATAAAAGCTATTAAAGCCATAAAACGTGATAAGAGATCATTTGGTGTCTGCTTTACTTCCTTTGGTTGCATACGTTTTTCTTGTATATAATTTTCTTCAGTAAAGTTTGTCCTATCTGAAAAAACACTGCATTGTTGAATATTGACTCCTGTAATGAAAGCCTCTCACTTCTTTCTTATCTGTCTTTTTATTGCTCTGCTTGTCTTCCCACAGTTGATTGGCTCATATGTTCTCCTCTGATCACATCTTTTTCTTCCCGTTTTCATCCTGATTCTTCCAGTTATACATGGAGCTGTCGCTCTGCTTCTGTAAATCTTCTTTTTTAAAAGCATTATTGTTGCCATCTGTCTCTGGCACACAAAAAAACGTGCGCACACACACACACTGTGGCTTAACACCAGATTCTGATCTTATCTGGTCAAGTGTGTTTACCAACTACAGTACACCTTGAGCTTACGCTGCAAGTGCCCAATATTTTGCTGAAAGATTATTTGAGGGATTTGTGCCTCAGGTATATGATTTCCCATTTGGGGAGCACATCGGAGATAAGTGCAATCACTTAATCATTCAGCCACCTGAAATCAATGCAGCACAGCCCAAGAGGAGCAGAAAATGGACAATAAAGTAAAATCAACTGTGGTCTGTGCAGTCATTTTTAAAGCGTTGTCTGCTCTCTGTTAGACTTTGTGCAGCCATCTGTGTTTCTATTTTTTTTCAATGGCAATGAATTTTGTCAGTTGAATGTATAGTGTGTTTAGTAAAACATGTACTCACAATATAATTTGATCACTATTAAGATCACTTTTTATTTTCTCAGTGTGGAAAATGTGATTGTGGTCGTTTTAGGTTTAAATGTAGGTTTTGTGATTAATGCAGCAATATATACAGTAACACAGTACAGATACTGTATATTCTAAGGTAGGAGTATGAATACTTTAGAGGTGTGGGGATATTTGGAGGGGGTTATGAAGAGCCTGACATGCCTGACAGCCTGATGAGAACTGGTGATTAAGGCCTATGCTCATGTTGATATGTTCTCTCGTGCGGGACCTGCCAGCCGGGCCCAGGCATGATGAGTCTACTGTGGTAAGGAGCTGTCAGTGCTATAGAGGCAATCCTATAAAAAGATCTATCACTGCCAGACCAGCCAGAGATTGGCCATTTCTCAGTGAAGGCTCATTGACAAATAAAGTTAGTGTGACATCTAATAAATAAATAATAAAGTGAACCTAAAATAACTCATTTTTACTGACTGGGCGTGGGAAAGAAATTTGTTTAAATAAAGGAACTTAAAATTTAAACTCTACATTTACACTCCATCCCAAGCAAAGTGAAACACTGTGGTGCACATGTACAGAATACATGCCGTTTTCCAAGCAACAAAAGGAATACTTTGTAGAGGAAAAAAGCTCTCTTATGTATAGTGTCGGTGTTATTTATCTAAACACAAATTTCTGGGTTTATTAAAAATAGAATGCTTCTAACAGGCTTTTTTGTTAGCCACATTTGTGGTCAGTTCAGTAACCCTTCCCTTTATAGTCCACCAATAAATGAATACCAGTAAACATATCTGAAATTATGCATTCATCTATGTAGTAGCAAATACACACAAACTGAGAATGCAGTCCTTTATAATAGCAGGTAACAAAGGTTTACATCCTCTTGAATAGGAGGCACACAAACATTTACATTTAAATTTAAAATATTAAAAAAATACATTAGAATTTAAAATGTTTTCTCTGTCTAAATAATTAGCTGCCAGATCAGGTGACTGCAAAAGAAACAGTTAACCTAACTTCTGTTTTTGCTTTTTTCATACAAATAACTTTCACTAGTAGTTCAACAGAAAAGTTGAAAAGATAAAAATAGTATTTTTGTATATGATATTTTTAATGACGGTCAAAAAGATGCTCAATTCAATTCAAATTGCCCCAGGTCAACAGTCACCTCAAGGTATTTTTTATTGTACAGTGGTCCCTCGTTTATCGCGGGAGTAGCGTGCCAAAAATAACCCGCGATAGGTGAAATCCGAAGCAGCCAGCTTATTTTTGTTACAATTATTATAGATGTTTTAAGGCTGTAAAACCCCTCACTACACCCTTTATACACTTTTCTCAGACAGGCATGAACATTTTCACACTTTTCTCTCTTGTTTAAATACTCTCAGAGTTCAAACCTTCGTAGAAAAATAAGTTCAGTATTATAGAATGAAACCAAAGATCAAACCCTGTTTTCAGGTCCAGAACATCGGAATAAAGCAGCTGCCAGAGAATTCAACATTAATGGTACGGAAGTGGAGGAAGCAAGAAGAATGAGTTGAGTAAAGTTTGCCTTATCTGACGGTTTTGTTTCGCTTAATGCGCCTCATAATGCGGTGTGCCTTATGGTCCAAAAAATACGGTAACTTCTACCTTCCTTTAGCATGTCCAGAAGTCCAACTTTTTGTGCGATGGTTAGGATCTTCCTCTGCCTTTTGGGTGCTGCCGCAGGTGCCTTTGACGGTGCAAAACATGTTGGTGTTGGTTTGTGTTGGTTTTCTCTTTAATTAGTTAACTCTTTGTCTCAGGGGCATTTTATTTTATTACAAGCAATGGAACTTTGTAGATAAATGACAGGATAGGAGAGATGTTCTCTCCCTCCTCTCTGATGCAGGCTTTTTTTTGCAGCAGTCTTTCAAAATGTTTTTGATAGACAGATGACTGCAGTGTTTGTTTTGTCTCAGCCTCTTGAATGTATATTTATGCATTGATGTATAAGTATTGTCAGATGTGGGTGGCTTTTAATAACTGCACTGACTAATCACAGCTAATGTTTAATATGACTAAAGTGTTTATCTTCAGAAGTTCAAAAAGCACCATAAAAGTAAATCTTTAATTTTCAGTTGTTATTTTTCTACTTCTTACCATGCTGTGACTGCATGTTCTTTGTTACTTGAAGGCAGAATAGAAAAGAATTTATTAGATGCGTTGACAGACATATTTTTCTATTTGTAGGGAGTTTTTAATAGTGCTGCCAAAGAAGAGGAAAGAAAAAACAATATGAAATGATGGATGAAATTTATTGCTCAGGAAATGAAGAATAAATAAACCGAGCCTTTCACCAAGGTGTTTGTGTTTATAATGATTTGCAAATACAACAAAGCTTGCAAGTGAAAGAGAGATAGGAGGGGTGTTTTTTGGCTTGATTTCACATATGTAATGTGAAATCCAGCCAGACAAGTTCACAGACAACAAATTTACCCGTTAAAAACATTATTCATATGGAGAATGAGTGACCTTATTCTAAAAATAGTTTTCAGCAATGCAAGATCAAACTCTTTGCATAACACTGTCCTCTCTTTTTCAGGACAAGGGAGTGCAAGCACTCTGCCCAAACGGCGGTTTTCCATTTATCTGTGCCATCCGTTTGAATGTGTGTTCAAGTTTTGGGAGGCAGCACATTAAAAAAAGAGCAATCCAACAAGAAATGCACTATATTTGCTTTCAATTGAGCGCCAGTAGAGAGCTGCCCAGATGGCCCAGCCAGAAAAAAGTCTGGCAGTTGCATCTGGAACAAGTGGACCAGATGGAGAGTGGTGCAGATATGGGTTGAGTCATAAGAAGAAGAAAAACATCCAAGAGTGAAGGACAGGCACACCACCAATTGAAATGCGGTTGCTTGTGTTTCCCTTTTGTCATATTATTGAATGGTGAAACCTAGCCAGATGGAGGAGAGAGCTGTGGTCAGTGGTTGCACTGCAGAGTGAGTTTATTATTAACATGATTGTCTTTAATAAACAAACAATACAAAAAACAAAGCAAAAAAAAAAAAAAAGTTAGCACCTTTGAAATGCATTACCCTTTAACTCACGACATATGTTTCCTACTTAAAAACCTGTACAGGACCAGGTTCTGTTAATCCATCCCCTGTAGAGCCTGCAGAGCAGAGATTACTATCAAACGAATGCAACACAGCAAAACAGCTACTTTGTGTTGGTGCCTTGAGATAAGGGGTCACAAATCATCTGTCTTGGCCGTCTGGCAGACTGTGACAAGTTTCCAAGTATGGTCCTGAGGAGGAAGTGAATTTAAAAGGGGACATGAACTGCTACAGAGAGAATAAATGTGAATATCGAGAAAAGCAGCTTTTCTGATGGAGTACAAAAAAGCTACATTATATATGGCAATTCATATGAACAATTTATAAAAACTGGGGAAGAAAGGAGTTAGATCAGTAAGATCACATTTCACTAACACACTGCAAGTATTAATGAGTAATGATGCTAATGAGTCTGGTAAAAACACTACCAATGAATTCTGCATCTACGAAAGACACGTTTTCTGCAGTTGACATAAATCTTAAACTCTGGAGAAGAAAATTCAACTTACATTACCTCACAATCACCCTGTAAGATAACACATTTTTGGGCTTCAGATTACAAATTATGAATGCAGTTAATCTAAAAAGAAATAAATGGCTATGTAACAATGTCCAACATAGTGTACATAGTTGGCAAATTACTGTAAGTAGCTAGAAGACTGCTTTTAATTATGTTTGTTGGCGAAGATTCTGTTTCTGTGTTTGCATGTGGACAAGGAAAATGGAGATTTTGTCTCGCAATGTCAACTGTGCCTTTATCGTCTTCTTTGAAAAGGAAGGAAATCTGTCACTCTTGTCTGAACAGTTTAGATTCATGGGCTTTAGCTGTCTTGGTTTAGACGTGTACTTATAAATAATTTCACACAACTTCATTCTATTGCAAAAGTCGCAAAGCCAAGACCTCCCTCTCCCATCTTGTCCAGGAGAACACTAGGGCATTCACATGCCAGCCGAAAGATGTACCATCTCCAGCGTGTCTTGGGTCTGTGACCAGAATACCTCACCTAGGAGGTGCCCTCTTACCTGCTGAAGGGGCCAAGATCGTTGCCGGTATTTATGCTTGTGCTGGTGCATTATTTGTTAATTACCATGTGATGTTGTTTGGGTTCCCAGCTATTTGTTGCTATCAGTTTTTTGCAGGAGCAAACATTTGTCACTTTAGATTCTCCACTTCTTTCTACATTCTGTCTTGCCTATTCCAGCTGTTTTACTGTAGCAGTCCCCCTCCAACACATGCTGACATTTGTGAGTTCTTGTGTAGATACTATGGCTATTTTCATTGACATGTTGATGGTTTTTATCTCAGTGAGAGGAAAAAAAGTAGCTGTAAATAAAAAGAAATCTACTGTCACAATAGTTGCAGCGTGCATTGATGTGATGTGTTGTTGCATTTCCAGGGAGGTGCATACTGGGTTATGCCCTAATTTACGTCATACGGATTCAGAAGGGTTTGATGTTGTGACGTAGATTTCCTGCTGAAGCATACATCTCCAGCTTTGTTTTTACACTCAGCTCCAAGACCGAATGACATCAGTTGTGTGAACTGTTATTGTTTGTGAGCTTTTGATTGGCCAACATTTGTTCATGTTTAGGGGTATAATGCCAGTTGTTGCTCTGAAACGCTCTTGTTAAAACACTTGTTTTCTGTGTTTTCATGTGGACTGAGACATTTAGAAAAATTAAAGTTCGAAGCCTCCCATTTTTGGTGTGATATAGGATTTTAGCTGTGCAACTGTCCCAGGTGTTTTCAGTACAGTAAGAGGACTTCTGTGCTACAAAGCTGGTTTAAAAGCCGGTTTAATAGATGTAGTTTAACATGGTTTCACTGAAAGATGCAAGGCCTTCCTGAAAAAAATGCAATTTGGATGGGAGCATATGTTCCTCTTAAAGTGGTATATATTTTTCATTAGTGATGGTTCCTTCCCAGATGTGCCATCTGCCAATTCATTAGGCACTAATGCACTGTCATACCATCAGAGACACAGGCTTTAGAACTGAGTGAGAATAACAAGCCCCTCTCCTCGATGGGGTCCATGTTTTTAAAGGAACAACAACAACAAAAACAACAAAAAATTGATGTGTCTGTCCACAGAACAGTTTTCCATTTAGCCTGAGTCCATTTTACATAAGCCTTAGTCTTTTTTTAATGCACTATCACCTGAAAGCCTGAATAGCACGGGTATCCCACGCTGATTTTCAGCCTTGTCCTTTGCACACAGAGGTTTCTTCAGATTCTCTCTTCGATGATATTATGTGCTGTTGTTGATGAAATATTCTGTGTTCACAGTTTTATGGTGAGGTGTACTACTTCAAACTTGTGTTTTGTAAAATAATAATAAAAACTTTCGGTTAAAGCATTTGATTAAAATACAGAATTATTTATACCTCAATTTCAGCTACATAGCATATTGGAGATTATCACACATTAAGTAATCTAGCATAACATTCAAGTAAATACTTTTCCAGTAATGCAAGTAAATAACTATAATTTTTTTGTTGTAATCAAAAAATACAATGTGGTTTACTTTTTTCCTTTTCTTTTGTAAAACTCAATTTGAAATGTGAATTTGGACGCCAACAATCATTTTATTTTAGCATTAAAACTTTCATTTCAGTTGTAGAGCTTGGACATACTAGTGGATTAATCATTCCATTACAAAGTCATTAAAACAAAAAGGTTTTGGTCATTACCAATATAGTTAATTTAGTGAAGCTGTGGGATAAACTTACACTGGGTGATGATTTATTACATTTGTTAAGAACCATATGTTGTTCTGTGTATAAAATATGGGTTTCAAATCATTGCAAATCATAGCATTATGTTTTTCTTTTTAAAACAGACAAACAAAATATTATATGCTTAGATGTGAATGTGAGTGTGAATGGTTGTCTGTCTCTTAGTATTAGCCTTGAGTCAGATTGGTGACCCTGTTCAGGGTGTACTCCACCTATCCTGTGGAAGCTGGGATAGGCTGTCTAATTTTACTGGAAGTTATGGTAACTTTAATAGCTTTAAGCTTCCTCTTTAGCATAAAGACATGACGTTTGTGTAAAGACTCTTGGTGAGAAAACAAGAGAACATAACAACTGTGTATATATCATATACACAGTTGTTTGAGTTGTCTTTCTCATCAGACAGCACACAAAAAAACTACACATGCAGACTCATGCAGTATGATGAGAGCTTGCACCCACTTGGGAAAACAACAGCTTTCCCCCCCTCCAGGGATTGCTTCATCATAACTAGTGTTTTTCTTTACTTTAGCCTAAAAAGGTCAAGGCCCAACTTGATGTGTTACACACCCAGAATAATACTTCTAGAGCATGTTGCAACATCAGCTAAACCACAACCTAATTAATCTAACCTATCTTACAACCTACCTGTCAAGCATTTCATCAGCCTTGGTCAGTAGCTGTGGTAAAGGGTCAGTGGCTCCCAAACAGCCAGGGCATTGAAGCGTGAACATACTGCAGTGGAAGTGATTGCCAGCAAAGAAAGAGGTGAATGTCATGGTGGGATTTTTATACACATTCTTCTACACACTGTTGTATTTATAGACCAGATAAACTGGGGTGATTTTACAGAGAATGTGTTTTTTTTATGTAGCTGAGCACCACTTTTTATTTTTTCTTTCCCTTTATGTGTGTTACTTCAAAGATACCTAAATAATTTAATGCACAAACTGTTGGCAGTTAAAATGTAAATCCATCTAAGAAATCAATTAAATAGAATTTTTAGATTTAGTCTTGTAAGTGGTGAAAAGCCTGTCCTCAATCAGACATGAAATTCTTGTTGCAGTGTATGTTTTAAGACAAAAAAAGTGCAACAAAATAAACTCTAATTTTCCTAGAGGCATAACACACAACAGGCCACAGCTAGTTAAAATGATCAATGATAAAAATTAATCTACCATTTATTTAAGCCACCATCATCTCTAAAGTTCTTTGGCATAAAAAAAATGAACAAGCAACTAATAAATTAAGTTGAAATATTTCCCCCAGGTGTCTTTGGTTTAAGGAGCTATTGAGGCTATAGGCTACCTTAGTAGATGCACTACAGTATGATGAGGATAGACTGCCCTGCTAAACAAGCTCAGGGATTATCGCAGGTGGTAGTTTTCTGTGTCTTGCTTTTTGTGGCCCATCGATTGTTGTCTCATTCCAGCACCTGCGAGATCTCTATCAGCGATTTTATTAGGGGTTTAAAAGGAGACGTCTCTTTTGTGCGTTGGAATAGATTTTTTTCTTCACAATTTATTATGTCCTATAAATCCTTTATGGGAACTCTAGAAACATTTAGCAACTGATTCAATAACCAAAACAAACAAAGAAAAAACAAAATATATATGTCTTCTACTGCTTACAAATTAAAACAATATCCCTTTAAATGATGAGCGACAGATGAATACCCTTATTGTGTCTTTCAAAATCAGAAGAAAGATCAGAAATACACCTCGTGTTTATTTCTGCATGTCTTTTTTCAGGTACAGCTGTGATATTGAATGGTTTTGAGAACTGCTTTATTTTGCTCTGAGCTGTAAATCCAGTAATGACAGAAGCACACGTGCACGCTGACGCACACGTACACGCTGACGCACACATGCACGCTGACAAGGCATTATACAGCCTGGGGTACCTGGCCTTCTATGCAGAGCCATTATGCAGGATTCCTGCCTCCTGCTGAATGCAGGTGGGATATGGGGCCTACTTATTACAGCCCAGATGTGCATGTAATCCATCACTGTCTCCCCTGCCCCCATCGTACTCTGGAGGATGTCTGGAACATGGCTCCCAAGTGTGTGTGTGTGTGTGTGTGTGTGTGTGTGTGAATATGTGTACAGGTGTGTTATATGTTGGTCTATCTTTTGGTGCCATGTCCAAAAAGGAACTGTCAATCTATTTTTCGGTGTGCATGCACGTTTTATATGAATTCATATATGTAGTCAGGGAACATCTGTGTTGTTTCATTACTCTTTATCGTGTCTCAGCTCTGCAGTTTATACAATATTAATTTAAGTCATTAAATGTCTCTAAGAGTACTGTAAATATTAATACTGTTCATATTGATCATCTTTAGTCCACCTATTTTCGCCAGACTCTCTAAAACTAGGTGAATAATAAATGTGAGAGATGTAAATGAAACTCACCCTTGCCTCAGGCAATGCTTTAGTAACTGTGTTTCAGATGGTCTAGCGATGGTATTCACTATATTCCTGCAGCTCATTATTTGCTTGTTATATATTATGAATATTATAATAGTGAAATATATAATATATGTTGCTTTTTCTACCGATTCAGTAGAAAAAGTGACTTTTTAAGAGAATATTTTAAAACGCAATTGCATCAATATTCTCAGGTTTGATTGTGTGTGATAGGAGCCTACTACTTCTTTTCTTACGGATTCATTTTCTAAAAACAAAGCTATAATTCGGTCTTTAAATGCTACTCATTTATATCAAGCGCTGTTAACACACAGGCAATTAAAACATCGAGTTAAGTCCCTTTTTTATGTTTGGCGCAGTCCTTTCACTAAAGGCCTCTGGAGAGTTGATATAGAGCAAAGCAGTTCTGTCTCCCTCCCTCATACGATCCACTCTGTGATACAGTGACAACACGAGCCGATTTAAGACACTATTTGCAGCAACTGTTGTTTTTAATTGGTGAACAATGCTTCTTGCAACTTTTATCACACAAATACCTAAAGGTCCAGGATGTGAGGAATGAGCTAGAGCTCTCTGTATATCTGCAAATCCACATGAATACTGATCAGTTTGGCAGACTTTTGGGGTCTTTTGAGAATAGACCAAGCTGTTTTTTAAACACAGAGCAATTAAGCCCTTTCTTATTAAACAGCTTTGCTTCTCTTGGTTTACATGGCACTTTACAGAGAAAGGCAATACATACCCCACTTCAAATCAATACTCGGATGTAACAGTATATTGCTTACTACTGCTGCTGGTCACACTAATGAACAAGTCGTTTAGCTGAGGATGAGGAAGCAGGGATTGATTTTTATTATGTTCCACTACACCCTTTATTTATTTAATCTTCTTTAATTTTTTGTGTTTTGGGAATAATATTCCATTTTTATCCCGAGGAGGGCGTATGTGCTCATGTCTCTGTGTACAAGGTGTAGCTGCTGCTGCTCAATAGAGATATTTTCCTGGTGCTATAACAACACATTTACACATGCTCCTCCTATTCCAACCCCTCTGATCCCAGCTGTCTCAAGTGTTGCAATAATTGCCCAATCAATACACCCTATGTCAACTGCATCATGCCAAGAAACCCAGAAATGAAAACAAGAAACACACACAATCTGCCAATACTGCTCCCCGTGGGAGTAATCTGTCACTGAATCAATATAGACGATGACACTGTATGACAACAGAACGGGTGAGATCATCTTTCATCCACACTCACCATAGGAGCCTTGGTCTTTGATATGTGATTGCTATAGTGGACAACAGTTACTGATTCTACCACCATTCTTTAATGTGATCAGCAAGGTTTGAGTTCTCTGAGTCAATTCTGAAAGTGCTATGTGCAGCAGGTTAGGTATCTGGTGTGCCGTTGTAAAACCTGCTTATCGGTTATCTATAGCCATAAAAAGCCATGAAAAAATAAATATTTAATTGTTTTCATCTATTAGTGTAAAAAAAAAACTAACACAAACATTCAGTAGCATTAATACGTACTGAATTTTCTACTTAAAAATGTATATACATACAGTGTATTTTTGTGTTAATCATACATTCTCAATTATAAAAAATATGGGAGTGTGAAGCAGACAAAATTCAACTCAACTCATCGCACACCAAAGCAGCTTGACAATTCATATGACCTCAGTCACACAGGCCCGATGGGTGATCCAACAGAGAAAAAAAATGTGTATTCCTTGGTGGTTAGCAAATAGTTGCTGGAGGTTGCTGGTTTTCTGTGAAACTGATTACTGAAGCCGCAGTCAGGAAGGCCTTGAAGCCAGTCAGTGACCCCTTGGCAACCACAGTGCACTATAGAAAAATCTGTAAGTCATACCAAAGCATCTCAGTCTGATTTAAATCTGGACGGTGACTAGGTCACAACAAAACCTTTATTTTGCTTTATTTTTGCAGAACTTTCTCCCTCAGGATTTTCTGGTAGAGAACAGAATTCATACCTTTATAAATTATGCCAAGTTGTCCAGGTCCTGAAGCAGCAAAGCCCCAGAACATTACTTTACTGCCACCATGTTTGACACGTTTGGTATGATGTTCTTTTTATGAAATGCTGAGTTAGTTTGATGCCAGATGTAATAGGACTCAAACTCCCAAAAAGTTCAACATTTGTCTCATCAGTCCACAGAATGCTCTTGAGGATCACCAGAATGGTTTTTTTTGTTTTTTTTGAAAAAGTGAGGAAAAGCTTTGTGTTCTTTTTGGTCTTTTGGACAAAAATCTAACCTGTATTTCTTTAGATGCTGTTCTGGGTCCTTTTGTGACCTCCCAGATAATTTGTTGATGCAGTCTTCAACTAATTTTGGTAGGCTGGACACCTCTAGGAAGAGAGGTTTTTTTCACTTGTGGACAATAACTCACTGTAGTTCGCAGTCCACAACCTCAGCTGTTTCCTTGTGTCATGCTGTGTTGCTTTTTGAGCTCTTTTAACATACTTTACTTCATCAGACAGCTGTTGTTTTGATTCAACATATCTACCAGCAACCATGCCTGGGTGTGGCTAGTGAAATAGAATTTTGCATGCCAAAAAATGTGTTTAATAATAGTTAATTCACGATTCAACAAGAGGTGACTAATACTTTTTCCACATAAAGCCAAGTAGGTTTGGATGTTTTTTCCCTCAACGAGTAGAATCATCATTTGAGAACTGCATTTTGTATTTACTTGGGTTGCCCTTGCTTAATATTCAAATATGTTTGATGATCTGAACCATGTAAGTGTAAAAATACACAGAAAAACTAAGAAATCAAGAAGGGCCAAATGCTTTTTCTTGGCACAGTATATACACATTCAGTGTATCCTTTGAGTGTTATTGCTCTATCTGCAACAGTCTCCTTAGAGATGCCAGTCCCAACTACACACTGCATGAACACAGTTAGTCAATATTGTTCTTGATATTAAAACCATGTCCCAGTTGTTTATTAACTGACATATTACTGGCTGTGCGCATTTTTCCTGGGGTAAACTAATAGATTACAAGTTTGTTAACCTAGAGGCTGTGGTTTATTTGGTATTTGGGAGCATTGCATTTTTGCCAAACAACAACCTCTGGAGCTTGAAAAGAAAGCCGGTTTATAAATAGGCCTACCACAAACTGCAGTTCCTGGAGTGGCCACCTGAGGTTTGTGCCAAAAGCATGACAATCCCTATAGACTCTTATACCTAACTTAATGGCATTAAAAGGTATATTTGTACCCTAGGAAAAAAAGGTTTTGTTCTCTATGGATATACCGCTCCCCCTTCATAATAACACACACTGTTCTCCATTCTTTAAAACTCTGTGCTGTTCTGTCACTCTGCCATTCTGCAAACCATCATTCATCAACATACCACCAGCCCATCTCCATCTTATCCTGGACATTCAGCAAGTCTCATCCAAGACTCCATCTGCCATCTGCTCCACCACCACAGCATCAAGACTCTGGGGGTTCTGTCCTATTTCCTTCCTTCATTTGAGATGCTACTCAGCTATGTCTCTTCATGTGAGTCTTTTGCCAAATTACGTTTGTTACTCATGCTCTGTACATCAATAAATCATTGTTTTTACTTCTAAATGATCTCTCCACATTGGAATGCAGTCAGAACTGCTCTTTTCTTTATATCAACAAATATTACTTTATAATTTTATTATACTTACTCTGATATGAAAATACACTGGGGACTAAATGAGACTCACAGAGAACAAATAGTTGTGGACTGGGCAATGAAGTCACCTGACTTAATCAGCCCAACTGAAAATGCATTCATCTGTGGACAACTAGATTTTCATAAAAAGGGGCAATGACCTAACGAATTGAACACAACATAGCTTAGGACTTTTCTGTGACTTATTTTGTGAAATACAAATTGAGTCATTAAACATTAAAAGACCATGAAAAGTAAAATATCCCGTCTTGCCAGACTGCACATTATAAATCAGGTCTTTTTCAAACCTTAATTGTCACTATCTTGCACAGTCAGCACATAGAACAGAGAGATTGGGGATGTTACAAAAGAATAAAAGAGAAGTGTGCGGCTTTTTCTTTCATTAAATTGCCTGCTGATTTACTGATGCCTCATTTAGCTAAAATTCTACTTGTGGGCATACACTGTGAAGAAATCCTAGTTGCAAATTGTTAAGTTATCTGGATGACAAAAGGAATCACATCACTGATTCTACATTGCCTCTAGCAAAGTCTTGGAGAGAGAGAGTGAGTGTGTGTGAGAGAGAGAGAGGTGATGAGGTTGAGTACACCTGATTATTCTTGAATGAGGTGAATGGGTAATGGGCAGACAGAAATATTCAATTTGTCATACACTGGTCGAATGACTGACTGGCTGATGGATTGATTGACTGCCTTAATGGTTGGTTGGCTGACTGGTTTGCTTTTAGCATCTGAATGAGCTATAACTGCTCATATTTGACTGATATCTCTGCAGTAAAACTTCCAGCATTGTAAAAATGTGTCCAGAACTGCACAGTTTAATCTTTGCTCATTACAGTACAGTCAAAAATGGATTGAGGGCTAAACTGTGTTTGTTTATCATGTCAGCTTGTGTAACACGTTTATTTAATTCGGTTTAGTCTGTGTGATGCCTATTGTCTACGTGGACACAAGAGAGATATTTTAATTTGAATAACTCATTGATTATTAGTTTCGAGGCAAATGTCATAATGAGCATGTTAAATAATAATGGCTTTGTATACAAACCTCTATCTAAAATAAACTAAAATAAATGATTAATATAACATTAAGGAAGAAAAGACTACATCCAGGTTCATGTATAGATTTATGCTGTATTTTGTTTGAGGTCTGCATGATCATAAATGTGCTCTAATGAATGAAAGCTGTAGCCTTGTCCTTTTGTTTCTCCAGCTGGTCACTGGTCAGGTTATTCAAAATCATCATCGAACATCACAAAGATCAAATCATCCACAAAAGTAGCATCAAAATACTTTAAAACAAAATGAGACTGAAAAATTACTAAACAACAAACAGGTATCAAGAGTTATGAAGTGGCGTTCTTCTGAACTCGCTCAGCTTCCTGTTATTAATATTGCATGTGTTCCACTCTCTTTGACTCCACACTGATGAAAGTGATACAACAGAAGCCGTTTTTATTAGACAGGTGACTTTCTTCCGCTTTCTTCTTCTTTTCTTTAATTGCTCCTGCTAAGAAAACACTTTTTCGCTGTTAGATCAGTTTTCCTAACTCACCATTTTAGACAGAGACTGATCACACTAAAGTTTCTGCTGAAATATGCCTATATATGTACACGCTATAGTTAACTACATATCTATAGCACACAGACACTGATTTGCGTGAACACATTATATATGTCAGATTAAGGTAGATGAATATAAACACATAAAAACCTTATTGTACCATGTAAACTTTTCATTTCATTGTCAGCTTGCTTTGCACACAGCCACAAATACACAAATATTATTAGACAAGTGCACAGTAAGTAATAATTTCAAATTTTATAGTACCATCATTTGATTTTTGTGTTGCGCGCTTTTATTAGTGCTACTCTTTGGTCCTGAGTTCTGACTAACACTGTGGTACAGAGAGAAGACCACGGATTGTTTGATTAGTTTGGAGATGTAGATTTCAGTTTTACATTAACCAAGTCTTTTACCATCCTCATATCTCAACAAACCTTTTACTAAACCTAACCTCTGTTATAAGATAAAATGCTGATGTTAATGATTAGTAGGATACTCTTCCTTTTCATATTTAAGTGGTGACCACCCAACTAACATCATCCATGGGCTCCAGCACATAAATGACCTTCTACCAATCTAAGTTCTTTCTTTTCAATCCAGATATATGTCCAAAAGCAGAAATGATATTTACTGTTTCAGCTGTGTTTTGGGTCTTTCCCAGGTTCTCCCAGGATACTTCCACAGGGAAGTGTCCGCTGGATGAGATACATTTCCCTAGGCTTTTTTCCACTTTGTGCTCCCTTCCACGTCCCCGAGGGCGAATCCAGATACACAAAAATCGGCTCATTTTGATCTTGTTTTTTCTGCTTTTCTGTCTTTACCTAGCACTTATAATCAAAGGATAGGGCTGAATAGATCAATAGATCAAACTCAGTGTTCACCTTCTCTTTACCAGGATAGTCCTCAAAAACAGACAAATACAGTGGTCCCTCACTATAACGTGGGTCACCTTTCGCAGCTTTTTTGTGTGCAATTTTGCATGCTTTTTTTTCAGGCCATTGTGTTCTGCGTCCTGATTGGCTGTAGACCATTGTCAATCAATCTCCTCCGTGCCGTGTCTCCTACTGCACAGAATGCGATCAGCTTGTCAAATTTACATAAATCTTTGATCGCTAGCAGTGTGACTCTGAAGGGCTGTACTGTATGCATGTAAGTTTTCTTCCCAACAAACACAACAATGTTGACGAAACGTTTCCCACCGTCAAAGGCATCAAAGGCCGATAAGGCAGAGGAAGATGCTAACCACTGCACAAAAAGCTGGACTTCTGGACATGCTAAAGGACCATAAGGCGCACCGGATTATGAGGCGCATTAAGCGACACAAAACAGTCAAATAAGTCAAAATTTACTCAACTCATTCTTCTTGCTTCCTCCACTTCTGTACCATTGATTCATTACTGTTGAATTCTCTAGCAGCTGCTTTATTCCCATGTTCTGAAAACAGGGTTTGATCTTTGGTTTCATTCTATAATACTGGACTTCTTTTTCTGCGAAGGTTTGAAATTTGAGAGTGTTTAAACAAGAGAGAAACGTGTGAAAATGTTCATGCCTGTCTGAGAAAAGTGTATAAAATGTGTATTGAGGGGTTTTACAGCCTTAAAACATCTATAATATCTGTAAAAAAAAATAAAGCTGGCTACTTTGCAGATTTCACCTATCGCGGGTTATTTTTAGAACGTAACTCGTTTATCGTGACTCCTGCGATAAACAGGGGACCACTGTAATAGAGAAATTGCACTGATCATATATGACCCTCTTGATCATCTGACAACCTTGATGCACTCTTGAAGCCCAAACCCAAAGGATCAAACCACCAATTTAATAATCAAGATGATGTAATCAATACTTTTGATTCACAACCACTTCTGTTACATGTGGTCTTACAGACTGTTAGACATACAAAAACTCAATACAATGCTACTGGTTATCAGCGGTGGTATATAATGGTAAAGTGAGTTCATTAGAGCAATAACTGTCAGGAGCCCTTTCAGGAATTATAGATTTCTGGTACATTAGTATGCATCTCATTACTAATAATTAAGGTCAGCCAGCTCTTTGGTCAGAGACTAATCCACAAATTTTGCTGATACGGGAGGAGCTTCAGTGCGATCGCATTAAAACTCAGTTACAGTATGTGGCTGGCCAATTATAGACACGTCCCTTCCCCATAACTGGACCCAAAGGGATAAAATCCAAAGTCTAATCTATGTTGTGTTTTAACAAGCAAAACTTTAAACTTCCCAAGTACAGCATTTTACTCATATCTGTGCAACTCTTTACTGAAGTTGTTGACTAATTTATCTGACATGTCCAAGTTCCTGTAGTCTTGATATTGCACACCAACACACAGACACAGCTGCTGTGAAACAATAAGAAAACTGCACAACGGCATTCAGGCAAAGTAAACATAACTTTCTGAAATGTTGTTTGCCAAACACACACATGGCTAACAGCTTATACATCCACTTGTTATGCTCTGTAACAGCTCTGTCAACTCCATGAAATGTAATCAAACCCCAACCACTCTTTTATCCACACGTAAGGAACATGGCAGATGTGAAACTTCAGTGTTTTGTCCCAACTTTCAAACTCTATAATGAAAAATAAATGTCTTGCATTTTTAATCAGTTGTGGAAGCTTTTCTGTTATAGTCTCTTTCTTTAGGGGAGCCCATCTGAGATCGAATGTAAAGGCAATATGCCACTAAACTGATAATAAACATGAGATCTGAGGTGACAGAAAAGGAAAAGAAGAAGTATAGAGGATATGAAAGGAAACTGAGTAGGTAAGAAGCAAAGAGTGAACAAAGGAGAGGGTTTAGGAAAGTAAGAGAAGCAAAAGGAAGATAGTAGCTAGAATGATGGCTACCCATACACTCTTCTAATATAAGGCACAAATAGACCTGGCTTTTATCCTGGCAATGCACACGCCATCCATAAAGCTCTGTCAAACCAGAGGTTTACTCATTTATGCTGCAAACATATATATCCGCACACCCACCCAGACACACACACACTGGTGCTCAGTTCATTTATGTTGCTGTTTATTACCATTATCACCAGACTAGAGGAAGCAAGCAAGAGCCAGGCTGCATTTCACTCCTTGACGCCTATCATCATTGTCTGAGTCTCAGGTGTTTATCGAGCTGTCACTTTGGAGGAAGCCCAGCAGGCATCCCCACACTCCTTTGCCCAGTCTGTCTGTTGCAAACATTCATTGTTTTTATCACTTTTTGTGTTTGTTTCTCAGGTCCGTACTGCCCTTATCCACTTCGTTTCTTTTCTCTTTTCATCTCTTTTAGTTTTATTTTCATGCAGCCTCCTCTCCACATATAAGTTTTTTTTTTACGCTCTTTCTTCTTCCACTCTGTTCGTTCGCTGTGATGACAATTGCCTCCTTACTTCATTATTATTTGTCCAAATTTTAATTTAGAGACTTCCTGGCCTTGTTCATGTGGTTTCAAAGGAAAACTGCTCCACTTAAGCATTTAATGATCTCGGAATCTGTTTTTCCTGTGGTTTAATCACTCCCTTGTGCATTTTTATCACTCAGGTAAAACATCATGGGTCTAAATTAGGTGTTGAGCTTATCAAAATTCAGCTACTGGGCCATTTTGGTGCCCATTATTTTAAAAGGCAATTACTGTGTGTGATAATTACGTTAATGGACAATTAAGAGAGACTAACTTTATCATGGTATAATTGGGGATCGACGGAGCTTTCTGCATTGGCAGCTATTAGGGGAAAAGCTTGTGCTTGCGGCGGTACACCATAACTTCACTTCATTTGATATGCTGCTTCAAAAGGTTTGACTGTTTTAAATTACATTTCTATTTAGACAGACATACAGTACACGGATGAAAAACTTTTACAAGCCAAATTAAGCATTAATCTGCTATACGTGGAGCTAGCATAAATGCAGATTATCAATTTAAAAATAAAATAAATAAATGAATAATAAATAAATGTGCAAAAACTGATACATTTTTATATTTGGATAAACTCCTCTTTTCTTGCTGTTGTCCAGCATGTGTGTTGTGTATTAGGTTTACTTCAAAATTGAACCTTTACCACAGTTGAACCACTTTGAGTACAGTAAACTCAATGTCATGTTAAAAATAAATTTTCCTGCTGGAAACAGCCACGAGATGTGTGCCAAGAAAATACCCCCACACCATCACACCACCACAACTAGCCTGAACTGTTCATACAACACATAATGGATCCATAGTTTCATGTCGTTTACACCAAATTCTGACCATACCACGACAAATCGAGACTAATCACACCAGACAGTGTTTTTCCAATTTTGGTAAGAAGGTTCAACATGCTGTGCATTCAGACAAGCATACCTTGGTTGTAACAAGTGGTTAGTTGAGCTACTGTTGTCTTCCAATCAGCTCAAAGCAGTCTGGCCGTCTTCCTCTGTCTTCTGGCTTCCAAGAGGCATTTTCGCCCAGGGGACAGTTGCTCACTGGATAATTTCCCTTTTCTGGCACATTCTCTGTAAACCCTAGAGATGGTTGTGGATGAAAGTCTCAGTACATCAGCAGTTTGTGAAATTCTCAGACCAGCCCATCTGGTATCAACAACCACGCCACATTAAAAGTCACTTAAATGATCTTTCTTCCTCATTATGATCCTCAGTTTGAACTTCAGTGGGTTGTGTTGCCTAAACGCACTGATTTGCTGTCATGCAGCCAATGTTTTTCTTTCAAATGTGTTTTTTAATCATTCCTACATTATTTTTCTCTTTGGCCTCACCACAGTTTTAATGTATGAGCCTCTAGCCTCAATGTCCGCCTTCCTTTTCATCTTTTTAGCTTGACTTGATTTTCCTGTTTAACTCCCTTTACTCTCATTTTTTTCTTTCTTCTCTCACAGGGTTTAGTAAAAGTTAGATTTTTTCCCAAACGTAATTTTTGTTAAAAATTATTATCCCTCAAAACACTAATTTCTTAATTTTTTCGGATCCTTTTCTCATTTTCATTATGTCTCAAACAGGTATGATGTGATCTCATTTTCATCTCCTCTTATGTTTTACCCTGTCTACAGCTAGTTCTCCTGTTCTATAATCAACTTTTAAGTTTCCCTTTGTCTCCATCTGTTCTTCTGCCTCATTTCCTTTTTTGCTTCCATCTCTGTAGGTCCTGAACAGCTCATGTGGGGACACAGCATTTGCTGATAATGTCTCTCTTTCACTTAGTCCCAGACTCTTTCCTCTATATTCTCTCAATCCCAGAGGTTTCAGATTCTCATCTTCCTCTTCCTTCTTGGTCCCCCTGTTTGTATCCCTCCCTTACCGTTCCCTCTCCCTCCTCTTCCCCTCTACTCTCCTTCCCTCTCTGTTGCCACGCTCCCATGGGTGCAGGTGGTAGAGGATGACGTTTCGCTTTGATTGCTGCATGGCTGCAGGCGTTCCCGGGGCAGAGTAGCTGTGAAGCTTCAGTCTGCTGGATGTAGTGGTAAATAATCCCAACTGGGGAGAGAGGAACAGAGAGACACTGGAGGGGTAGCAGGAAGGAAAGGAGCGAATGTGTGTGCATGAGTGTGTGTAAGTGTGTGTGTGTGTGTGTGTGTGTGTATGGGTGGGAATTGTCTGTATATCTGTGGATATGGATTTTGGTTTGGAAGGGATGCGTTATCACCCTTTTCCTTTTGGGACAGTTGATAGCACATTTGGACTGTTTTATAGGCTTCAAATATTTATATATTTTTAAACTATTATGTTTAAGGGACAGTCTTGACTAGAATATGCTGTAATATGCTTGAATATGCTGACAATACGTGTAAATATTATTATACATGAAATGATCTAAACCCCATATTTATATACAGGCTGCAGTGTTAGCTCTCAGAAATGGAAACGAACTTTTCCTCAAAATGTGACATTGCCGTACTGATTAACATTCACAACAGTGCTGTTTGGGACCCACAAACAAATGTTTTATTCATCAGTGACTCGCAACCAGAGCCATTTTAACAAGACAATTCTGCATTATTAGAATATTCACAGGGTGGCGTACCTGCCGCCTTTTAAAATCATTTTGGGCTTTTAATGAGACACAATGTTTGTAGTTAAGAAGTTCAAATAAATTTATGTTCAGTTGTGGGGTTACCTTCTAAATTAAGATAGAGATGAGTTGTTCAGAATATATTGCCAACAACACAAGTAAGTGATTTCTGTTGCTAAAAATTATAAATAAACAGATAAACGCTGTAAGACTTTGCAAATGGTATAAGCCAAGCTTTTTTTCTTTACAATCTTAAAATTACAGTCATGCAGCACAGATGCAGATGGAGCAGCGCTGACAGTCTATATACAGGGAGTGCAGAATTATTAGGCAAGTTGTATTTTTGAGGAATAATTTTATTATTGAACAACAACCATGTTCTCAATGAACCCAAAAAACTCATTAATATCAAAGATGAATGTTTTTGGAAGTAGTTTTTAGTTTGTTTTTAGTTTTAGCTATATTAGGGGGATATCTGTGTGTGTAGGTGACTATTACTGTGCATAATTATTAGGCAACTTAACAAAAAACAAATATATACCCATTTCAATTATTTTTTTTTTTACCAGTGAAACCAATATAACATCTCCACATTCACAAATATACATTTCTGACATTCAAAAACAAAACAAAAACAAATCAGCGACCAATATAGCCACCTTTCTTTGGAAGGACACTCAAAAGCCTGCCATCCATGGATTCTGTCAGTGTTTTGATCTGTTCACCATCAACATTGCGTGCAGCAGCAACCACAGCCTCCCAGACACTGTTCAGAGAGGTGTACTGTTTTCCCTCCTTGTAAATCTCACATTTGATGATGGACCACAGGTTCTCAATGGGGTTCAGATCAGGTGAACAAGGAGGCCATGTCATTAGTTTTTCTTCTTTTATACCCTTTCTTGCCAGCCACGCTGTGGAGTACTTGGACGCGTGTGATGGAGCATTGTCCTGCATGAAAATCATGTTTTTCTTGAAGGATGCAGACTTCTTCCTGTACCACTGCTTGAAGAAGGTGTCTTCCAGAAACTGGCAGTAGGACTGGGAGTTGAGCTTGACTCCATCCTCAACCCGAAAAGGCCCCACAAGCTCATCTTTGATGATACCAGCCCAAACCAGTACTCCACCTCCACCTTGCTGGCATCTGAGTCGGACTGGAGCTCTCTGCCTTTACCAATCCAGCCACGGGCCCATCCATCTGGCCCATCAAGACTCACTCTCATTTCATCAGTCCATAAAACCTAAAAATCAGTCTTGAGATATTTCTTGGCCCAGTCTTGACGTTTCAGCTTGTGTGTCTTGTTCAGTGGTGGTCGTCTTTCAGCCTTTCTTACCTCGGCCATGTCTCTGAGTATTGCACACCTTGTGCTTTTGGGCACTCCAGTGATGTTGCAGCTCTGAAATATGGCCAAACTGGTGGCAAGTGGCATCTTGGCAGCTGCACACTTGACTTTTCTCAGTTCATGGGCAGTTATTTTGCGCCTTGGTTTTTCCACACGCTTCTTGCGACCCTGTTGACTATTTTGAATGAAACGCTTGATTGTTCGATGATCACGCTTCAGAAGCTTTGCAATTTTAAGACTGCTGCATCCCTCTGCAAGATATCTCACTATTTTTGACTTTTCTGAGCCTGTCAAGTCCTTCTTTTGACCCATTTTGCCAAAGGAAAGGAAGTTGCCTAATAATTATGCACACCTGATATAGGGTGTTGATGTCATTAGACCACACCCCTTCTCATTACAGAGATGCACATCACCTAATATGCTTAATTGGTAGTAGGCTTTCGAGCCTATACAGCTTGGAGTAAGACAATATGCGTGAAGAGGATGATGTGGACAAAATACTAATTTGCCTAATAATTCTGCACTCCCTGTATAAGATTGTGGCTGTTCTTCCAAAGCCATTGCTAATTATTTTTTAAAAATACATATTTTGGGTTGTGACAAAAGTACAGTTAAAGTTTGTGTAAGTTTATGGCTATGTTTGGCTAACGGCAATAGTGAAAAGCAACAGGTTTTATTTTGGGGCACTTGTAGAAGTGAATAATAGTGTCCTGATTTTGATTACATGGGTGCTCTTACAGTTCATCATGTTTTTGTTCCACTACCATTAAACCTACACACAACATGTGGTTAGGTAATATCCAAAAGTATGAAATTAATAAATATTCAGAATCATATTTTTCTGTTTTATTTCATCCTGCAATACTTGTGTGTAATGCAATCTCCTAAATTTTACTACCTGCTCTTTAAAAACAGATTTAAATCAGAATATCAAAAAGGACAAGCAATTAGCACAATTAGAGTTAGATGTGCAACTATTTCTCCCTCTCTCTCACACACACACACACACACACACACACACACACACACACACACACACACACACACACACACACACACACACACACACACACACACACACACACACACTAGTTAAATCTTGGCATCTTCTTGGAAGTACTTTAGAGAGAATGTTCCTTAAAAGAGAGCTTTGGTCAGAATTAGGAAAATTACTGGATCCTTTTTCAGAAATGTTTGCAGTACATTGCATAGACATAGTATGTTTAATGGGGAATGGGGCATTCAAATGTTTGCCTTTATAAAAAAAACTGTAATCACACAGTATGACATCATACCTACAGATAAGGGACGTTGCTGAACCAATTTTTGGAAGGAACAATAAAGGAAGATGAATTTGTATAAAATGTAATGTAGATGTAATGAAACTTCATTTTAGGTAAGAAGGCACATTGTGGGAATAGAAACTGGCACTAGTTTATCTCATACAGTATATTTACAGTTTTATCTGACATAGATATCACATATAATATAACGATGATGACCACCATGGTTATTTTGTCTATTCATGCACAATGATACAGTTTTGCTGTACAGAGATTCATAAAGTGCAAAAAACTCAAACGTATATGAATAACAGAAATAAATGACAGAGCTCTGGTGCTTAATCATCACAAGTCAGCTTAATGTTCTGCTATATTTGCTGAAGGTCTTTACTTACTTTACTAAGTGAAACAAATTTCGTTAGTTCCTCTCAGTCTCAAAAGTGTCCTTTCCTTAAAAGGTTTAACAGGGCTGAATATAAGTAAAATGAAATTTAGGGATAAGTGTCATATGGTGAGAGATCCACCTTTCATGAAAATTGGAGATTGTGTTGCAGAAAGGATTTATCTTGTCATTTTTATTGAATGACGGTAAATTTGTGGGCTTTTGAGTGACAGTTGGCAACTCCACGATTAATAACAGAAATAAACAAAATATAGCTTCAAGCAATTGCTTGATATTCTGACCCGACGTCTATGATGAATCCTCAGAAGTTATTGTCAAAACACAAGAGAGAAGTGTCTGTTTAAGCACTTCAGCTCACTACATTTAATTGATTTAAAGGAGGTATGCTAAGGACTTTAAGGGTTTGGAGGTCACTAAGAGAGATGAAATTTTATAGACATTTTTTTTATATAATACCAAAGAGTATAAAAACGTAACAACTACAGGATTCTTGATTGTGTCATATTATAATATATGCTGACCTGATGTCTGCAGTGAGCTCTGTGGAGTTTCTCGTGTCAGTATTGCTTATTATTTTATTTATTGGATTCTTTACATGTTTTATGGTTTGATCCACTTTTTTATTCTTCAGTGAGACATGCTGAGGTTGTATCCCACCTCTTATCACTATCACCTCGGGTAAGCTCAAGTTCCACTCAGGTTTGGGTTGGATATGCTGTAAGGAAACAGATGCAGGGATGATTGCTGAATCTTTTAGTGATAAGTAGGGTAGGAAGGCCAGCCTTCAAATGTTAAGCCAAGCATGCCTCCATTCCTGAATATCCTTTCTGCCAACACAGGGTCAAGTATCTCCAAAACAGAGTATATTTCAAGATCTATGGTGAACTCCAGCTGGTTTCAGTATGGTTGATAAAGGAAACTAAATAGATTTTGTCAATGAACATGTAAACAGAAAACTATCAATGCCAATGCAAACTGCCTGTAGCTTTACAAAGCATGCAATTTTTACATAAATTCATTAAAATTCTGCATTAACTCTTGTGTAGCCAATATCACTGCTGAGAAAAGAATCTATTTATTTTTAAACCAAATGCGACACATGAATAACCGGGTTAGACACCTGACATGGCCTTTAAAACTGGCAATATCTAAGGCAGTGTTTCCTAACCACTCTGCAGCACATAGGTGTGCTGTGAGAAATGATCAGGTGTGCCGTGGAAGATTATCTGGTTCCACCTGATTAGTACTCGATTGCAGGCGATCACCGCAACGGGCAGAACGATTACATTCTCTTCCACTAGAGGGTAGTACAACTACTGCTCTAATTAAATGGGTTACCAACTACCTGTAAAACAAAAGAGGACGAAGAAGAAATTACATGCTGTGAGACGCAGCGGATAATAGCAATAGATAATTATTTGAAAAGAAAAAGTAGTCAATCTGACCTGGGTCCTGGAGAAAATTCCAACCCAGATGAAGGCCCTAGAATGAGTAGTGGACAGAAGAAAGCAAAAAGGTATACTGGGGACAAACCAAACCAATTCCTCTATACCTGGTGTGTTGGGAAAAATGATCAATATGCTATTTGTTTGGTGGTGTGCTGTGTGTTTTTTCTAATGTGAAAAATGTGCCATGGCTCCAAAAGGTTGGGAAACACTGACCTAAGGCATAGCTAGAGCTAGCTTAATATAGTACCTCATTCACAGTTTAGATGAATTACCACATATAGACTGTAAACAAATAGTTAATTAAACCTTCCTGAAAAGTTTTTAAAACAATAAAATGACAGGTCTCTACTTTAGGACTGAGATCAGCTGATATCCACATTTGATGAGAATATCAACCACCTTCTTTCTTGCTGTGTTGCCCCTATACAGTATGTCATAAATATTGCATTTCATTCTGTCTACTCATTTACAAATTATTTAAAAGTTTGGCTTTCTCTGATACCAATAACTCTACATTGTCCTCACAATTATCGATTAGATCATTTCAAGCAAACTGGCTGCCAAGCCACATTTTCTAGGAATTTCATAGTCCCTCCAACCATAGTGTTCTGCACACTGACTAATCCATCTTAACCTGATTACCAGCCTGCTAGCAACTCAAATACATATGTGAAATTTGCAGACGGTTCTAAATGCATGACTCATTTTAAACAGTGATGAGGCTGTATTAATAAAGATTCATCCATTATGAAGTAAAGCTGGACACAATGTAATGTATGTATATGGTAGCTAATCAGTTACAAATGTGCTACTATTATCCTGAATTAAATCAATTTTAAATGGCTCTAAGAATTCACCCTTTCTATATACAGAAGTGGTCAGGTGAATAATGCAACGTTGACAACTGAGAAAAACTGTTCTCATTTGGTCTATGTAACATGAGCGATGACTCTATTTACTCTTTGTTTTGCTTAAAGAATAATTTAACTGCTTCACTTTTAGTGCAGGCTGAAAATAATAGACTGTCTGTGTGTTTGTTCACTCTTCACAGTGGTTCATATATGGGTCATTTTAGAGCAGTCCTCAAATCAACTTTAGTTGCTCTTGGCAGTGTCAGGGAAAAACACCAGGCAGAAGCATACACAACCCTATTTCTGCTCTAAGGAAACACCGTTATAAACCTTGTAGACTGAACATTAATTATTATATTAGGAGACCAGGAGCACCTGCTGCATATTTAGTTGATTTTTATTTCAGGAGCTCATTATTATTTAAAAAATATTGCCAATTTTTTCGAAATCCCAACGATATTTTGTATAATAGAGCCTCGAGGCAACTGTTGTTATCATTAGGAACTATATAAATAAAACTGAACTGAATTGTAATATTATGTATGAAGAGAGAAGCTGGGATATGGGCACATTTGATGTTAGGATAATTGCTAAATTATTGCTAAATGTTATTCTTCTGGTCAGCTAATTGATGTAAATGTACCACTCTTGTCTGGTTAAGATCTATGGTCTTTAGTTGTCTTGGTTTAGACTGTAACATAATCTCAGATAACTTCACACTATTGTAAAAGATTACTTTTTTGTTGCCACCTTTTCATGTTTTTTTCAAAACTAAATACTGGTTACCTTTGCACTCCTACTGCACTTCAGCAAACAGATGTTCAAAGAAACTCAGAAACCATAAGTGTAAAGAAGGGGAATTATATGAGCCACAGCTGGCATCTCACTGGCTCATGCAAACATCACACAAATACATTTTCAACTTTTGTCACAGGTAAATAGATCATGAGAAACAATATTAGTAATACTTGTTTAAGTTAGCTCTTCATCATCTCGTCTATATTTAGATTCTGACCAAAGACAGACCTGCTTTGAGTAGTCTCCTTCCTTCTCACTGATTATAGAATATTTTAGTTTTGGTCCTTAGACAAAACATTTACAAAAGTCAAATGTAAGAGAAAAGTGAAAGAATTTTCGTCTATGATTCATTATTTGCTGAATCTTAGCACTGGTGAAAGTGCCTAGTTTTTTCTTGTCCTGCTCAATATGTACAGCAGATGTTTAGATTAGGCTGTTAAAGAGACACACAGATACACGCACATATATAACAGAGGTAAATATTTTTATGATATGCATTTGTTATTAATCAACACTTGTTATTAATCTCTGGCTCTCTTCCACAGCATGTCCTTCATCCTGTCTTCTTTCTCTCACCCCAACCGGTCGCAGCAGATGGCCCCGCCCCTCCCTGAGCCTGGTTCTGCCGGAGGTTTCATCCTGTTCAAAGGGAGTTTTTCCTTCCCACTGTCGCCAAAGTGCTTCCTCATAGGGGGTCATATGATTGTTGTTTTTTTTTTCTCTGTCTGTATTATTGTAGGTCTACCTTACAATATAAAGCGCCTTGAGGCGACTGTTGTTGTGATTTGGTGCTATATAAATAAACTTGAATTGAATTGAATTTGTAAGGAAAAATATTTTGCAAGGTAAATAAAGTACTGTACATGCGTAAAATGCCACAGCGAAAATTATTATTGCTAATATTGCATGATGTTTTCAAGTATTCTGAAGGTGCAGCAGGGTGTCACACTTACTTGGCTATTACTAGAACCATGCCTACTTCGTGTTGAAGAAAATGATTCATAATATTAGGAAAATATCTAATTTCTCAATCTGAGACACTTGACATATTACCTTCATGTTTTCTATCGGGATTTTGCATGTATGAAACGCCCATCTCATAACAAACAGATTCAATTGCCCATGAGCAAAGACATTAACACTCACAATGTTATTTGATCTCAAATGACCTAATATTTCACAGATGACATCCATTTGTTCTTAAGGAACATTATAAAGACATTTATCTAGTGTTGCTGTACAGAAAAAAAAGTGTATTCCAGAACTTAGGGCCATAGTATGGATTCTTGATACTCTGTACTGTAATCTCAAATCTGCGCCACACCTGCTGTCACGGGCCATTTTCCACTAGGAAACATTAATGTTTGAAAGTTATTTTTCTGGCTCCTGTTCGGCTCATCCACTCACAGCACAGCTGCCTCTGCCACCTGATGATCAAAAAAATCTGAAAACAGTGGTTGTTACAGGCAACTATGAAAATAAAATATCATGCCTAAGTCACCAAGGTAATACAGCGTGTCATAAATGCTGCATAAATTCATTGAATCAGGGTTGAATTTTTACTCTAATTCAGTCTTACTTATATGACAATATATATATGGTGTGGTCCTAAACTTTTGATCAGCTGTAAAACAGTCTGTTTCACTTTAAGCGTTGTTTTCAATAAATTGAATGTTTAGTCTCACTCCCATTTCTTCTTGTTGCACGTTGAAGCTCTACTTGGAACCTTGTTAAGATCCAACATTGCAAAATATGATTTCTTGCCATTTTTCAAGTGGTCTTAAACTTTTGATGGGATTGGAAATGTGAGGAAAGAGCAGACTCAGTTGCACAAACTATTTACAAGGTTTACAAGGTTGAGAGAGGGCTGAGGTAAGTAGTACTTGTGGAGGAGTACTTGTAGATGCAGGCCGGTTGGCATAGGAGGGGTAGCCGTGAGTGTGTCCAGGGGATGGAGGAATATGCGGGTGAAATGTATCCGGATTCCAGGGGGTCCACAGGGGAGAGATATCCACAGTGTGAAATCCTTAGTCTGCAGGTAGACTGGAGAGCTGGGTGGAAATGAGACTGCGCTGCTGATAAGCATGGCAGGAGATGGACAGAACTGGAGACGGAAAACACGTTAATCCAAAAACAGGGGAGCATGAATATCGAACACAAGGAAGGCCGAGTTACCACCAATGGTAGCAGGACGAACTGGCGGAAAGTGGCAGACACGATTTAACAACCCTCCAGATGATGGCCTGGAAATTAGGAACAGGTGATGTGCTGACAAAACTGCACCCCAGGGGATGGGCAACTGGAACTCATCATAAACTTGCTATATAATTTTTTCTGCCACAGCCAAAGGAAAAGAAGCATGGTTCATTGTGCTTGCTGTTGACTATATTTTCCACTTATAAGGACAAGCTTGCTTTTAAAATTAAACACACTCCCTAGGCATTTACCATTTCAAAGCACAAATAAAAGTTTCACTTAACAAAATTACCATCTGCTGAATTTGTAATGTTTTAAAAGTTCTGCTTCAAATGGTGAGATGAGGACATTTGCAGACCCCGAGATACTTAAACTGCTCAATTTCAGCAGTAACTTATGCCTGACCCGGAGTGAGTAATCTACCCTTTTCTAGCTGTGGACTATGGCCTCAGACTTGGAGGTACTGATTCTCATCCTGTGTACGTCACACTTGCTGCAAACCACCGTAGTGCACAGTGGAAGTCTTGAAACTGAGCTTAAGTCTTGCTCTGTGGTCTTAACTCCTCATACACTCAAGTTGTTGCTCCAGCAACTGCTCAGGTTGCAATACCACTTGTCCTGTTGGCACCTGTCACACAAGACAGCTAAGCTCAGTAGGAATGTCTTCAGGTTGATGGGGTTACTGCCACAACAGACACCAACCACCTAGTGTCCATTGCTTTCTACAACAGCTTCAGCAATTAAGGTGTGGAACCTGGTCTACTCAATATCCCCAGGCTCCCTCAGAATGCTTGCAAACTGACCTTGGCCAAATTCTCACAATGCACCTTCACTACACATCTGGGTACTCCAGGTCCAGCTCCCTCACCTGCCATCTGATCAATTGGCAGATCTGCCAACTGCCAACACAAACTAAAATGCAATTCAAAGGCATTTTAGTTTGTGAATTTTACATGGCCCTGGATGAGTGCTGGGACAGTTCTGTGTAATTTATAAGAGATCTGACCATTCTTAGCAATTCAGTCTTTATTTTAATATAGCAGCTTATCTCACTCTGTTATATCATAATACGGTAGAAAGCATCATGTCATGATGAACTAGCATATCAAATCAGATGCTTTTAGAAATTGATAAATCTTCATTGAACGCTTTAGAAAGTAGTCATGTTAATCTTTTACAAAGCATCTTCTCAAATTTGAGTCAAACTTTGCATTTACATCTTTGTATCTGTCGCTGTATAGCCTACAGTAGACACAGAAGGATTTATGAGGCAACGCTGAGCTGTAGAGTCACTTTATGAGCTGGCAGCCGTCTTTTGTGGGCAGGTGCTCAGCCATGTTTTTACTGCCATTGCACTCCTCCTCCTGCTCCTCCTCCTCCATCCCCCGCCATTCTGCCAAGTCGTAGAGTCCTCATCAAGGACAATGGTAAGTCTCTTCTTGTGTGTATAGAAAAGAGGATGTCTGATGCTTGCAGAATTAGAAAAATAATGTCATACCAGGTATAGAAGCTGCTTAAATATCTGCATTAGGTATTATATTTGTAAAGCAACCTGTTTTCTTTCACTGCTGTCAATTATAAATTAAAATCAGTTCCAAGTCTAATCTGTTCCTTAGACAAATAGGAGATTTAGAAAAACAAACATTATTTTAGTTGTTATTAAAAACTTTCTTGGCAAAAGTTTAATTATACAATTGATGTACTGTAAGTCAAATAACAAAACCTAAAGCACCAAAACCTCAATAGTCAATTAAGGTAATATTTAAAAATACATTAACATCAATAAATACATTAACAAAAAAAGGTTCATGCTGTATTATGTGCTAGCACATATCATATTCTATGTAGAAAAAAAAGTTGTATATGTAATGCACATCCACCTAATACTCTAAGTAACATTAGATTGTATCTGTGTCCAAAACATCTTTGTGATAACCGCGATTCCAAATTTCTGTCTTTTCACTTTGCTTCTGTTTTCTATATAAATGTTCTTTGTGGTCACAAAGTATTTGGGAAATAAGTATAATTGTTTGGCATGCAGCAATAAGGGTACAGTTTGATTTTAGAGTTTATTTTGCTGCTGGAAATAATGAAGGTAGTTGAGTGAAACAGGACAGTAACGCTTGAAACGTGGTACAACACCAATGAACATTGCAGATTGTTAAAATACTGTAACCGCCTGTACATGTGATGATGAATATCGACAGAACATCTGAACAATATCAATATCATTTTCTTAACAGGACGTTTGGCTCTGTTGAGATACAGGTATAACAATTCACAATAGTAATGTGATAATGTCCTAATGCTATAACTGAATCTTCTGTGAATGCATTTAAATTCTGCAGTTCCAATCGCACACTTCATTTAATGAATAAAGAAAAGTGTTGATAAAGATGTCATTCAGCATAGCTGACTTAATTTAGAGCATCTCTTAAAAAAAGTAAATTAACATGAGATGAACTGTAAATAGTAAATCATGAAGCTAAAACTTTACACCTAAGGAAGTAATAAGGGCATTCATCACCTTATTAGTTTATTGCCTACAGTAATTTAAAACAATTGCTTCAGGCCGTCAGTCTCTCTGAGGAGGCTGTACTTGCCAAATAGTAGGCGTTTCTGTCTATGGACAAGAAGTAGTATAAGATTTATAACTCCATTGAGTTTTTCAGCTACCCAGTTAAAGGTACAGTAACTGAATTGTTTAAGGTCACAGTGACAATGTATTATGTAAAAACACTACATTGTGTAGAACTCAGAATAATGTAACACATTTTCACTTCATCTTTCCTAAAAACACCTGCATAAATAAACAGTTTGCATATAATCTGTGATAATTTAACCTGTAAAAATATTTCTTTACCAAACAAAATTAATTTACTCATTCATGAGAATATCAAAAATCTCCAAAACATATTTAAGAAAATGTTTATTTTGTCCATTGTGACATGACTCAAACCACACCAAAATCCTTTTTGTAAAGATGCCATTAGAAAGCATTAGTAGTATCTTTAATGAACGATATATATTTATTACTATAAGTGTCTGTATAGCTTCGCCCAGAAATGCACTTGAATATTAATAGAGACATAAAGAAACTGGATGTTATAGTGATACAAACACCAAGATAATAAATCATCTCACAAGACGCTTTGTGGCCAATCAGACTTATGCGTGTCGATATGCACTGGTATACAGTTCCTCAATGGCCACTTAAGGCCATCTACAAAAACAACTCCATTCCTATCGACTCTAAATGTGTCAAATTCAGTTTCACCAAGAACCACAGTGGGAAATGAGAATCACATCAAGTGCCAGACATATATAGTGTTTCGATATGGTTTTGTATTATCATCAATGTGTGTCTCATCCAGCATTTTCACATATAATGTGGTCCACACAAAGCCCTCAGTTAAACAACAAATTTAATTTATTAGACTTTATGAAAGTTTGTTAAGCAAAATAATGGATTCTAATTACACTGTTACAGATAGGCTACCATACAGCCAATTTCAATTTACAACCTATTTCACAAGCATGAATTTGACAGCTACTGATGATACAGGTTAACGAATGATCCTAATGTAAGAGCACAATTACTGAATCGTTAATTATTTAGTTCTTGCACAATGCAATCGTACCTCACAGACCTGAACACGACGACTCGGTGGTTGTGTAGGAAGCTTCATAAGGGACTGAGTTTAAATAAACTAGCACTTTTGTGCTGTAACTCTTCACTTTGACCATCTTCTTATGATCTTTGAAAGGAGAAACTGTGTGGTGGCAAATGGACACATAGGCTCTCTTTACACTCAGTAAAAAAGTACAGTACTTGGAGAGTATAGAGTTGTACCTAGCTTTATAACTAAAATAAAACAAAATAATAAAAAAAAAAACTGTAGAATGTTTTTGTCTATTTTAAACTACAGGTCCCCCCTTTGAGGGGATAGGTTAATTGGATAATCCAAATTGTCACTAGGTGTGAATGTGTGCGTGAATGGTTGTCTGTCCCTGTGTGTTGGCCCTGCGACAGACTGGCGACCTGTCCAGGGTGTACCCCGCCTCTCGCCCTATGACAGCTGGGATAGGCTCCAGCGCCCCCCGCGACCCTGGAAAGGATAAGCGGAAGCAAATGGATGGATGGGATGGATTAAACTACAGGTCTATTTGGAATGTATGAATAGCCTACCCGACATTAATAAATGGATGATTAATCCTTAATAAATGTTTCAGTATACTTCTCAAGTCTCAGCTCTCATTTTTTTGAATGAATTAGTTTTCAGTTGTCACACAATATCATATTCTGTTTTACCAAAAACATGAAAACAGCCATAATGATTTAAATATATTTTATGGAAAGTGAAAAAGGTAAGACCATGCTTGAACTGCTGGGATTTAATGTTTATCTCACTTAATTCATAGTTAATTTAATCGAAATAAAATCAAATAAACAGATTTTAATTCTACTTTCATATCCTTTAATTACATTGCAGTCACAGATTTAATGTCTGTGTCAAGGCACCCTCTGACCTCTCTATGACTTCGCGTCTTTTGATTGCTACTATGCTGTTTCAAGGTTCCCCCACAATCCTTCAAACAATAGCAGGTGCCTGTCTTTGCAAGAACCTGGGTAAATGTTCAGTACAATGTCAAGGTCCTTCTCCTGTATTAAAAAATACACACAGACATGGCATGTATAGTTTCACAAACAAACAAACAAAAAAACAGAAAACAGAACAAAATAAAAATAAATAAAAAAACATTTTATTATATAAAATATGCAAAAACAGAGTCTCCTGCAGCCTTGCACACAAAGCAGTGAGCAATCAAGACAGCTTGAAGATGATTTATATAAACATTAAACCCTCTTTCAGTGATGCAAAAGAGGATATTTTTCCAAAAAAGGGGTCCGAGAATAAGCCATAGATTGTGTAAACACAGACATTGTTGCATAGCCCACTTAATTTGAGCTTTAAAGACTTTTCTTAATGCCATAGTTTCCAATCTTCTTGTAAGATAGGAGGGATTTAAATCCAGCAAACTTTCCTCATTTGTCCACAAATTACCTCAAAGTTCCCTGCTGGGCCAAGATAAAAGCCTTGTAAGAAATGAACAGACAAGATGTCTCGTGTTACCTTCCCCTATCTGGTCCTTAACCATGCAAGGGTGTGTTAGCCAAATAGACCCCATCGGCTGTCCCTGGGGGGGTCAGTTTGCTAAGTAGTAAACCTGTGTTCTGTCAGGTGTCATTAAAGTCCAGCGGGAGTCTGAGGGGACCTGTCACGACTAGGAGTAATGGATGTCTTCTTCACTGATTGCTAGCAGGGATGGAGTCAGCACAAACAGCAAATTAGAAGTGACATTTTGATGGAGGCAAAGCTGGAAACACAGCTGGTCACATAAGACAGAAAAAGGGAAGGACACAAGTGAAGAGAGAAAATATAAAGAATAAATGATAGAAGAAAAGAGGTGTCCAAAACAAAGCCAGTGTATATTTGATTTTTTTTTTCTGCTGTTCGATAGTGTGTTTTAATATTTTCTGTTTTAAGAAAAGGACAACTTGAACAGTGACACTAAAGGGCTGCCCACAGCTGATTAGCCCTCCTTGAGCAGCTGGGGGTGAACCACTTCACTACGAATTGTCATGAAAGCGGTTTGTGGGAAAGTGAAGCGAATGACTCATTTTGCTCTATTAATTTGCATGGTTCAATTTAAAAGATAATAAAAATGTGACAGAATGTATATCATCCTTGAAGTGATAGGTTTATTGTGATGCTCTTGAGAGAACCTACATATTGACATGAGAAATATCTTTATGCTCCGGGCTCCTTACACATGATCATTAGCAGTGAAGGGCAACAACAGTGCTGCTCTGGGCAAAGGAATACTGTACTGTCACTGCATCAATGACAACAACCAGCCAAGCGACAAGCAACATCCTCAATCTCTTCAGGCTAATAACACAAAGAAAACAACACCAAGGGAATCACTCAGTGTCACTCAGCAGACTCGGGTGAGATGAGCACAGGAGCTGACATTATGAAATGGATTAAATTTGAGACCAATTAAAAATGAATTGCTCGAAATGAGCGCTGACCCTCGCCGAATTGGATGCCAGTGATCTCATTAGGCTGCCTTCTCACTCAGTACAAGCCAGCAGCTGGAGAACAGGCCCACCTGACACACTGTCAGAGAGGGAGAAAACCCAAAGGGCTGCTGCTTGCAGTGGGCTGAGAATGATACATACTCAAGATATGTGGCATGTGTGTGGATGGCCCTTCTGTGACTGTGCATGTTTGTGAGTGTACAACACTGTTGTGTTTATGTACCGTACATGCAATAATCCATATTTGGTATGATTTTGCATCTTATTTACATTCATTTATATAATATTTATTTATATAACACTTAAAAATACTTATAATAATACTTATCTTCTAACCATGTACCTATGTCAATTAAATAAAAAAAGTATAGGAATACATGTTGGAATACCAAGATTTGCAAATTTTTACATTCTGTTTTATTTTCACTTTACACTACATCCATACATCAGGTGGAAAAATGTATTCCTTAAAATAACTTTTTTTTAAAAAGTTGATTTGAAATGACAGGCAGATAATTCAGGTAGATCAGGTAGACAATAGAGACAACAAATAAAACAGATTTTTGAGTTTTCCAGTTAGGAAAGTAAGAGCAAAGCTTTCAAATGAATCATTTCAAGGTCTTCGGTTTATTAGCTAGAGAGAAAAATTGCTACCAATCCTCCTCGTTCTGTGTTTCAAGGATTCTGAAAGCATAATTCCGGCGTGTTGATTCATTTAAACTAATGTATTCATCCTGCTGCAACCAGGTTTCTGTGAGGCAAAACAAATAAACATTTTGATCAATTATTACATCATTTAATAACAGGGACATAGAAGAGAGTGTCTGACCTCGCAAATGCAGTTCTAGAAAAATGGTATAATAAAGAGTTGAAGCTGTTGTAGCTGCAAAGGGTGGGCTGACATCATATTAAACCTTATGAATTAAGAATGAGGTGCGTGTGAAGGCAGAAGAGCAAATACTGGGGTCATAAGGTTAAATTTACACAAATGTTTTTAAAAACACTGGCGTAAGTGCTTGATTTTTTGCAGATGTGGAGTAAACAAAACAACTGTATTCAGTGATTAAGAGGTGTGGTCCATATAGTGTATATATAACCTAAATTTAATGGCTGTGGCCTTTCATCGCCAAAACTATACACGTTCAGTGTATTTTCCTTCATTTTGGTGTCCTCATTTTCCTCTTCACATTGCCAATCTTGTCCACATATCTTCGCTGTGAATCAGGAGCAATTAGCTGCTTGCCATCTAGTCACACTGTTTTGGTCATTTAGTGTCTGAGGCCTTCATTAGTGACAGCGCCTTTATCACATAGAAGATTAGCTAATGTGCAGAGAAAACATAAGAAATAAAAAAGAGGCTTAGAGGAGTCCGGTCTAGACAGATACACACAAATGGTCATGGATATGGAAAGAAAAAGTCATATCAGCGCTGGATAAATCACACAATATGTCTAGTATTCAGCCCGTCTCTCTACTTATGCCCAAGTGGCACCCTGTGATCTCAGGGTCTGGGGTGCATAGCAAGGTTCCCTTCTTAATGGGTACTCTCACTTAGAGTGGACATGCTGTGAAATTTTGATTAGACTCTGTATCTTTGGTGTCTGAATGGCAGTCTCTAAAAGAAAAATCCTCACAAGAATAAAAGGACACTTGAACAGTTGGAACAATTGAACAATCAAAATTAGTCTATGGAGGTTAGTAGATGTTGCCTAAAAATACTTTCACAGAAAAAATAGAGCATTTTGAGAAGACATTAAAGATTTATATATTTTTCAATCTTTGAGTTAAAATATAAAATTGTATTTTCATTGAAATGTTTTGTATGCGCCGGCTATGTGTAATATTCATTTTCTGTGTGACGCTCTCCCTCAAGATTTGTCTAGGAAAGCCAGACTGGGGATATCTGTGGATTTTTCATATGGGACTAGGACTGATGGACACGTCTGTGTCCCCTGGGAACTCTCTTAATGCACTTCCAAGGTCGTCTGCTGTCGCTCCGAGTAGCACAGAGTGCCAACAAGCCCTGACAGTGTCATTGGTCCAACGGAACCTGCATAAGATGGTTCCTGCTCCAGGAAGCATGGGACCATTAAAAATAGATGGATCAATAAGAATACATGCACCTCCGGCTGTCTATGATAATTCAGAGAGCAAGGGGAGCAGCAAAGAATAAAAGGCTGGAACAGAGAGGACATCGGATGAAAGGACAAGAAAGGGAAAGAGTATCTGAAGTATCTGATTTAAATTTAAAGTTTAAATTGATATAAATGTTTATACTTTGTGATGTAGTATTTAAGCTTCGTATGCCTCAGTGTCACATAATGTAGTTTACTCATGAAGGAAATCTTTACATTTTCATATTTTTTGAATTATTATCATTTTTAGAATTATGAGCCAAGGAAGCATTATGCTGCATGTGAAAAATATGAAGCACTTTAATTCAGCCAGTATAATATAAGATGTATAAGTCTAATAAGACTCATATGTCTTGTATTATACTAAGATGTCTTACATAAAATTAACTTTTAGAGGTCTTGTAAATTCTTACAAGTAAAGGAAGGAAGACATACATTTGGAAAAAAAAGAACAAGAGTGGAAAAGTTTTGAGTGTACAGAAAGATATGAGGCAGCAATATTGTTAAAAGCAGCAAACAAATATATTTTCAAGAATGTCCTCTGGGACTTTTCTTGGTTTATGGTGCAGTTTTTTAAATATGTGACAAGTAGTTTCATGACAGATAAATTATGATTTCTTTTTTTTTTTTGTAATTTCACTACAAGAACAAAGACTGTGAAGCTATTTGAGTACAGTGAACTCAGCAATGTTCAAGAAAACAGCTTGTATGATCTGGGCTTTGTGACATGACATGTTATCCTGCTGGATGGACACGATCAGCAGCAATACTGGGGTAGACTGTGGCATTTAAACAATGCTCAGCTGGTACGGGAGCCAAAATATACCAGCAAAATATACCTTTGTACCGTTACATCATTATCAGCCCAAACCATTGATACAAGGCATGAAAGAGCCCTGTTTTCAGATTTTTTTTGTTTACATCAAACTTTAACCCTACCATTTGAATGTTGCAGCAGAAATCAAGACTCACCAGTCGAGGCAACATTTTTCTAATATTACGTTGTCCAATTTTGGTGATTCTGAGTGAACTGCAGCCTCAGTTTCCAATATTTTTCAAGATTCTTTTTGTATTCAAAAGAAATGCAAAAGAGCATTTCTGAATGCATTTCTTTGCACAAGTGGTTATTTGACTTACTGCTGCCTTCTTTTCAGCTTGAAGCAATCTGACCATTCTCCTCTGACCATAGCAAGGCATTTTCTCTTTTTCAGACCATTATCTGTAAACGCTGTGTGGAACTCAGGCCAGCAGATTCTGAAATACTCAGACCAGCTTGTCAGGCACAATAACCATGCCACATTCAAAGTCACTTAAATCACCTTTCGTCACCATTCAGGTGCACAGGACTACATGTCTAAATACATAGAGGTGCTGCTGTGTGATTGGCTGATTAGTGTTAAGTTGAACAGGTGTAGCTAACAAAGTGGCCAGTGAATATATATACACAGTACAAATGTCTGAATCAAATAGTAATTTAATTGGAAATAAGCTTCTGCTTCAAGTAAATGATTCTTGGAAGCTTACTTGAAAAAAAAAAGTGAGGGTCAACAAGTGATTCTACTTTAGCAGCAGTACAGGCGTTGTACTGGAACATTGTGGTGAATGTAGAGATAAGCCAGGACTCATAACCCCAGCAGGTGCTTGCAAAGACAGTTCTGTAAAAAACATGCTCCAGAAAACTGAGAATGTTATTTCTAGGTGGACACTGCTATTGAGGTAAAACAGCTAAGAGCTTGTATTTGAAGTAGGGTTGTGCTCTGGGTCAAAGTGCCTAAAATGGAAAAAGATCCATTTCAGTTATGTATGTGAGTAAACTAAATGGTAATTCGTGTATTATTATTTTGATTTCCATTTACACATGCAGGGACTATATAGGGCTGGAGTCCATATGAGTTTAGATCTGTTTCTTTCTGTTTCTATTTCTCTTTCCAAAACTACACCCTGTTGGAGACGCACTCTCTGTCTTTACCATCACATCACTGCCAGCTTTGAGATCAGATATTCCTTCATACTGATTACTCAAATGTAAATGTGTTTTATTTATTTAATAAATAACTGTTAGTGTAATGCAGCATTATGATGAAATGGATTCACTGTATTCAGATCACTTCACCTTACCAAATATTATTGATATTATATCTTTATAATAATAAAATAATGTATAAATGATCAAATAATAATAATAAATAATATTATCTTTAATTTTGGGATATGAAAAATAAACATAAACAGTGAAATGCTAACTTATTAAGAATAATTTGCTGAAATCTCTTATTTACAAATGTAATTAATATAAATTCATCACTTTCAGCTGTTACATGTTTGTATCTCCTTTGGTAAATATCTACAGCTTTTGGAAATCTACATTTGGACACTTGATTTCCACAAATAGACAGTCTGTACGTTTCTGTAGCTACTGTAGCAGCAAAATTCAACATGTTTTGTTAAAATTCAAACATTAAGGATGATCAATATGCTAAACTCTAAGACGTATTTTGTTCCAATTATTATACTGAGAAATCTTCATCAAAATGAATGAAAAATCAATGAAAAACACAAAGAGTAAAGTTCTCCGGAGTTTGAATATCCACAGCAAAATGGAGAATGAAATGCTGAATCAGTCAACATCACATGATGCAAAATAAAACAAAATGACATGAAAGTGACACTGACAGGTCTCCTGTGAAAATTAACTGAACAGTTTTTTTTTTTAGTGTAAAGCAGAGAGAAATTTCATCAACCTCTTTGATCAGTGCTCTTAAAGATCGGTCTCATTATCTTTGAAGCTTTATTATGTGCTTCAATATTTTTCCTCATTACTCTGCAGAATGGAGACATGTTTGTGAGTTACTGAAAACGTTTCATACAGTCACATTATTGATCATTTGCATGCTGATGTGGTCACATATGTGGAGCACGCAGCGATATCAGTCATCTCAGATGAAATTTTCTTTTGCAGGCCTTTAGTCACTAAGATTTCTATTTTTCGTATTCTGTTTGCTGCTTTAGGAATGATGCTTTTGATCTGCCGACCTTTTGTGTCTCATTAGGAAGAAATACATCATTTCCCCTTTTGTTAAACATTATGCTGCACTCCAGTGTTATTCCTTTAATAATTTAAAATGGGAAAATCTCAGTAGAACTAACTAATGCATTATTAGGTTAAATGCAGAAAATAGCAATATAGTGCAGTGTAGAGTCAAACTAGCCAAATGATGACGGTAAGAGTCGTTTTACATTTTTATTGCCTCATAAATATTCTTCATAGTTCATGAATATCTTGCCCCATATTAATAGTCAGTAAAAGATCAATTAACATATCAATCAGAAGACCCAGTGAGAATTTTGACCAGTAGTAGTGCAAAAAATCTTTTCTTCTTTTTCTTTGGTCACCATCTTTTAATGATCTTGCCAAGATCTCTGCTTGCTTGCCATCATTGAACTTTGTCAAACTAGGCTAATTTGCTTTTGAATTATTTAATGTATTTCCATATGATTCGAATTTTATCATCTGCCCTCATCAGAAAAACATCTGGTTGTTTATATATACAGTATATAGTAAAAAGATAAGTGTCACTTAAAACCATAAAAACATGTCTAAAGCAATTCGAATTTCTCAAACTCACTTTTGAAGTTTTCATCTACTGTTTCATAGCTGTTGCTAAACTGAATTAAGTGGCTAAAAGCAAAATTCCAGATACAGTATTTATCAATCTGAGTGAGAAAGGATAAGCCTGTATTAGACTGTACACCAATACACTGGCTGTCTTTCAAATATATTATTGCCGTATTTTTATAACACAGACCATACACACACACGTAGACTACTAAAAACTATGAGAAAGAGGGACTGAGCCCTTTATGTTGATAGATAATTATAATTCTGAAAAGAAACGAGGTCTCACGGCTCACTATCTTACTGCAATTTCATTCTTACAGGTAAATAGATACAATGAACAATCTTGTACAGCAAGACAAAGGTTTGATGAGGTGCCTTTCTTTTTAGCAAAAAAACACCGCAGTGAGTTACATTGCAAATGCATCATATTATAGTGGTGAAATACAAAACATTTTAAAGCTCAAAGATTGCTAGGTCGATTTAGTTTCTTTCGTATTCATTTTAAGAGCTGCATAATATGAAACACCAACTCATCCCAAAGAGACTCCCAAACCACTTTGATGTGTGACATGTCAACTTATCTGTACAATAAGCATATTTTCAGACGTGTGAAATCTCCTCCTCTAATTTCTGCCTTTGACTATATTTGTTTAAAAAGTAATGCACCACCCTTTACAGCAAGATGACTGGAATGCATCTCTAATTTAAGATGCATCTCTAAGTTAACAGCTATTGTTGAAGTTATTGGTAAACATAGCCTTATATATGTTGTCTGAGCTCTGGAAAATCAATGGTTTTGCATTATTATGCTGTTTTTACTGATTTTGGAATGGTTACAGAAATGTATATGTTTTAAAAATACATACATTAGCAGTAGAAAAGACCTTTTGTTATGTTTGACTTGACATGACTTCACACCCACAGTTTTCTGGAGATTTTTCGAATAAATTCACTTGGTTGGCTTGCAGCATAGACTGAGAAGACAAGTGAAGACATAATTAATAGTTAATCTGTTGGTTGTAGTCATTGTCTGCTTAAGAACTAAAATCTGACAGAATGGAAAAAGCAGAAATTTTAATGAAATTTTGATAGTGTATTTGTTAGAAATGTAAATAGTAGCATTTCCAACAAAAGCAAGGTGCAAACAATAGTAAATATATAAAGTGAAGTGAAAAGTGTCTAGACCAAAGCAGATTTACTTAACGATGCAGATTTAATTCAATTCAGTTTTGTTCAATTTAATATATCAACAAATCACAACAACAGTTGCCTCAACGTGCTTTATATTTTAAAGTAAAGACCTTACAATACGGAGAAAACTACCACCAAAGTGCTTGCTCATAGGGGGACAGATCTAGCTCATTAGCTGATTGTGTTTATTATGTTGTACGTGTTTATATATTGTCATGACCTGGCAGTTCCAGCTATCTCTCCCTCCCTGACTGTATGTTGCAGGTATTCCCTCTCCAGGAGATCTGGCCCGGAGGTGTGTCTTCAGCAGCTGTGGCTGGGATTCATCTGCACACCTGTTCTCTATGTACTCATGACCTGTAGGGGATTTTTAGGACCAAGACTTTGCATCTACAAGTGATAATCTGGTTCTATTTAAATTGTATTTGGCTTACCTTAAATTTGTATTTTAACCCTGGTGTTTTGTCTTCCTTCCAAGTTCCCCCCTAGTGTGCCTGTTCAGGGATCTGTCTGGATAAGGAAACACCCTGGAAAGGAAAACTTAGTGGTGGAAAAGTTTGGGGCCTTAACATAGTTAGCTTTAAGTTTTAAACCAAATGTGTTTTATTGTCATGAAAAAACATGAAGTTGTCATATGGTGTTACCTAATGGTGTTATTTCATATTATACTAGGGGAAGAAAAAGTCAGTTTTTTCTGCAATTATGAATTAATTTGCCAGTTTAAAATGCAAGTGAGGATGTTCTCACCAGTGCTCACATAGTGCTGTTGTACTGTAACATGCTGTACTTTTTACCTATTGCGTCACAGTCACCCTCACAATAGTCCACAATCTTTGTGTTATTTCCATAGCAGAAGCTCCAATTGTGATACCCCTGAGGGTTGAAAAGCTAGCTTTTGAAAAATCTCTTGCTTTTCACCTCACCCACTGTGCCTTTTATAAACAGTCAGTAATTCCCTTTGATGATGCCAACACAAAGGCCTTATGTCAAAGTACTTTTTTCTGGTTTCTTTGTGGTTTAGACTAACTCGTGTTTTGACATTCTTTTCTTGCATAAGGATGATGATGATTGTGGTTGCCTGTGTGTATGCTTAACCACACAATAACAACCTTGGATAGGAGAAAGCCACCATCATCATCATCCTGACCTTCACAGGCATAAGATGAGATACAATAGCCTTGATTCTGAGCACACGCACACTATCAAAGCCCGTGATCTATTTTGAGTGACATATCATTCTTATGGGAGTGCCAATGTGCAGATTGTGGGTGATGCAAGCAGCCTGCAAGAATTGCTTCCAATCTCTTGGTGTAGTAGGAAATGTACAAACAAAATGACACTCCTTTATGCTCCACTGTTAATGTCCACAGTTAGATGTTTCCCCAAAATTGTAAAAGTTTGATTCATGTTTAAATGAACTTGTATCACTTCAGGAACTTAGTACAAAGGTGTAAGTTTTTTTTTGTTTGTTTGTTTTTCTTATGAATATAGATTTATCACTAAAATCATGTCATCGTACATTAATCTGTATTTATTAGGTAAAGTTGTAACACGATGTGGCCATCGCATTCTTACTGACCTTCATGGAACTCTATTGAACAATTTGTACCAAATTTTGCATTAATAATAATACAGATTTTTGTAAAAACGCATATGCACATTAATTATGTAGTTTAAAAATGTGTTATGTCTCACTTATACAGGCATACAAACCAGCCTGTAATGTAACAAGAATATGTGGCTATTGTATCATGAAGAACGACACACGAGGTTCCAACAAATACAATATTTGGCCATCTGCCTGCATCAACTCCAGCAGATAATAAAACTAGATGCTGTGATCAGCCATTGCATTAAGCCACTTTCAACAACATGTGTTGTTTACTGGCTTATACAAAAAGCCCAGAGGCACTGCCTGTGGCAGGATCCTGAATGATTCAGAGGCCCTCAGTCTGAAAGAGGCTTTAGGTCGTTTCTCAGGACATTAGTTGGCATTTGTTCTCCTCCAATTAAGGTACATGTTCTCTTGAACTTATTCACATTGTCTTCAGTTCTTCACTATCCACGAGTCCTGCGTTTGGGTCACTTTCTCGCTGTTCAGCCTCCACTCCAGTCAGTTCACTCGCCTGCTGTTCAGCCTCCACTCCAGTCAGTTCACTCGCCTGCTGTTCAGCCTCCACTCCAGTCAGTTCAGCCTGCTCCACTCCAGTCAGTCCAGCCTGCTCCAGCCCAGTCAGTCCAGCCTGCTCCAGCCCAGTCAGTCCAGCCTGCTCCAGCCCTCCAGGCCCCTGTAGCTCAGTCTCCTGTTCCTCAGGCCCCTGTAGCTCAGTCTCCTGTTCCTCAGGCCCCTGTAGCTCAGTCTCCTGTTCCTCAGGCCCCTGTAGCTCAGTCTCCTGTCCTCCAGTCTTGTCCTCTCCAGCCTGTCCAGTCTGTCATCCAGTCGCCCATCCTCCAGCCTGTCCAGCCAGTTCAGTCTGCCATCCAGCATCCTGTAGTTCAGTCACCCGTTCTCTCACCGTCTGTAGTCCAGTCTTCTGTAGTCCAGTCACTTTCCGCGCCCCCTGGCCCGGCCAGTCTCCAGCCAGGGGCCTCCGCGCCTACTGGCCCAGCCAATCTCCAGCCAGAGGCCTCCGCGCCTACTGGCCCAGCCAGTCTCCAGCCAGAGGCCTCCGCGCCTACTGGCCCAGCCTCGGCTCCAGCTTCTGCTTCGCCTGGTCCAGCCTCGGCTTTGCACGCTCCAGCTTCTGCTTCGCCTGGTCCAGCCTCGGCTCCAGCTTCTGCTTCGCCTGGTCCAGCCTCGGCTTCACACAGTCCAGCTTCTGCCTCTGCGTTAGCCTCGCCTGGTCCTGCAGCTGCCACGTCGTCGCCCAAGCCACGTTCTGGACGTCGCCGCCGTCTTCCTCGCGGCCGCCCACTGGACCTTCTCAGTGGCCGCCGCCGTCTACCTCGCGGCCGCCCACCGGACCTTCTCAGTGGCCGCCGCCGTCTTCCTCGCGGCCGCCCGCCGGATCACCTCCAGTGTCACAGCCGGCCACGTGGCCGTCCGCCTGAACTGTCTCTGTTTGGACTCCGTCCCTCCATCCTGTGCCCCCTCCGCCCGCCCTCTTCTGGTGTTTTTTCTCTTTCGGCCGTCGGGTGCCAGCCTTTGAAGGGGGGGGGTACTGTCAGGGTTCCTGGGTCGGTGACCCAGTGTTTTCAGTTTTGTCACGTTTAGGTTATGTTTACATTATGTTGCCACATCTATGTTTTCACTTCCTGTTTTTCCTGTGTCAGCTCGTCTCTTGTGTTATTAGCCAGATTATGTTCAGCTGTGTACTCACCGGTCTCTCATTATCATCCTCATCAGTCTGTGTATTTAAGTCCTCTGTTTCCACTCGTTCACTGTCGTGTCATTGATGTTCTTGTGATGTTATGTTGTCGTTTCCGCCTGTGTTCAGTTCAGCCAGCCATTCAGTCTTTCAGTCAGTCAGTCCTTTCGTTCCTGCCCTGTTCATCCACGCTTCATAATAAACCATCTTCAGTTCTTCACTATCCACGAGTCCTGCGTTTGGGTCACTTCCTCGCCTCCACACGACACAAAACCTGACACACATTTTCTGTTTTTGCTATCACAGCAGTTATCCTTTCATTTGCCACTATTTCAGGATTGCACTTGCTTTACCTGAACCCTACTGTCATCAAAAAGTTCATGACTTTTCAGACTTAGGTCATAAATTAAGAATATGGAGTGATGAAGGAATATTTTAGTGCAAGTTTGCCTAAAAAGAAGAAACTTATTTTCTTTTGTAGCAGTACACAAGACAAGTAAAAAAGTTTTGCATAACTTAAAATCTCTCAGCAGCAATATAGCAACGATCCCTGAAATCTCACATGCAGGGGCGATTTATTTGTTATTTATTTGTGTTTACATCTGTAGCCACCAGGTGGTGCCTTTTTTTGTTTCTGCTTTTCTAATTGAGTGCAACAATTTGCATGGGGAAAGTACAGCAGCTGGGCCCTCTGTTAATTAGTGAATAAGAATGTTTTGTTGGATTTTACTCATGGATCATTACTGGAATTATTAGGCGGTAAGCTGAATTAAGGATTAAAATGAATGTAACTTTTGATCATGAACAAACTAAACATTAATTGAAAGTATGCATCATTAAAATGTCTATTGCAAGTTAAAATAGTCACTGCATTATTCATAGAAAAATATGAAAACATATGTTCAGATTTTTAGAGCACAAATCATTCTTATAATTATGTTCATCTCTTATTTCACTAACAATTTTGAAATCCTCTTGTTTTTAATTTTAGAATTATAGTGAATACAAAAATGTAATAAGCCTCAAAACAAAGCATTCAGTGATTTTTTATTTAAAACGTGAACATGACCTTTTTAATGTTATATAAAAGATTTTAGATAATGTCATTGTTTAAATTTCACATTAATCACAAAACATCTTGTAAAGCAACATTTAAGCCTATGCCATTTCATTTCTAGATAACTAGAAACAAAAATAGATATTTAAAAAAAAATTACAATACAAGTCAAGATAAGCTTTCTCTGTAAGTTACATCAACTGTTATAATCATAAAGTTAAGTCAAACACTATACCTCAGAATGACAGAAAAGAGGCAGTTATTGTGAAATTATATATATATTTTTAAATATTAAAATCCACCAAACACACAGATTAAAGGAATGCAATCAGGTTTACAGAGACATTTGAGCGGGTGGAATTTCTCATAATATGCAGGCATTTTAGCAGCTAAAATAAGAGAATAATGACAAAAATATATTATCATCTATGAGTTCACTTTATGTTTACCTTAGTAAGTGTACCATTAAAAAGAGGTCAAAGTAAATAAATAAATAAATTCTTCATTTTTCACTACTATGGGGTCGAAATGACGACCCTGCAGGAATATGCATTAATAGTAAACCGCTCCAAATTGCTGAAAGCCACATATGCCCACTGCTTAATGTTAGGGTTTGGCACAGGTACCATAAAGTACAAGTAATGATAGGTTAAATCACAAAAGACAGCAATGGTGCAGAAAGCTTTCACAGGTGTTAAAGGTATTCCATGTGTTAAAATACTGCTATAGATGAAATGCAATGTGTAAATGAAGAATGAGAACAAAGAGAAACAAGAAAGAAAGAATGAAAAAACATGAAAACTTCCTGCTAGTTCCACTACTAACAAATGCATGCCTTGAGTCATTAGTCACTGGACCATATTAGACCCTTTGTAATACATTGTTAATAATAAAACAGCAATCAATTCGCCATAGACTTGAAAATGCTAAATGCTTGTATATTTATTTATTTATCTATTTTGTTACTCAATTATAATGTGTATTTCCAATGATTTACATGTAATTTCTAGTTTTTCATCACAGTGTTAACATCATAGCACAGCCGCGTGGTGACATGTTTTGTTAAAGCAACATTTATTGTGCTATTGCAGGGTTTTCATGACAGCTCTGCAAAAGAGGTTGCACCTTTTGATTTTTTGATGAACAATTAGTTTTTGTGCCATTCATGAATCACAACTGGAGCCTGGAAATGCAAAAACAGTTCACAATATGTGTTCTTAGTGGCACAGTAACTGGTCAAAATATATCCACTTACATCGAGCTATATCCAGTCAGTGGAGAAGTTATGAGGAAATTTCACATTTCCACGGTTTCTGACTCTTACAGTTACACGCACAAATAGTTTTTTAAGATCATTTTTTTTTAAACTTGAGAAACAAGAAGATGTCTCAAGTGTGCATGGCCCCTATAGTCAAGGCTGGACAGAAAGAAACAGGCACAAGTTCTAAAAGAAAATGTATGCTGAGTGTAGGCAAACACACAAACTCTGAGGGTGAAAGTGGTAATGTTATGAGTTAATCACAAGAAATGCTCCACTGACAGAGATTGCAGTGCGCTTTAATTTGGAATTATTGAGTTCCGGATCTCTTGGTGGAAATTGGTTGGGACACAAGGTTTAGTACAGAATACCATTAACTGACTGCTGCTGTCTGACCTCCACAGGATGTGAAAGTGTGGAGTAACATTATCACAGCTAATTAAACCCAGCAGGACAGAATTACTTGCTTAGGACTGTAAAACTTCAAACTCCATGGTGTCTCCAATTGTAATCAGAAGCATTATTTGATTCCAATTTGTGTTTCTATTTGGAAAGTAGAATTTTTGACCGTGAAACATGGTGTGTTGGGAAGTGATGTGTCAAATGATGCCTCAAAAGAAATATGAATTTCTAATTAGAGATGCTGGTATCAAGGAAGGTATTTTGGGACCATTTACTTTAATAAAAAATACTTTTAGGAATATCTTGGACTTTGTTATAAGCAAGTTTCAAGTACATCATGTACTATGGAACTGGTCTTTATTATAAAGTAATTTCAGCACTTTTTGACTGAAAGGACAATTGACCTGCTTCGCAGCACATGGATTATAATTTTTTTCTCCCTCTTTTTGGTACAAGAATCTGGATCTACACACATCTCCAGTTTTGTTGTTTTGGAAAAGGCCAACTCAGAGCCACGTAGGCATAGTCACCCGCCTGCCCAGCAGGAAGGTTCATGGCTCAATCCCCAAGCCTCTCTCTAATCTACCAGTAATACAGCTTGAGTCATGATAAAACAGGTCTGATGGAGGCAAATCCTGTTATCTTGGGTGGGGGTGGTGGCAGCTGTTGTTACAGGTACTGGATGAGTACAAGAAATGAACCAGAGTGTGTTTAGGATTAAACACACCAGAACTGGGTCTGAGAGGTAACACATGCATCGTGAACCTGAATGTGTCCTCCTCTCTCTCTCTCGTGTCTTTCTTTGTCTCTCACAGATGCATTCACACGCAAAATCTAAAAGCACAGTAGAGCACACAATTTGAGTTCAAGGAGGTTGGCTCCTAATGGAAATGCATTTCAGCTGCTGCCACACCTCATCTTCTATATTGCTTTTTCATTGAAAAGAGGGGCTCTTTGACTAGAGGAATACAGTTTTTGTAGGCTTTTGTTCCAACACTCTCATCTCATAGAAGGACACATTAGCCCTTTATCTTTTAGAGAAATGCTGGCACATTATTTCTCCTTTATCCCATTTCATACTGGTCTCTCACACTCAGATCTAGTCAAAAGAGATATGAGGGAGGTTTTTATGCGATCGTCTCTTTTTTGTAACTTGTTGCCTAATAGCTGGAAAACTTAAAGTATACTATAGGTAGGAGCAAACCATGATGTCTCATTGGTATTTTTGTTTTCTTTCTAAGGCAGAAAAATATCATGAAAGCATGAGACCTATCTCCGGTTAGTCATGGTAATGAAATGAAGTCATAAAATTATGGCAGAATGGAAAGCTTTGCAGAATAAAATTAACTTGTAATTAAAAACAAACAAAAAGTATCCATAAAATATGCTACTAGGTTTTAAAATTAAAGTTGTAGCTTGCATTGTCTCTCTTTTTTAGCTCTGTGATTGACTGGCAACCGGCCCAGGTTGTACCTTGCCTGTTTTCCAGTTTCAGCTGGAATATGGAACAGCACACCCAAGACCCATAAGAGTAAGCAGTTAAGGAAATGAAGATATGGCCATGAAACTTTTTAAAAATGTATTTATTTATTTATTTTGTTAATGTTAATTATGTCAAACATCTTCATTTCTGTCCAGAGTTTTTCTTCATGGGCCTTCAAGTGCACCAAAGTGCTTTTTAAACTAAGTGCACCTTAGTGGTATTTCAGGAAGCTCACATTTGGAAGGAACCAATTCCTGTCAAAATCCTCTCCCCACACAGTGGCAGGCATAGACCTGGGGTTGTACTATACATACAGTTAGGTCCATAAATATTTGCACATAAATTTTTTTTTCTTATTTTGGTTCTGTACATTACCACAATGAATTTTAAATTAAACAACTCAGTTGAAGTGCATACTTCCAGCTTTAATTCAGCGGGTTGAACAAAAAGGTTGCATAAACATGTGAGGAACTAAAGCAGTTTCTTAGCACATCCTCTTTATTTCAGGCCCTTAACAGTAATTGGACAAATTAAATAACTAAAAATAAAACGTTCATTTCTAATACTTGGTTGAAAACCCTCTGCTGGCAATGACACCCTGAGGTCTTGAACACATGGACATCACCAGATGCTGGGTTTCCTCCTTTTTAATGCTCTATCCGAAGTTTAGTCTTCAACAAGTGAAATGCACGGTCAGTTGCGTTAAATTCAGTTGACTTACTTGGTCATTCAAGAATATTCCACTTCTTTACTTTAATAAACGCCTGGGTTGCTTTGCCTTAATGTTTTGGGCCATTGTCTGTTTGTATTATGAAACACCGCCCAATCAGTTTGATTGCATTTAGCTGGATTTGAGCAGACAGTATGACAGTATGTCTCTGAACACCTCAGAATTCATTGAGCTTCTGTCCTGTGTCATCATCAATAAACACTAGTGTCCCAGTACCACTGGCAGCCATGCATGCCCAAGCCATCACCCTGCCACACCTTCCAGTCAAACCTCTGTTTGACTATAAGGTGCAACACCTCCTGGAAAGTGATGTTCACTTGGTTGGCTGTTGTGAAGGGGTTTATATTCACCATGAAATGATTCTGTGATCATGGACACTGTTCTCTTCTGTGGATGTCCAGGTATTTTTGAGTTGCTGAGTTCACCAGTGCTTTCTTTCTTTTTCAGGATGTACCAAACTTTAGATTTAATTAATATTAATGTTAATATTGTAGCAGATTCTTGGATGTGTTTTTTTCTGTTTTTACAGCTTAAGTATGTCTTGTTTCACCAGCATGGAGAGCTCCTTTGACCGCATGTTGTCTGTTCACAGCAAAATCTTCCAAATGCAAGCATTTAATTGCCCACGCCTGCCTATAAAATAGCCTTTGAGTCAATTGTCCAATTGCTTTGGTCCTTTTAAAAAGAGGGTTGCACATGTTAAGGAGCTTAAACTCTTAAACCCTTTGTCCAATTTCAATGTGGATACCCTCAAATGACAGCTGAGTCTACACATTATGTCCATGTCCAATAACTATAATTAGAATATGTTTCAGTAAACAGGTAAAAAAATAAAACTTGTCTCAGTGTCCAAATAAATATAGACCCAACTGTATGTGCAGTTATACAGGAATTTATTCACATTGAGTTAGTGACACAGAAAATGAATTCATGTGTTTTTTTAATGTTTAGTTTTGATTGATGCCAAGTCCATTTTACACTTGTGGAATTTCAACAAATCAAACACAGATTAGAAAACAGATAAATATTTATTGATATTTAGCAAAGAGATTATTAAGTCAGTAAAATGGAATATTCACTGCCACAAACTAAAGTGATTTTTGCTTATCCTTCATTAGAAGGGCAATGACATAAGACCTAAATGCATTTCTTTAGTGGCATGTTGAAATGCATCACGTTTATAGTTAACAGCTCTAATGTGCAGCTGTCGCAGTAGAAATAAATGGTGGTTCTGAGAGCGCACTGGATGTAAAAATAAATGTACTCAGTTATGAATTTACAAGATTAACAGTTTTCTGCGGCATTGCTCTCTCACCTTAATTGCAGCACCTGTGTTGTGTTTTGGTATTATACTTTTTATATCTTCTCCCCATGACCTGTTTCTTTTTGTTAAGTGAGGTGGTACACGATCAGTTCATACAGAATAGAAGAAATGTCAAATGACAAGTTAAATATTTCTGTTAATGGGTTCCACAGAGTTCAACGAAGAAGCCCTAGGTTATCAATGAAAGCTGTCATTATCTGTGACTGGAGTTTCAGGTTTTGTTGAACAAACTCACTTCATAACACAGGCCATCAAGGACAAAACTATGAACTGCTCAAGAATTACCTGTATTTTAAGGCACACTTTAGACACACACTGGTAAAATGTATAACAGACTGAAGAAACAGCTGCACTTCAAGGGAAATTTGGACAATATTTGGACTGACATTCTCTTTCCAGTACTTGATTTTGGGCCTTTTATATGTTTTGGGTTTTTACTTCAAGGTTACACTCACTTTATTCTTGGGCTAATACATGTTATATTACAGACATGACACATGACTAGGTTAAAAAAAAAAGCCCTAGAGAATTGGAGGGAAAAAAATAGCACAGCATAATGCTGCCGTCAGTAAGACTCAGTGTAAATTCTGAAATTAATCAGTAATCTGATTGGCTGAGAGTGTACACTCATAAGTGATGACATTAACATTTATTTGAGATAATGTAGCAGAAACATATGAAAACCTTAATCCTGGCGATAAAGCTTCAAAAAAAACTGTGCAGCATATGGGGCTGCAGACCTGTCAGAGTACAAATGTTGAACCTGTCCTGCACCAACAGCACATATAACTCTGATGTAAATGTCAGAACAGGACAATGGAACAATGGACAGAAAGGAGACCTAGACTGATGAGTCATATTTTCTCTTATATCATTTGGCCTGCTGGATGCGTGTGAGTCATTTTCCTAGGAAAGGAACAGAACCTAAATGCATTATGAGAAACAGGTTGTGAAGAAGAGGGTTTGTTGCCTGGGCTTGCTTCTGCCTAGAAACCTTGCATCGTTGAATTCATGTTGATGTTACATTGACACAACACATGTTATACTTAAACATTGTTGCAGAACTCAAGGTGCTGACTTAGATCTCAGTCTGACACGACACAAATAAAAATAAATGGTCCACGAAGCACTCACTTGTATCCATGGTTAACATCCCACACCACACAGGCTCCTATACTACTTGGAGGCACCAGAGGACCTAGACAATATAAGGCAGTTGGTTTTAGTTTTAGTCAAACAGTGTACGAAAGCAACCGCCTTTGATTTTTGAACTTTTCTTTGCCTTTTTGCACCTTTTGCAGCTGTATATGTATGAACCAAATAAAAGATATGTTAAAAACACCCACACGTCCATGCACATTTAAAATGGGATTGATGCTCTTGAATGCAGGTGATGAGGTGTTCCAGGAGCAGTGTAGAAGGGCACAAAATAATTATGTTTTTTTCACTCAGTACAAAAACAACAAAATGCCTACAAAAGTGAATCAGTTCTTCATTTACTTGCGGAAAGACTACAAATTACTAACCGAATACATGTAGGCTGTAGGTTTAGCTTATTTTCATAGTATGATATAAATGGGAAGACTTTTATAACTAGCTTATATCTAGAAGGACCAAAGAAGAAAAATAACAAATAACAGATGACAAAAAACAAATGGTACATGAACAGTAATCATATAATCAGATAATCATAGTCTATTCTTACATGAAATTAATTGCATATAAGCATTAACTTAACTTTCTCTACCATGCATTTTTACATCTTACTCCAACACCAAGCTATCACACAGTCGCGTTATTTCCCCCACTTTACCTTTAGCTATCGAGACAGATTTGTTTGAAACTGCACAGAAACAGCTGGTATGCTTTGTGACAGTTGCAGAGCTGTATCAGAGGCTGCATTAAAAATTACCTGCCACCACTGATCACAAGTAACCGTCAGCAAATTGGATTTAACAATATTTGTTTGTACATACAGATATTTATCATCAAGGTAACTATGTAGCCCTCAACGTGCAATTCCTCTAATACCACATGCCTCTAGCTTTTTTATTAATAATGTGTCAGATGCTTTATTAAAAAGACAATACAAACCCCACAGTGTTTTCATTGCTGTCCGTTTGTAATGAAATTAAAATTCAAATCTTTGGTAAAACTTTTTAAAAAAATGTTTTCATCATTTGACAACTTGAAAAGTAGTAAATTTTCCATGTAATTGGAGAACAGATGTTCATCTCCACTTCTATAAATTGGAGTGACCATTGCAGTTCATTTTTTTGTTTTTGGAAAAAACTTATTTTGACCTCAGGACTTCTTTATTTTGCAGCACCAATTAAAAGTATCACCAAAATAGCCTGATGGAAACACAAATGTTTTTTTCAGTGCCATGTTACAGAGTCCTCAGCTCTGCAGCAACATCTCAAGTATAGCCAGTCACCTCTCCACAGGCCTCTCATCAGTTCAAAATTAATTCATACATCCACTGGTCAAACCCTGAAATGGTTTTAAACCAGAACCATCTGCAGACCGCAGCTGATTAAAATATAAATCTAGTATCTATTTTCACCACTTTTTCATACTGAATATTGCAACATATACTCTAATGTTACTGTAAGAATAAATGAAGTAGAAGAAGACTACACCTGCACGAGTTTTACTGCAAACAGAAAAACTGGACTCCAATGCAGACTCAATAGTGAAGTTAGATTCAATAAAAAAAAGTCAATGCTATTCTATGCTTCAAATCAAATCCACATTTAAGCATCTGTGAAAATGTTTTTAAGGTGAAATAAAATACTCCACCTGTGTTCAACACTGGTTAGCTTGCTGCTGTGAGCTCAGTGTAATAAGTTTGGGCATCTTGAATGACTTTATCATTATTTACATCAACTCAGATATTCTTTCAGTTGTGGGCTGGACAGAAGATGATGATTTTCAAAAGTAAATGGAGAAATTAAACAGTATAGGGTGCAGGTGTGGAAGGGTGTGGGGTGTCCTGCTTTATTCTACATGTGGTTTAGCAGCTGTAAATAGTGTTCAATATACATTTCTGAACACATTTAAATGATACATTTAAATTTAAACAACTAAAAAAAGAAGGAAGGAAGACTAAGTAGTCCTAATCCAGTGGCTGCACTGCCTCACTTTGCTCGGTTTTTGTAAATGTGAGCTCTTTGATAGTCTGTGATTATCCACAAGTCTTGCCATTCACTGACGCAGGCTGAAGGCTAACCAATTAGCCTTTGGCCTGTGGAGAGTGATACCCCGACTGGTTTTGTTGTCGTGTGGTTATCTGTGGTAGTGAAGCAGTGAAACCCACACTTATGGTGTCAAGAGGCTGTTTGGTTCTTTTCATACAGTCTGACACCACTGATGAGCTGAGACTGCTGGAGAGTTATGACTCCAAACGCAGAGCAAACAAGATGATAATATGCTTTGTCATTCAGATAGGCCCTCTGTCAGTCAGATTTATGGTATACAGAGTGTAGACTTGTTAAATTATTCTCTGGACATATTTTAAGCAGCAAATTGACATATTTTCTCACATCTGTTGCAAGGAGTATTTATAAAAGGCTGTTGTTTGAGCTACATTTTGTGACTCTAACGTGCCCAAATGTATCAGTGAGAAATGGTTTAATCCATTTGAGGCACACAACCCCCCCGAAAAGCAGCTTACATCAAACATAATTGTTCGTATCATTTGTGATTTTTCTTTCTTTACAGTAATCCTAGATCAAATATTGCTGCATGCTGTGTCTGTATGCTTCCTCTTTGATGGAGTGAGTTCCAAATGAAAATGTGTCACCTGTTCTATAATCCTTGACAGGAGAGTATATTAAATGTTAATCCCTTACCACTGGAAATTGTGACAATAAGTAAAACGGGGAGGAGGAGTGGGAAGAGATGGAAGTGAATAAGATTTTACAATGCACACACTGAAGTTTGAGATAATAAAGACCTCAGATGATTGAGTTTCTTTTTTTTTTTTCCTGAAGCTCATCCACACGATCACAAGTATCATGTTATTAGCTTCCTCTTTTGACTCTGTGTCCGCTGAGAACATCTGAGATTAGTCTTGGATCGGTGCTCAATGTTGCTCCCTTCTGTGGCCAATTTGTATTCACTAGACAGCAGCCTTAGAAGTAACAGCACAGAAGAAACAATTAGAGCTATAAAAGCTGATAGCTTGGGGCTCTGTAGACCAACTCTACCATTACTGAGTTATTAGATGGTAAGGGCTGGGACTGGCGGTGGTGTGTCGGGGGGGGGGTGCTTTAAATGAAGGTATGGGTTTGAGGAGAAGCAATAAGTTGGGGGACTGAAAAGCAGTACAAGGAGAGGCAAATGTAGGAAAAAGGAGACATGCCAGGAAAGTTGAATAGAAATTAAAATGAAACATAAGTGAAGTGGGGGTTTTCTAGCTGTGGGATACAGTAGTTAAGCAGTTAGGTGAGTTGGGATCAGGATAACATGACAGATCAAGGGGTGAACTAAGGAGGCACCACACAAGTGACTGCAGGCAATGAAGAGCAGCTGGTGAGCAACATGTTTCACAGGAAAACCCCTGTAGATAAGAAGGCAAAAGAGAGGAAAGTAGAGTCAAGTCAACTCAGTTTAGTTTCCAGCCATCTGTTCTCTCAACCACTTACCCATTTCAGGGTAAGCGTCACTGGGCAAGAGGAGGTGTACACCCTAGACGGGTCACCAGTTTATTTAAGGACATCATTAAGCAAATGACACAAATATGATAGCTATAAAAAAGTTTTTTCTTTTAGTTGCAAGTTGTTATTAGGCATGTCTCCTGAAGTCTACCATTATTGCTTTTAGATTTTTAAATCCCACTAATCGATTTTTTGACTGTGTGTTTTGGCTTTAAAATGACTGCCTAAAAGAACTAAATCTAGTGAACTTATACTTTTATACTTTACTTTCAAACACCCGTCTTGTTGTGTCTGTGCTGTCTTTTTTGTTTTTCTTACCAATTAATAGTCACAGTCTGTTGTCTGCTAGCTGCAAGTAATTTTATCAAAATAAGTGCAACCAGTGATGATTTAAGAAGGCAAAAAATATTTTAAGGAGCATTTACTTTAAGGTTTCTTAGTCTTCTCATTGTTAAAGCAGTTCATGACAGTTATTTGTTGTCATGTGAAGGCTGTGTGCAGGCAGGAGTGGTTGAAAGGAGAACCCAATGTGCAGAGACACTGAGGCAAAATCATAAACTCAAAACAGCTTTAATGCAAAATTCAAATGTAACCAAACTGAAAATACAAATAAACTTACACAGGCAACCAGAACACACAGCATAGGATGAGGGTAGATCACGACACAGACTAAAGAAAACACAGGGCTTAAGTACATAGAGGGACCTATCAGGGAATGAGAGACAGGAGGGAAACACAGCAGGGACAAATCAGGCCTAACGAGACAGGGGAAGCAAAACCGTTTAATCAATTAAAAAAAATAACCAAAATTAAACAAAAAAGAAAGAGAAGAAAATTTAAAAAAATACATTGAGTAACCTTTTCTTTTTCTTTTTTTCAGGTCCTAAAAAGATCCCTTTTCCTTTCGACACTGTATCATGCATGCTATCAATTTACTTTTATACAGTCTACACCCACAACAGCAACAGAGACTCAGGTTCAGGTTTCTTTATCTGTAAATGGCGCGCTGCCACAACAGCTATTACCCCGTTGTTCATTCTTCCATGAGATACTTTACAGCTTTAATTAGAGTCCACTGCACGTGTGTTGGAGAAATCCAGACCTCCCAATCCAGTTAAGTATAAGGGGAACAAATTGTGATTACTTGATAACAGACCGTGTTCAGTCTTCCCCATTAGCTATGCTCCATTAGCATAAACAAGAGTTTGCCTGACTATAAATCACGATAGTTTTGCTGAGCTGCTTACTGTAATGCAAGACTTTGTTTTTCATTTTGGGATCTGTATGTCTACAGCTATCATTTAAGACTACAAAACAATCAAAACCAGAATATAATCTAGACACTTTCTTTTTGTAGTCTTTTTGAAGTCCCTCTAAAAAAAAACAAAAACAATAAAAACAGGTTCCTTCACAAAAGGCCTCTTATGACAAACATAATGCAAAGAATAGACTGGTTGTAAGCATTCTCACATCATCTTCTACTTATAGTGTTGCAGCTGATGTAAATTTAGCCTATTAAAATTCTTATGGTAGGATGCAGTAGACATGACTATCCTGATGTTGCCCTCTAACATTTGTGCAAAATGCCCCCAAACTTGTTGTTGTCAACTCTACAGCGTTTTTCACAAGTGTCTTACAGAGCAAATTATGGGTGCAGTAGCATCGTAAATTATGTCTAGCAAAAACAGTGCTGCTCAGAAGAGGAAGGACGGAAGAGAGGAGGATAGGTATACCGCCAAGACTTTGGACTGCTGTGTGTTGACTTACTAACTAATAGTGGTGTGCGGATCGAATATTGATTCCTCCGTTAGCAGATATTTATGTTCTAGAATCGATTCTCATATTAAAATATAGATATTTAAGTAATTTGGGGTAAATTTATCTTTAACAGGAACACAGTGGAAAATAACTACATTACTGGGATCGTCTAAATGACTGGTAGGAACAACTACTTCTTCCACCTGTCATAGTTATTTGTGAAAAATGGCTGTAAAAATGCATCTAAAGAGCTTACGTGTGCTCACTCACTCGCTTGACAATAATAGCTGATCATAAACGGAGCCAAGACGCAGTTTGTGACGCATGTGGCAAGACTGCAAACCTTGTCAAACACAAACAAAAGTAAATCATAACACAGACTATGATGATGAGTTTAGGATGAGGCAACTAAAGAGGATGAGAGGGAGAGGTGCTGCTAGGGCGAGACAGATGTTGTTCGCTGAGTCCTTTGGTGCTGCATGCAGGCACTATCCAGGTACAGAGGGAGAAAATGTGGAGCTGTTAGCAACATGCACCACTGTTCCTGAATTTTAGAAAGTAACTTACATGTAGGCTCAGGTTTTTGTGTAGGTGTTTAAACAACACGAATTCCCAGCATCCTTGAAACTACAGAATCCCTTTTGTCCACCAACCCCCTGCCCCCCAACCCTGAATAATATGTCTTTATAACCAACACATGACATATGTTACAGTTAGATGCAGACAAAAGCACCGCCTCTTGATCTAATCAGTAGAGCAAAGACAGAACACTGCACAATGCAAGGAATATTTTATGAAACCATTATAAAAGCATGAAATGTAAATGATGAGGAAAAAACTTTTTAACATTGGCAAACCATGTAATATATATTACATAATATAAGACTAGGACTAACTAAACTAGGATTAATTACTCTTTCCTCATGTGTCATGATTTGTCAACTCTTTAATAAAGAGAACTATTTATTACCTGTAAAACATTTTTTTTTTTTTAAATCTACTTTTAACTGGCACAGACACACAAGAGGTCACATATTACTCCAGTTTTGGTGAAGCTCCCCAGTATATCTCTGACCTGTTGAAACCTCATGCTTCTTCCCGAGCACTTAGGTCTCCAGGTCAGAAGTTACTGTTGGTCCCACGTACTAGGTTCAAAACACGTGGGGATCGAGCTTTTCTGGCACTGGCACCGACGCTGTGGAAGTCTCTTCCGTTGTCTTTACGCTGTTTAGACTTCATTCACTCTTTTAAAAAGCAGTTGAAGTTATTTCTATACAAACAAGCTTTTAATTAATTTTCTCATTGTTTTATATGAATATTTTATTTATATTTCTGTTTTTTGTGAAGCACTTTGTGATGTTTATCTATGAAAAGTGCTACATAAATACATTTTACTTACTTACTTAGTATAAACTACACACCTTATGCTGCATTCCCACCCTCACCTCTGTTTCACTCTGTATGCAGACTCTCTGTTCCACCTTGTCCTCTAGGAAAATCCTGTGAAAAAGCTTAGAGTAGCTTATTCTACCAGTGTTTGACTTCACCTTTTATTTGCTGTGCCCTTGTGTCCTGCATGCGAGTCAAGTCAAAATAACACTCCAGGAAATCTCAATACTCAGGCACATGCAATATTCTAAGGATACAGTTAGTAACACCAAACAAAGTGCTAAGTTCACTGTGAAATACTGTAGAGGTTCACACCAAACCCTATACAAGAGTTCAAGATTTTACAGGTGATGTTTCCCTGGGAAACACCCAGCTCTAGATATGCAGGTCTTTCATAGGGTAACAATTGAGCAAAAACAAAGGAGTAGATGGAATTTAAATTTACTCATAGAGGCAGCAACTTCACTTTATTTATACATTCATCAAACGCTTCAGCCATATCGTGTTTAGGATCCTACTTCTCTCTACTGTTATAATATCTGCTAAACTCTCTCACTCTGTCTTCTGTTATCACTCCTTCAGCTCACCTGGGCCTGGCTACATCTGCCTTTTAATTGCCTGTGTTTCAATCCCCGCAGTGAAATTCAACACCTCATTAAAGCCTTCGGCAAAAGCTGAATCATTCAGTGAAGAAGAGGCAATTAAAGGGATGTTGGCAAGGAGTTCCTTTGGCTGATTTATTGATTGGCTGACTGTGGTTGGTTCTTTTTTTTTCATATGAAGTCTCTCCAAACTGTCATTTTCGGAAAGCAAAATGACATCTGGTTAGTTCATGAAGTTGTGCGATATCATAAGTTGCATCAGAGAATACTTGCACTCACGTTAATAAAGGACTTTAAGCAAAAAAAACTTAAACAAGAAGATTAAACATCTCCTGGAATAAAATCCTTGAGAATTAAATCACTCTGTGCAAGTAACACATAAATGATGAATCTAATCAATTATGGAGAGTAATTTACGGAGAAAAGTCTTTACAGCCAGAGCTTTCGACATTTGAGAATGAACAATAGAGAATAACCTCTCGGTGTTCAAGGTAAAGCTCAACAGAAACCAGCCCATGACTGCTCACAAAACAAAACGTATCTCACAAGTATTCTTGCTTCTTTATTCCTCCCCATAACATTGTTTTATTTTTTAAAAACTAGCATTCATTCAGTTTGAGAGTCACATCACATAACTGAAACAAAACCAGTGTATGGCTTTGAGAATGAAAGCGTCACATGCAGGAAGAGTATTTTTTTTAATGCGTCTTATTTTCTGTGCCTGTGAGTACAAGGCTAGGTCTTTAATTTGAGCTGCACCCTAGCAAAGATGATTAATGGATTTCCTATGCACCCAGATATCTTCTCACAGGTGATTTAAAGGTATAATAATCCTTTACGATATTGCACTGTGGTTTCCAGACCATTAAAATAACACCAAATGTGTCAGAGGAACACAAACAGTTCATTTAAAACAGATTGCTGGCCTAGCACAGGACTGGGCCCTAGACACTGGGGAGCTATTGCAAAAGTGTCACTTCTCTGGTTGTTTTCGAGGAAGAAAAATGGGAAATTTTTAGTATGGCTCATATCTCAGAGTTGCTGGATAATCCAGACACTTACATTCTCTTTCTTGAATAGCTGACAGTTACTCAAAGGCTGCATGTGCTTCTTGTTATATAAAAAATGCTTAACTCAAGGAGCTTTGTTTTTAAACACATTGTTCACTGCAGCAGTTCAGTGTTTTCCATGGTGGATTAATCATCAGAGAATTAAAAAAAAAATAGGATGTAAATCTTTCCCTTTGTTATAACAATTTTAGAACTGACTTGCTATATGTAGGAAATTATGTATTTTATTCCTCCTGGCTGGTTGAACACATAATATCCTGTGATATTAATTTCTGAGCAACTTCTGTGTAAGACAGGTGTTGAAATATACACAACAAGAGAAAACTATACTGTATGTTGTGAACAGAGGTCCTACACATAGATTTCTATTAGAGGTCCTCTCACTTAAATTCCTTTCTGTAAGTATGTTTAATATTTTTTTTATTTTACTTTTTACTGCATTATTGCCAATTTAGCCACTTTTTGTTTGCTGCTGTACCTTTAGACATTTGGCAGTGATGATTAACACTACCGCTAAGTGCTCAGAAATCAAGATCCATGCTTACTAAAGAGTATTATGCTTTAGCAACATTTGATAATATTCAATAATTCTTTGTGCCTTTATCATTCTGCCTGGGAATGACAAATTGCAGTAGTTATATTACCTTCTGGTTGGATATACAGTATGTCTTCAAATCTTGTTTTAGACCTCCGAATCTCTGCCAGCTCAAGTTTGAAGAGATCAGGTTTTTCCTCAAGAGAGTGCAGGAGTATGCTGATGAACTTGATTAAGGGCAGATATTATACTTTACAGAAATTTAAAGAAGTTTATTTCAAACAAACTTTATTGCAACTCATTTTCAGATATTATTTGATATGGTAAGATTAGTGAAGACATGGAAGTCATTTGTAAGGAGTTTGTGGCTACAGTCATAATTGTAGCCACAGGGAAGCTAGGTTAGCATAATCAGACTGCCCCTGTGACTGGACAGGTAATTAAAGATGAAATCTTTGATTGTAATGTTATATCCAATATCCTCTCTTTTTGGTCAGCCTGTCATATTTTAAAAAGCTGTGATGAAGCTGGACTGAAATCAGTGGGAAAAACCATGAACATATGCAACTCAGTAATAAATCTCTCATATCTGTTTTAAATGTCAGCGGTCTTGTAAAAGTGAACAAAAAGCTAACTGTGAAAGTACAAAATATCCAAAAACCCAAATGATCTTAATAAAACTGTTCATTCTTCTACTCCATATCATTTTAGTCTGAGATTAAAGATAACTTATTCAAATATCTGACTCCCCAATGCTACTAAGTACTGTCCCAAGTGCACTTAAATATGAACACAAACATCACCTTTTTTCATCATAAAGTTGTTGTATATATTAGTGAAAAGGCAGAATTTCATAGCTGATCAATCATCAAATAATTGGAACAATAATTGACCTGGAAGGCAGCATTTTTTTATACATCAAGTCAATAACTATTAATTATCTAAATGTCCTTTCTTAATTACAGGTATAATACATTAATATCTGAAACAAATGGCAGTAAAGTATCATTTGCCTTTGTCTGACCTTTACCCACTTACTATGTGGGAAAACTGCAAAAAGAAAAGTAGTTAAAACCTGTCTGCAAAGCAGTAGCAGAGAGGTGAGAAGCCACAGGTTGTGTACTTTTGGCTGTCAGGCACTTAAAACACTAGACACAGCTCTCTGAGAGTAGGGAGAGACAAAGGAGCTCAGCCACAACAAAGACACTAAGCTAAGCCATTCTGAGAGTTGAAATCCTCGTTGTAAACTCTCTCATACTGAAAACAGAGCGTGCACACACACACACACACACACACACACACACACACACACACACACACACACACACACACAGATACATTTATAAATTTAGTCAATTCAGCATTAGTCAATACACATAAAAATAATCATGCCATGACAGAATCCCCACTAACGCTCTTCTCCTGACAGGTCTGCAACAATATTGTTTGGAGAAACTGGTATTCTGGATGGTCGTTCGGGGGGAAAGAAGTGGGCCATCAGCAAATTCAAAGCCTGTATAACATCCTTCTTCATCATTCATCACATTCACCCTTTTTTTTTCTTCTTGGGGCAGAAATAAGTCTTTGGGATGTGTCTATCCTTTACTGCTGTGAAGTCATGACCTGTATTTTTGCAGTTATGTCAAGATTGTGGGTGTGCATTTTCCAATTGGAAGACTAATTCCAAAGCTTGCAATGCAAGCAAGCATGTCAAAACTGAACAGAATATCAATAACCCACCTCTTAAAGAAGTAATGGCCACCCCTGCTTGCTCTGAAGGTGACTTTGTTTAAGTAATGACTGTCACAAGGACCTATGTTGAAACTTGAATTGATTTGCAGTTATATTTTCTACCTCTTGTGCTTAAAATCCATGCATCAGTTATTGCTGTATATGCTGATGCCAAGGTCATTTTGAACGTAAGAATGATAGAGTCTGACATTAGCCCCATTGCCTCTGAATGGGCAGATGCTTTGCTTCAGAAAGTAGGTTGCCAAGTGTCTGCTTTGATAACCCATCGGGGCTGGCTGAGAGGAGTTGGCAGGCTTGTGTAGGGAAACTCCCTGTGCATTTATTCAATGTAGATAGACTCTGCTGCATTACCATTTAGAGCACAATGAACACACAAAATCATATGGCTATATTTTACTCATAGGCACGCACACTCTTGATGTACAGCAAATACACATGCCAGAAGAGCACCGGTGCAGCGGTTACACATGTTTAGAGGCATTTACTTTATGAAAATTTTAATTCAATATTTATTTACCATTTAGCTACCCCTAATTAACTGGATACTTGAATTAAGAAAACTAGACACAACTTGTAAATATTTCTCGACCATGATACCTTTTTATAATCAACTTCTCCTTTTCAATGCTCCTTTCAAACAGTTAATACAAAAAAAAATAATTATTTTTCTCAACATTAGAGTATTTTGACTTTTCATTGTCTCTTATTACACTCTAATCCACAGCAATTTCATTCCATCTGTCATGTCCAATAATAGCTGAAAGAAAAGGTTTTACCATCTAAAATTTGCCAATATATTCTCACCTTGGGAGTTTCACATTCATCTTGTAGTCTGTTCATTTCATGATTCATTCAGCTGACTTGGGTTGTACAAAATTCAGAAGTATTTGCCATTCAAGGCATCTATTGTTTCTATTGACTCGGATGTGTGCATTTGCATTTGTCAGCACTTGATGCTGATCTACAGTGAAGTTATAGTTCTTTAATTTACTTGTTTTTATCATAGCACATCATTTACTCTTTTTGATTTTTAGGTAGCTAAATATTAGGAATTTTTTCTTTTTTTCCCCCCATTTTTCATTGTCATTTTTACAATGTCTTGCCATTACCATACCACTGTGATCTTTTACACTCACATGATCATTGTGCACTATTTAATGTATTCATTACTCATTTTAAATTTTGTTCCTACCTCCTCCTCCTCCACTTTATTCTCTTGTGGTTGATGACCTCTTTTGTTTCAGTGGTGACAGCAGGCAACAGCGGTGAGTGCAGGGATAGTGACGCTCAGATAATGAGAGCTGACTGTTAGAGGTCAGGCCCGAGCCTCTTAGACGCCTTGCCTGTACTGCTGAAGTCTCTCTAAAAACAGCTTTCCACCTCCACAAGCACATTCACAATAAATATTTTTTTTAAATTTAACTTGGTTTGAACATTTGCAGTTTTCACAGTTTAAAATCACAGAAATGTACAGTTGCACTTGATGAGATTTAGTAAGTATATTTATGACTCTGTGAAAGTAAATATTGCAGCAAATACTCTGTTTAGATGATATAACCCCTTTGATCCATGCAGGCTACCATAGACAGTGTGGAAAATGTGGTTTGTTCTATATTAGTCACTTGTTCGACCCTTTAAAAAGCAACTATTTTATTTTCTTTGTGGTCATGTTTAAATCTCTTTCATGGTATTAATTATAAAACAACAGTTGGTATTGGCTAGAAGATTAATTAAGACCATATACCCTTGAGTATAACTCAAATCAGTGAAACACTTAAAAAATAAAAAATAAAAAAAACCTGCTAACCAACAGAGCCCAGTGAATTTTAAAACCTTCCATTAAAGACACAAAACAAAATAAAAAAGCAGGTCAAAATAAAGATAATAATATTTTTGAAAAAGTTTCAAGTATGTGCAGTGTCACTCACTTACTCACAACCTCTGTTTTGTCCAAAACATTAGGGCAAGGTAAATGTAGGCCGTGTGTCCACCCATCATAAATGCACTCACTCTATGCATCTATGACCTTTTCACACTGTGGTATAGAAACAAACATGCATTTTAAATCTTCATAGCATTTATAAATACTCAAAATAGTATCTGACAAAAAAGCTTGTCACTATACACATAAATTTGTAAGACATAGGTAAACAACATGCCAATCTTATTGTCTTAATATACTCTGGGTGTAGCTTTAATGTTTGGCCCCACTGAGAGATGTTTAAATGATTATTTTCAGCTGCTTTTTGTTACAGTTTATGGACTAAACACTGTTTGTGAAGTGTTCAGATGATAGCATAGGTAAGATTAAGGCTATACCGTGGACAGGATTCTTTCTCGCTAACAAACTTGCATAATGCCACATATCCTTTGTCTATTTAACATTATTTGAAGTTATATCTTGAAACAAAAAGTATTTTTTGGCAAGCATGAATCTATTCTGTTATGTCCTGCAGGCTGTGACATTGAGATACAATCTTTTGTTGTGTCAGACTAATTAGCTGGCAAGTGTGCAGGCTTCATTCAGTTTGACCCTGGCTGTGTGTGTGTGTGTGTGTGTGTGTGTGTGTACGTGTGTGTGTGTGTGTGTCAGAGAGGAGAGAAAGGGAGTTTTTATGTGTGTGTGTGTGTCTATCTGTATCTGTATGCGTGTCCCTTTGATACACATCAACGCAGGGGATTATTTTTTATGTTCCTTCCTTTTATTTGCACATTATTATCCATTCAATCGCACCATTTATCCTTAAGCTTCAGCTATTATGGAGTGGCACCTATTTCACCAGCGTTAACATTCTACTCATCAACAAATCTTTCTCTACAGCCGATTCCAGGCCATCAAACAGTGCAGTCCATTTGTCCTTAACACCTTAAACTTTTTATAGTCATGTGACCACAAATGCTCGCTCATGAAGATTCCCAATTTAGATGAATAGATTTCAAAATTCAAACATGTCCATTAAAAACCATGTTGTATATTTTGCCAACTTACTTCATCACATCTTTTCCTTGCGCCTTACTCCCGTCTAGCAATGAAGAGAGAAAGAGATGCAAATAAAGAGGAACTAAAGCAACACAACTACAACTAGTGTTCTTTTTGTTTTTTAATGGTCACATTGTTTGTGAAGACTCTTTTCATTGATTAAAAAAACACTAACAATTTTGCTTTCTACCATTTCTGCATGTTGTTTATGTTACTGCCTGGAGAGCTGGGATTGTAACACAAAATGATTATCTACAGTTGGTGAGCAATTTATTAAAAACACTGTCTCCCTTTACTCCCATAACAGCTTCAGTTGTTGGTGCCATTGATCCCTCAAGATATTAAAGCATTCTTTTGAGATTCTGGTCCATTCTGACACGACTTTATCACATTATTTCTGTTGAGGTGACAGCTGCAAGTTAATCACATTTATATCTGGTCATTGGTGAAACAACTGGAGTCGAGTCAGCTCACTGTGGTGTCCATGAAACATATCTTAAACTACTGTTGCTTAGGGGCATGGTGCAGCATCATGCTAGAAACAGCCATTATAAGACTGTTAATTGTCATCATAAAGTAACATCCCCCACAATCCCCCACAAAATTATACAGCAATAACCAGCTGCTGACACAATATAAGATGTATCTAGAGACTTAAAATGGGGACAAGCGCCACACCAGTTTTGTTTAATATCTGGAGCTTTTTGTGTGTGTTTTTTTAACTGTATTTTAACTATATTTTACTCCACTTTATATATCATTTGCATTATAAATAAAAATCATATTTTGAAAAGGTTGTTTACAGCAGTAAGCTTACACACAGACACACACGAAGCACTATTCACAATGTACATTAAATACTTAAATAAGATGTAGGCTACTGTTAAGCTTGCAGTTCAGTGTGTACTACTTAAGTCTTATGTAAACATCACGATATTTATGAATGTGTTAGATCAAATGCAATTAAAACATATGTAAAAGTATTTTTGAAATAGATATCTGAATGCAACCAGCTAGAATAGTTGCCATCCCTAAATGTCAGTGTGTGGGGATTTTTTGTGTTTTCCAAGTAAATATATGAATGTGAGTTTCTGTTTAGAATGACCTTTTTTCATTTTCAAGCTTACATTTTTAAGAGAATCCGGGCAGGCTTGGGTTGGTTTTCTGTTTTCAATGGAAACCGCATGATCAGGTGCACTCGGGACTGAGCCGCAGCAGCTGAGGTTAGTGTCTCCCAGCTGTGTCTTATCTCTATCAGGGTGGCGTATTTAAGAAGTAGTGGGAGCAGCAGTTCTTCACAGATCATTATTACAGCACTCATGATAACACATAGGTCTCACTAGTTTATGTTGTTATTTCCATGCTTCAAGTAGCAACGTTGTTTTTCCTGTGGTTTCCCAGTCAGCTTGCTGACTCGGGACCGTATTCAGACTTTCAGAAGACCTGCACACCACACACCTCAAGCTTTCTAGTGGCTTCCCCCCTCACCTACCTTCCCACTTCTACTGCGGCCATCTCTTCTCCCCTGCATGGGAGCATCTTGGTAACCTGCCCCTTCCCTCTTGTACATCTGTGTGTCAAGTAAATGCTCTTTGTTTTTCTGTATTTTATTTAGTTACAGTAACTCCTTTTCATTCTAACTGTTTTTTGTGAGTCTGCTCCTTTGGTCCACCTTTAGGCTCATTCTGGTGTCTTTTAGTTTTTTATGTTGTATTTTTATTTCTTCCTTACTATTCTAGCATCCTTAGTGTTTCTTTGTGTTGTGTTCAGCACACGCTTCTAATCTCAGTGCTTAGTTGTTATTGTTTGGGTCATTTCCTGTTTTACTATGGTAGCTGGTTGATGCTTGTGTCTTGCTTAAGGTTTTGAGTCCCTCTTGTAACTGTCCCGATTGTCTACACCTGTGTCTTATTCCTCCAGCTGTTTCCATGATTACCCTTTGTGTATAAGTCATACTGTATGTCCTCTTAATCTTTGTGGTGTGTTTTTCTTTTTTCTGTATTTCCCTGATTAAGTTTGGATTTATGCTTTTTCTTTCTGGACTTTATGTGGGACTTGGCTTACAAACTAATAACATTTATTTATTTATTGCTTTATTCCTGCATTTGGGTCCTGTGTATCATTACAGTTTATATAATATATACATAGGAGTAGAGATGGTGAGTATTTACCATGTTACCCCTTTGCAGTCTTGGCATCTTGGCAGGAATTCACAGGTTATTTATTCCACTGTGACTTCCTGTTTAGCGCTTCTGATCTGGGTTTGAATCTAACCTACAGCCCTTTGCTGTATTGTTTTTCTTATGTGCTTTTAATTCAAATTCAGATTCTACCATCACTGACTACAACGGGACTTTAAATCCATCAACCAGGCTGAGGGCTGGACCTTGATATCTTTATCTGCTCCTTTAGCCCATCCACCTCCAGGCTGAATCTATATCTACACGTATAAGGCTATTTTGGTAAACAGCTTTTTCTATACATTTAGTGAAAAGTCTCAAAACTGTTTCTGTTTTTACATGTCAAGGAAAACATAAACTAAGAATGACTCTCATTATTAAATAAAGTAAACCATTCTAGACAGTTGCTCTGAATTTAACCATTGTACTAATGCTGTTTATATATGAGGCACGTGTGTATTTCACTTTCGTGGTTTATTTACTGTAATTTAATATTTAATTAAGTTACTGGTGTTTAAAAACCAGTAACTTAAGTTATTGTTTGTAATTGTTTTGTTGTCTAAATGAACTTTTAGATTTTTAATCCAAGTGGAGTAGGGCCACCGCGTAATTTTGAAAAAGACCCTTAAGGTCAAAAATAAAAAAGGGGGGCAGAAAACAGGTGAATTAAATTTCTATCAAGGTTGTCTCGTAAATGCCAGGTCACCATGATAGAAAATGAGTTAGCTTAGAGCGTTATTTTTATTCACAGCCCTGTCTGTCTTTTCATACTCTCCCAACCCACCTGGCAATCCCCTCTGCTCGCTAAAGAATTTCAGGCATGTCTAAAACCTCTTCTATTCCCCTTGTCTCTTCCAGATCTCTCACTTTCCCAGTACCTATCTGTAGAAACAGAGAACTGAGTATACGAAATGAAAAAACGAACTACACCTTAAGACCTTTGAACAGATTTACTTTGGATAGGTTCAACTGGCCCGTATATTTTTTTTCAGCCAATGTTGGCATTTTATTCTGTATGTGTCTTATATTTTTAATACCAGCTGCACATAACAAGGTTATATGTAGACTGTGCCAACTGCCCAAAGAGTCAAATAATGAGCCCTAGTCCATCTCCTTAATTCTAACAGGGTGTGTATTCAATTTCTAATTCAGTTTCACTTATATAGCCCCAATTCATGTTACATTGAGTTGAAGGTGATTGGTGAAACGCCAACAGTCAGTCGATCTTCTATGTACAAGTTTCTGGCAACAGTGGGACAGAAGGGCCACATACTGACAGAAAGGACAGCCTACGGGTGAGGGGAAAGCTAAACAGAAAAACAAAAAACAAAAAAAAGATGTTAGTACACTGTGTACATGTTAGTAAGAACTCTAGATTAGGATTTCTGAACAACACATATATGAATTTGATTTATTAAATATATTAATTTTCTTTGTGATTAACCACACAGAAAATAAAAAAATCAGCATTTACTTCTAGATACATGTGCATTGAGGGCAGGAACAGGACATTTAAGGCAAAACTACACACAGCAAATTATAATCCTAAAAAACTTACAATGCAGCCAGAACAACTCCAACTTCCAAAAGGCCTTCTATGCCCCTCCTATACCCATTTAATCCTTTGTGCAGCTCATTTTGTGGTGACCCTCCAGTGACTGTCTATAGTAGTGGGCAATAATAATCAAGGCTATAGCAGAGGGGAATGAAAACAACAGCACGGATAAGCTGGAGGTTGTCTTTTATTTGCTGGAAAGACCCGAATGCTCTCAATAAGGTTCAGGTAAGACCAACATTATTAGAAAAGCTCAAAAATGGAGGCAGGCCAGTGTCATTTGGATTTACAAGGGCAAAGCCAATCATAACGACTTTCATCATTTTTGTGTGTGAATGCACAAAGTTGGCCAGTGTGAGAGAGAGAAATGGGCAGGTGTGTGTGTGTGTGTGTGTGCGCATTTATGCATTGCGTGCTTGTGCATGCTTGTCTTTATAATTGTATTCATGCTTAGCAATGCACCAATGCCTCCAGGAACAACATTTAAATCTCTGGTCAGACCCATCTGTCTGTCTCTTGCTCTGAGCAGACTAAATGTGTTGCTGGCTCATAATTCATGCTTGATAACAAAATACAAAAACTAGTCACATTATAATAGATTTACACCTGCATACCAAGGTTATGATGTGGTGGCAAAACACTACTAGGGATGTTAGATGAACATCTGAGCACTCAAGTAACTGCTGTTTATGATACAAAAGAGCTATTATTAAACCATACATGTACATGGCAAACATGTAAGAAGAATTTCAACTGACCTGCCTTATTATATTTGTGAAGTCAGAACAATAATTTTCGTGATCTCATTGCTAATCCATGTATGATCTATCCATGATTATGCACAATATCCAAGAATTCTCCTAAGTAATTTGACATTTTTGCTTATTTCTTATGTGTACAGGGAACTACAGGCTCTGTAAAATGTCTGCAGTACAAGGAAATCACTTCACAGAGATAAATTATTTTTAAAAAGGCTAATGCAGAACTGACCTTTCTCATATTTCCCTTTCAAGATGTATAGCAGATGAACCAGCAGTAGGGGATATATATTCCCCTGTATGTGATAATAACTAGTGTTTAGTGACACATTACATGCTGACCAGCAGAGTTGGAAAGCAATGAGATGCTGTTCAGTCAGACAAACATATACACTCCAAATGCACACGTACAAGCCTTTGTCGACTGGTGAGATTACATCTCCCTCTGATCTGTGAAGTGTCATCCCCTCCCACGAGCCAGACAGTAAACAAAAATCACAAAATGCTACAATGTCCCGCAACAACAGACAGATGCCACATCTAAGAGACCAGAGAAACATCTACAAATTATTCATGCTTTCTGTTTTAGTTAAGTAGTTTTTATTCTCTTATTATCAGTTATTGTTGAAGTGATTATTAAGCTGAGATGGATGGTAAAAGGGGGATGAAGGCATAAAAATAAAAGACCAGAAGATTGAACAGAGATTTGATACGAGATGGCAAAGAGAGAGAGATGACGATGATTACAAGAAAAAAGAAAAAGGATGACTGGGTTCAGCAAAAGTGTGTGGGTTGATAATGAATGTAATCTGCATTTAGATGATATCAGGGTATGTGGTCATCCCTGATGTGAATTTGCTAGCTCTGATTACATGTGGTGTTTGGAGAGATGCTTCAAAGGAGTTCTTTGAGCAATGCTGGACACCAAGAGGACATACTGGAACACCAGGTCTGCATATAATATGTAGTGTATGCAGCAATTTTAATATTGTTGATGTACATTTTAAGTGAAAATAATTTGATGCATTAACCCCTTAACCTTTTTTCCCCAGAAATTTGTTGTAGCTGCAACACCACACTGTATTTAAAAACAACAGCTTCTTTTTATTATTATCACCAGGCCAGAGTGACATTTCTGAAAGATGTTCAGCCTCTTCAGGAAATGTGTCTGCCTGTTCTCATTCTTGGGATGTCAATTAATGCCATTTTGTCAAAGTCACTGGCATGCTGCATTTAGGCATAAAGGTGTCCTTAGGCAGTGAAGTATGGCAATACTGACAAAGAACTGTCACACTCAACGTGCAGCGTTATTTCTGTGAGCGGCATTTTTGCACAATATTTTCTTAAATATAACACAGTAGTTTGCAATATGTAAACCCAACTTGTGAGTGGAAGTAAAAATAATAAGTCGTAGTAAATGAAATAAAAACAAAAAAGCAACTGGAACTCCCCAAAATAACCTAAGGTTGCTTGGCTGATAAGGCTTGTATTGGTGTTTTCACAACCCCCAAAACACCTTGTGTGTTAAGGTGAGACACAGGTCGCCTCTAACAAAAAGGGATCCTAAGGGATCCTAAAAGGGATCCTAAGGGATCAAAGAAATGCTGTATTAGGTGACAAACTAAGATAATTAATTTTTTTCATCTTAATAATGTAATTTCTCTATTTCAAAAAATCCTCTCATGTTGTAATACTGGTCCAATACAAATGATTACAAAGGTGTTCCACTTCTATTTACGATTTTATTTTGTTAATCAAAAATAAAATAGCAGTCTCTTCTATCATGGGAGGCATTGAAAACTGGTTTCAGGAGCAGTAGATATTTCACTGAAAAACAAGGAACTTTAATTCAAAGACTTTTAAAATCAAACATGCTTTTCTTCTATTAATAAATAGTCTTTGCCTGATAATTTATACATTTGGTTCCGCTTGTTTGACACTCATCAAGGACTGAACAGGTTCTCAAAAAGACTATCATAAGGTTATAGATTACAGTTTATGAATGGTTCATTCAGGAAACTGTAGCACTCATTTGGAAAATCCTTACAGGTGTCTACCTTTATATTTCTGTTCAGGATTTCTTACCATGTCTCTCCCTTTTAATGCCCTTGATATATGCACATAATGTTACTAGTCTCCAAGTTTTTTACAATGACATTCTCTCATTCCTGATCAAGTGAATGGCACAGAAACCATCACACGATCTTAAACATCTAAAACAATTCTACAACTTGCATTAAACACCTATGGCTAATTTATTGTCATAAAGTGACCCAGCAAGTATGTGTGGTGCTTTCTATATGAAGCAAACTCCACATAACAGTTCCCTTCCCAACCAGGAAGTTTGAACCAAAATCCTGCTTGCTATGAGGCAACAGTACCAGCCGCTGCTCTGTTTCTACAGATGGTTACAGACACTGTTCTTAGATTGGTCAGTCAGACATTACACAAACTCTGTACTAGTAATCTGGTGGGCTAAAGAGGATCCAGTGCTGAATGAAAATACCTCATTCTTCAAGTGGAGAAACCAGGAAGTGAATGAGCAATATGGTGTCATTGATTTAAGGCAAATTAAACACTTCCTCCTAGTTGATCTTTGTGTGCCTTTAGGGACCCTGCAGACACGGTCAGCATGGTAACCAGCTATGAGCCTGGGGAAAGCTTGGACCTCTGTTGTTCTGTTTTTTTTTTTTTTCTTCAATATTAGACAGTAAAAATTTAATGAATAAATGTGTGATGCGCTAGATGGCTTTTATTTTGAAAAGACTATGTAAAAAGCAGCTGAAAGAAAAACTTTGGAAAAGCTTCAGAAAACCTGGAGAACTATTGCTTAAAAAACAAACAAAAACAATTTTTAAAAGAACAAGACAGAGGAAGCAAAATATAAAGATATGATTGCCTTTTGTACACATCATTGGAGCACAGTTGCTACATCGGGACCTCACTAATTTTAAAATCCTTGTTATAGCTCTGACTGCAACGCAGGTTTTTTGTTACCTCAGAATTTTACTGTGAGCACTGCTAAAAATCCAGTCCTTCTTCTTCTTCACAAGATATCACCTGAAAAGAAGGTCTTCACACCCCTGAAACAGGTTTAGAAGTTTGAACTTTTATCCTCCATGTAGCTGATACGATATTTAATATTTTTTAACTTATTTTCCATATATAGCAAATTAAATCTACCTTTTTATCTGTTCCCTTTTATTTGCACCATCTATTTGGTTTTCTAAGGACTGGTTATCCAGCAATAACAAGCTTTTGTGGACATCAACAGACCACTTCCTGATTTTGCACACCCTTTGATGCCTCCCCCAGCGATTCATCCTTTTTATTGTCTCCACCTTGCATCCCCTGTCCAGTACACATTTACAACCTCTCTTTCTTCTTTTCTCACACTATTGTTTCTATCCACTCACACTCTGTAGTTGCCAATCAGTAAAAGGAGTAGACCAGTCGCACAGTCATCCGCAGTGGGTCATATAGAGAGGTCACTACTACCAGAGCCTGTTGACAGCTTGACGCTCATTATCCAGAGCTGATACTGAGGACAAATTAGATCTCTGTGCAGTGGAGGGACTTGGTCAAAGGCTCCAGGTGTGGCTACATGGATATTGAGGGTGTCTAGTATTTCACAAACCTTTTGTTTGACAGAATGACAGATTTCTAATACAAAATAAAATAAAATAAAAACAAAAAGTAAAATTATTTTCATCTACACAAACTTCCACGCACAAATTTTGAGGTTATTTAATATGAAAAAAACAATGTAGGTATAAATAAACAATGATTAGTGTGTAAGTATATCTTCTAACAAAGTGATGCAATGTCATAAACTTAGAATTCATCTATTAAAAATACACAGGAGCAAGTGCCAGCTTGTGGAAACTGCCATGTTGCCCCATCATCTTTAGTGGTTGAGCTGGATTTTGCTGCTCTGCCTAATCACATTTTATGTATATGCCTAGAGACCAGTCACATGCATAGAACACCTTATATTATTTTTAATTTAAAGATCACAAATAGCTCTTTCAAATGAACATTTAACATTTGTACATTTATATTTTGATCATGTGCTTATTATTATTTCTTTCTCCTTGCACACTTACACCTCATCATCTTCCTACTCAAGCCTCATCTCCAGAACTGAAGTCCTCCATGTACTTACACATGAAAACATGGATAAGCACGTCTGTTTATTCCAAGTATTGTTGCAATTATTTGTCAGCAGATTAGAGTCATGCAACCCTGCTGTCTCAGGAAACCTCACAATGAGATAGTTAAAAGAACAACAGCAGCTGGTTATTAGCTATGCCAGGTAATGTTAGGCTTTAGTGTCCTAAAAATCCGATTTTCTATCTGATAAATAGTTTAATTATGTTCACACATAATCATATTTGCCAAGTGTCTGAGTCCAACAAAGTTAGACCCACTTCAAAGACAGTTTCACTAATGTTGTCTAACAGGATCAAAAACAGGAGTGTTTACTGACAGAAAAGTGCAGGATATCCTCAACATTTCATCTCAGTCACTGTTATCGGACAAAAGTGAACTTTACTGACTAATCAGCTCGTATCAGACTCCTTTCACAAAGGTTTACAGCCTTCTCCAGAGTAAATAGTTATAGACAACTGGCATACTGACAGCTGGGATAAACAATGGACGGACAGCCTACATTCACTACAGATGAACAGCAGCCAGAGTTGTTTGTCCTACTGCCACCACTGCAGATAAGGTTATACACTTGAACTGGGAGGGGTAAGAACACAGAATTCAGTTGACTGCAATCAGCAAACTACTGACATCTTTTACTTTCACAATTTTACACACTGTACCATTACAGAAATATTGTGTGTCCTTAGTTCCTATAATTTAATGGCTGAATTTTAAATTTTTATTACTATTTACAATTGCTTACTGAAAAAAGGTAACTCACTTTTAGATAGGCAGATAGATCGATAATATTAAAAACAAACAAATATAATAACCTATTATGCAAATGTGCCATACTTTTCTACTCTGTTAATTGGCTTAAGTTGTAAAATTCACCTCAGTTTTATTAATACAATAACAATTCACTTACAATATAAAGCACCTCCATGTGCTTGTTACGTAAGGTAAAGACCCTACAGTTGATAGAGAGAAAGATCCAACAGATCATCCCCTATGCCAATCCACAGATTTGCCAAAACAAACACAATTTCCTTTCATGTCTTGATGCATACTCAATAATCCAGGTAAGGAAATCCCAACACAAACAAAGGAATGTAGTGTTACTCTGTTAAGTGCCAGGAGGATTGCCATGATTTATACATCGGGGAAACAAAACAATCTCTGGTGAAGTGGATGGCACAACACAGAAGAGCTAACTTGTCAGGTCAGGACTCTGCAGTCCATTTACACCTACATGCCAGTGGACACTCTTTCAATGATGAGGATGTACACATCCTGAACAGGGAGGAACGCTGGTTTGAGGAGAGTCAAGGAGGCCATTTACGTGAAAAGGGAAAGACCATCTCTGAATCGAGGAGGGGGCCTAAGGGTACATCTTTCACCATCTCACAATGCTATGATTGCAACCATTCCCCAACTCTCTGTTAATGGTACTCATAGCCATTGATCAATGGTCTTTGGATCAATGGGCTTTGATCAGTGGTTGTTGATCAATGGTCATGAAAATTTGCATATTAATGATCAAGGAACTGACCTTACAGCCCACTGTTCATTCAGTAGGCTAGTTTCAGTGATTGTGCAAATGCACTGTTTATAAGGTTGCGGAAACCACCAGTCAGCTGAGACTGAAGAAGTCACTTGGCTGAGTGACGAAACGTTTCTCCCACTGAAATGAACAGAATCAACCTTTTGGAATTTCCTTTCATCAATTTTGACCTTGATGAAAACTCTTCCAGAGTAATATAGATATAAATTTCTATTTATTTAAAAAAAAAATGTTTGAAACAAAACCCAATGATAAAAAAGTGGAATGTATAGCCTTGGGGTAATGATAGTCTTTATATGGCTTTGTACAATAGTTTAGTTTGAGTGTCAAAATGCAAAATATTCTATTGCCATTTCTCCATGTTTCGTTTTAATAATGATAAAATAGACAATTTTATAGATTACAAAATGCTATCCAGGTTTTAAAATCTCTTTAATTGTTTCTTTTTACCAGATTTTTTTTTATTTTTTCCTGATTTAACCAAAGTATTCATGATAGTAGCCAATAGAGATGTGTAGGTGTCATCCTCTAAATCGTTGCCTTTACCTTTGATTTACTTTATCTTCCTTCTCACAACCAGCCTTGTTTTGACAGCAGCAACACGCCTTTAGTTGCTCTCAAGTACCTGAGGAAAACATTTCTCTTCCCAGAAGGAGGACATAGCTCTATCTCATACTGAACAGATAGAGAAAACGGGACGGAGAGCAATGGGTGCACCATTAAGAAATAGCCTCTAAACTACATCTGACAATAGCCAAGATTGCACTTGAACCCAATTCATCGAGGTAAAGTGGCCATTTGAAGAGATGTGGTAGGGAATTGGTGTTCCTGGATTGAGACAGAGCAATACAGAGAGTGTAAGTTGTTTTCTATATCCATATGTCACTTCTGTTCACTGCTACATACTTTCATTGTAGGCAAGTCATAGGGTGAAGCTCTCTAACACTTTGGCAGAAGTATGCAAATTTGTCTGTGTATACAAGAGGAAGGAGAAACATAAAGAGAGACTGTCTAATTAGCACTGCTTTGTTCAACATTGTTACAAGCATTATCTCCTAGATTGATAACCATTTTAAGTTGCAACCACTTTAAGTATCTTCTCCAGTGGAAAATGCCTGACTTCTTTCAATGTGGCCAATGTGAGTAGCAACTTTTCTTCAAATAAACTTGACTTTTTCCACTTATATAGAATGAAAGGGTCTGTGAAGGTAATCTGATATTGTATATCTGATATTTAAGGGGCCTTTTTTATCATTAAAACTCTTTTTCACTAGCCTTTTGCATTGCCTCTGTCCCATGTTTACATGCATGCCCACCCCCCCCAAAAAACCCCACTGTGGTAAACATGTGAATAAAAGAAAATGCAGATGTTTGCAAATGATTTAAATCATATACATGTATTTATCTGAAACTAGTACAAAGACAAAATTTGGAAGTGAGGATTAATATACACTGACTGACCACTTTGGTACATGTTTTCAACTGCTTGTTAACGCAAATATCTAATCAGGCAAATACATAGCAACAACTCAGTGCATTTAGGCTACCAGACAACTGCTTTCTCCTCACCTCAACCCTTAATCTCCTGAACTGAAGTCAGGGCTCTAACACACAAAAACATACTTAGTGGTTTCTATGTATTCCAGACGTTGTCACAAATACTGATTTTCAACAGATCACATATGTGACCCTCCCATCTCCAGGCAGCGGCCAAGAGCCCACAAAACAACAGCTGCTTTTACGCCAATATTACGCTAGCTAATGTTAGACTTCACTGTCATTTACAAAAAACAACACCAAAAAATGTCATGCTTTTCCCCTGAGCTCTCTAAGCAATGTAATTAGATTCGCACACAAATGAGTTTATTCAAACATTGGCCAAATGTGACCTTCACTGACTTATCAACCTTCGACACCTCAACAGCATAAAAATTTTAAAATGTTTAAAATATTACAAAATGTTATCAAATATCTGTTTTTTTATTCCTGATTTATTCCTAAGTGTTTATTTTATTGAAATACAGTGATCCCTTGTTTATCGCAGGAGTTACGTTTTAAAAATAACCCGCGATAGGTGAAATCCAGGAAGTAGCCAGCTTTATTTTTTACAATTATTATACATGTTGTAGGACTTTCAATTGCTGATTTATGATGCTAATATATTGATAATATTCTCTAAGTCGCTTGCGCGTGTACCAGTGGACTGGCAGCAAATACGACAGAATTATGGGAATTACTGTAGAATTTAAGATAAGATAAGATAAGATAACCTTTATTAGTCCCACACGTGGGAAATTTGTTTTGTCACAGCAGGAAGTGGACAGTGCAAAAGTTATGAAGCAAAAATTAGAATAAAATAAAATAAGAATAAATACAGTGCACAACTGTACAGAATAGAATAAAATAAAATACTATATACAGTAGAATAAAATAGAATAAAATATACAATGAGATAAAAATAGAGTACAAATGCTATATACAACTGAGTAAAAATACAACAATGCCAGAAAAGATTATTGCACATTAGTGTTATTGCACATGTGTGGATGTGTGTGTTTGATCAGTTGAAGTCTTTGTTGTGGAGTCTGACAGCAGTGGGGAGGAAAGACCTGCGAAATCTCTCCGTCCCACACCGTGGGTGCCGCAGTCTCCCACTGAAGGAGCTGCTCAGTGCTGTCACAGTCTCATGCATGGGGTGGGAGATGTTGTCCAACAGGGATGAAAGCTTAGCCACCATTCTCCTGTCACTCACCACCTCCACTGGGTCCAGAGGGCATCCTAGAACAGAGCTGGCCCTGCGGATCAGCCTGTTCAGTCTCTTCCTGTCCCCGGCAGAGATGTTGCCGCCCAGCAGACCACACCATAAAAGATGGCTGAGGCCACCACAGAGTCATAGAAGGTCTTCAGGAGTGGGCCTCCACTCCAAACGACCTGAGTCTCCGCAGCAGGTACAGCCTGCTCTGCCCTTTCCTGTAGAGGGCGTCTGAGTTATGAGTCCAGTCCAGTTTGTTGTTCAGATGAACACCAAGGTACCTGTAGCTGTCCACAGCCTCGATGTCCATACCTTGGATGTTCAGTGGTTGCAGTGGAGGATGTTTGTGCCTGCGGAAGTCTACCACCAGCTCCTTGGTTTTACTGGCATTGATCTGTAGGTAGTTCAGCTGGCACCAGTCCACAAAGTCTTGAGTCAGTCCTCTGTACTCCTTGTCGTCCCCATCAGTGATGAGGCCGACTATTGCAGAGTCATCAGAGAACTTCTGCAGGAAGCACTGGGTGGAGTTGTGGGAGAAGTCTGCAGTGTAGATGGTGAAGAGGAACGGAGCCAGAACCGTTCCCTGTGGGGCCCCCATTGCTGCAGACGACCCTGTCCGACACACAGCCCTGAGTCCTCACATACTGTGGTCGGTCGGTGAGGTAGTCCAAAATCCAGGTAGTGAGGTGATGGTCCACTCCAGAGTTCTCCAGCTTGTCCTTCAGAACCGAGGGAAGAATGGTGTTGAAGGCACTGGAGAAATCAAAGAACATGATTCTCACAGTGCTCCCAGCGGTCTCCAGGTGAGCGAGGGAACGATGTAGGAGGTGAATGACGGCATCATCCGCTCCAATGCCAGGCTGGTAGGCAAACTGAAGTGGGTCCAGTGATGAGCTCACCAGGTGCCGAAGCTGAGCCAGGACCAACCGCTCCAGGGTCTTCATCAGGTGGGATGTCAGAGCCACCGGCCTGTAGCTGTTGAGGCCGGTGGCTCTGACATCCCACAATTTAAGGCTTATTACACTGATATGATAACAATTTGTTATTACAACAGACCACAACTACTTTGTAGCATTGTGACGTACCATGACTTCACAAACAAAAGGGGCTTACAAAGCTGTTGCACTACTGCTACGTATGCAATATAATATACTTGCACAGACAGTTTTTTTTTCATCACATGTGCCGCACTGTAAAGCCCTGGATTACATGAATTAAAACAACTACGAATTTTGATGTAGACACAGCAGCTACAAGCTACAGCAGCAGAAGACCACACCGGGTTCCACTGCCAGAATAGCAAACTTTTGCTATAGTTTGCATGGACTCACCAAACCTGGACAATAGAATATTGTAAAAAAAAACAACAACAAAAAAAAAAAAACATGATTTCTGCAGGTGATAGTATAATGGTGTAGGAAAGGTGGAGGTCCTGGCAGATTTCAGTGCTGGGAGGCAGTGCGACTCAGAGGAGTCTGATTAAGAAGAACGGCCTGTCCTATTTTAACCTCAGTGCTATTTTGTTTTTGACCTTCTGTGATAACTACAGTTTGCCAACAATGAGCACCACTTGACACTAAGAGGCCCTAGCTCACAAGTTGATCATTGATTTTGAAATCATACCATCAATCATCAGTAATATCATCAAACCCATGTATTCACTGCCATTTAGTATTAATTTTTAGCAAAGAGCCTTGTGTAAAAAATCTTTTAATAATATTATGTATAGTTCAAAGATTATTAAATCCCCATATTTAGTCAAAAGTGAAAAGCTTTTGCTTTTCATGTTAGCTTAAAATACTGGATATCTATACTGATATGGACTGGATAATCAGTTTGAAATGAAAGGATACCACATTGTTTGATGGAAATGAAAATTATTAACCTAAAGTGGGCTGAATTCAAAGACATCCCAAACACTACAAGGGAAAAGATGATGATGGAGGCTAGTCCATTTTGCAAAAATTTCAACTCAAAATGGTACTCAGCAATTTGTGTGGCCACCACATGGTTGTAGCATATCTGACAACGTTGGGGCATGATCCTAACAAGACAATGCATGGTGTCCTGGGGGATCTCCTCCCAGATCTAGACCAGGGCATCACAAAGCTCCCGAGCAGTCTGAGGTGCAACCTGATGGATGAACTGGAGGACGTCAGGCCCTCAGGCCACTCTCAAGAAGTCTGTTTCTGATTTGTTGGTCACCGATGCCCAGCTGAAGGTCATCTTGTAGGGCTCTGGCAGTTCTCATCCTGTTCCTCCTCAATATAATTAAGTAGATATTGTATTCTGATTAAAAAAATGTTACTTTAATTATTTGGGCAGTGTACTGATCTGATGATTATGGACAACTGCTGTCAGTGTATGTGCTTATGCATGCTACTGAATATGCAAGCACACAAATTGCTGCCAGGACAAACTCTCTGCCTTTTTTCCCCACTGTATGTGAGTGCGTTTCCTTTCATTTCACATATTCTGAGGAATAACAAAGACCACTGGAGCTAGTAAATTGGCAATCACACAAATATGCCTTCACCTCAATATTTAACGAGTTGAGCAAATTAGCCATACAAAGCAATCCACTGAGCCTTTGCTTTCCACTTTGCTGATATACATGCAGAGCAAAGCACCTAACAGAGATCTCATTACAGCTGAGCCAACACTTCTAACGCTGGATCGGTTTAAAGTACATTGTACTGTGCACACAAAAATTGAGAGTCACACACAGACACACATACAGATGCAGAAATAGGCCAGGTTCACTGCAACAATATAACATTATACCATATACACAAAATTCTACCATCAAATGTGAGTTTGTATTAACAAACTACCAAAGAAACTGAAATACTGGACACCTAGTCTTATGTGCGTGCGTATGCAGTAGCGACAGTTTAGATGATGATCATTTCTTAAATCAGTCAAATAACAGCAGCCCTTGATTGGTGATCCAAAAATTATGTAAAATAATGGAGGTATGTGTTTCTTGACTGTTAATTAAAATGTAGACTGAACCTTGACAATGCTCTGAATCATACTATAACTTAATTAGCTTGTTAAAAACTGGGATTAAGGAAACACTTAATCTCACATGAAGGGTAGTTTGTTACACAACTGATGGTCATGAAATATACCTAGTAAACTACCAGTGGTGCATAGGGTGTCGCTCAAGAGTGTTAGCCAGATTATTATCACCCACACACACACAGAGCACATAACACAATGTCGTCCAAAGTCATATCATCAATTGATAAAAAAAAAAAAGGTATTTTGAAAAGCTGTCGACCCATTCCCTTTTAGAATTGCTTAATTTAGCTTAGATGGCAGATCAAACGAATTGAAGCAAAAATACATTTTTCACTCTATTCCATGCAACCGTGATAATGAAATGCACTTGAATAATTGATTATTGGCAACTATAACCATGTATAAAAATCATATAAACAGTTTATAAAAGTAGAAGTTTTGGTAGTTTACTGGTCAGAAACATTTAGGTGCATTTTAACACTGCCACAATCTACCCAGGGTGGACATCCCAGCAAATTCACCTGAAGGTCACACTACATAATCCCCAGAGAAATTGCAAAAAAAAAAACAAGAGCTACAACTCAAACCCTACAGGATTCAGTTAGAGTGTTAAATGTTAAAGTTCATGACAGCACAGTCAGAAAAAGACAGAACACATATGGCTTGTTTGGCAGGGTTGCCAGAAGAAAGACTTTTTAAAAACTCTAAAGACTCTAATAAAACATGGCACCATGGCTTAATTTGAAAAGATGCATCTGAACAAACCATAAAACATCCGGAACAATGTTCATTGGATAGACAAGACCAAAGTGAAAATGTCTGGTCATATTTTACAGCGGCACATTTGGTAAAAAAGAAACAGCAGTACAAACACCTCGTACAACAACTCATATCATCAACCTTCCATGGTAGTGCAAGGGTAGTGATTTGACAACAACCATACCAATACTGCTACTGTAGATGCATCTGCTTATCAATTAAAACAAATATATATACTATGGACTACACTCTACTACATGGTACCTAGCTCTTGGGGCCTGTGCACCTTGTTGTCATTGAATCATCCATAAACTCCTCTGAATACCAAAGTATTCTAGAGTCAAATCTAAAGCTATATGTCCAACAGCTAAATTTGGCCTAAATTGGGCAACAATGATCCTAATCACACTAGTAAAAAGCAATAAAGGTGTTGCAATGTCCCAGTCAAAGTCTAGATCTTAACCCGAATGAAATGCAATGGCTGGACCTCAAGAGAGCTGTGAATAAACAATAAACTGAAACAACAATGTAAAGTAGAATGGGCAAAGTTCCTCTAAAAGGATGTGAGAGACTAATAAAGCCATACAGAAAGTAATTACCTACGTTTTTCTCTGCTGAAGTGGTTCTACAAGCGACTGAATCACGGGTTGTACTTAGCTTTCCACAAAATTACATAGAGTTCTATGAAAATCTTTTTTTTTTTTTTCAAATGAATGTAAATAAAATCCCTATATAGTAAAAAGCTCTATTAAAAAAGTACTCAATTGGAACTGTTAATGGTCTTAAGGGTTCTTTGAAACATTCTGTTCAAAATCATGTCACAGGGAAATTTTCAGCATGAGAGTTCATATTAGTTATTGAGTCCCATTAGTTTTCTATTGAGTTACCTCCATACTGTTCGTTTATGAGCACCTGTATTTATGCAAAAATGTGAACAACTGTGCGTTTAAGTAGGGAAAAAAGGTCTGGCAGAGAAATCCTTCTGTTTAAATACGATATCCCTGTCTAAACAACTACTCCATTTCAGTCTGAAGTGTAATCCTCCGCACTCACTCAACTAAAGCCAATTCACAATGCTCGGGGGAGCTTTCTCCCACCCTCCATCTCCCATTTTCTCTCTTTTACTCAACCTCGTATAGATTCATTGCTTTCTCATACAAAAAGATCTATTTTTTTATTTCAACAAAGACATAAAGGATAGATTGATTCCACAATTTCTAATTTTTTTAAACTTTCCTTGCAGGCCTTGTCTATAATGACATCCCCTGCCCTTTCTTTAGACAAGTAAGAGGAGTAGGGCAGGTGGCAGAGGGACCTTTCAAGGTCACCTTATGTCTAACTGTGTGCTTGTAAACACCTGTTTTATTGTTGCATATGCTTCATATGCTTCCTTTAGTTGTTGTTGAACTTACTCACACATTTAGATCACATCAATTTGTTTGTATATTCCAAACAAATATTAATTTTGGAAGAATGATATGAAAGAGTTCAGATATGTTGTGGCCTTTTTTGCAGCAAATCAAAAATACAGCAGGGTATGTATGTTTTGTAGTTTCCTTACACAAAACTGTTAAAATGTACATTTTATGATGTGACACAGCTAAGTTTTGTATTAACATTTTTAAAAAATGTAAAACTTAATTTAAGACAGGTGTATAGTTTTGGTTGATTTGGGGCAGCAGTCCCCAACCCCCGGGCCGTGAGTCGCTTGGTACCGGGCTGTGAGAGTTGAGGCTCGGGTGTGATTTTTAGGGTTTTTATCATTAACTCAGTTTCCCTGGGTCTTTTCCCGTGTTATAGTTGTGTGTCTTATTTTGAAAGAAATATTTACATGTTACCACAGTGAACAGACAGCATTAAGGGGCAGAGAGGAGGATGCTACTCTCAATGTTGTTGGTGCGTTTCAGGAGGATGCTGCTAATAAAGTTACACAGTTACACAGCGAATTTGCGTTTATTATTATATTTACAAAATACCGCAGTTTTTGTCTTGGTCACATGATTTTATTTTGTTGTATTTATCTGCAACACCACAAAGGCCGGTCCATGAAAATATTGTCTGACATTAAACTGGTCCGTGGTGCAAAAACGGTTGGGGACCGCTGATTTGGGGACTCTTAGTGTGCGTATCATAATGGTGTTCACAAACATTTTGTAGGGTTCATAAATAATGGTAGTTTACTGGTTGTAGGAAGTGTAGAAGTAAATACCAGTCTCCATTGTTTGAGTAAGCATTGTGTTTCATGACCATGACATTGTTGCTTAGTAGAGTTTTGTCAAAACAAGCAAGGAAAGCAGTGCTTGTCTAGAGAAGTAAAATGAAAACCTAGGAAAGCTAAAGTAATATTATGTAAACCTATGCTTGTTGATAGGAGACTGATGGGAAACTGATAGGAGACCAGTGTGCTATGCTGGATCTCTTTTCACTACTCTGAGATCAATTATAATCCATGCATTATTATAAAAATTCATATGGAAAAAGAGGTGGCACTAGCAAATAAATGAGCCAAGTGATTTATAATCTTGACAGATAGGTTTGTGCATAGGAATAGGAATGTGTAAATCAGTAAAACCAAACAGGTTATTGCCTACATTTTACAATTACAGTTGGCTAAAACAAATTAAAAAAAAACACAGTTTAAAAATTACTTACTGTAAAAGTACAACATTGAAAGTTTATCATACCATCCACACTGATTCGCTTCAATATGTAGCCCACTCTAGCGTTCATGCTCAGGTCTGAAACTTTTGATTTGCTTTTCTTGTACTTATTAATAACATTTGACTTTGGAGAATATGATTCATTACTGTAGACTAAACAGAATAGAAAGCATTAAAAATAAGCTTGTTTTAATAGCAACAAAGGTTGGGTGTAACAGATTCCAAAGTAATGTGTTATTATAATCACATTACATTTTTCAGTAATGCAGTATGTAATGTTACTGTACTAAATTCACTAATTACATCAGAGTTATGATTATATTGTTAGTTCCACTACAAATGCTCTTTAGTTATCTGCACACCATGCATAGAAAGAAAAAAAACACATCAATTATGCTTTTTTTTTTTCCTGACTGCTTATGCAATCAGCTGATTGTAGTTTCTGAAAAAGAAGGAAAGAATGACAGAAGGAAAATGGTGCTGCCATCTACAACTTGTAGATGACTCCACAAGGTGCATGGACAGAAACCACTACACTATACCCCAACTGTGGTAACTGGCTCACAGTTTGTTTTGGGGTTTTTTTTGACTAATGATTTTAGTGTTACTTCAGGGCACACAGCAAATCTTGCTCTGCCTCTCAGTGGCCACCTGGATCATTGAAAAAGTAGTATTTTCCACCACAGTATTATTTGTGTACACTTACTTATTTTTGGAAATAAAAGAACTATACTTTTAAAAGATGTAGAAAATTCTATTCCAAGCTGCAAAACATCCTTTCCCTTCATCATTCCTTATCTTCATCTGGCATTTTTTCTTTCCCTGGCACTCTCTTTGCCACTGTGCCACCCTAGTTCTTGGCGGTAGCCCTGCTTGCTGTCTCACCCATCTGTTTCCATTCATTAGGACAGGATCCGCTTCTCTGCTCTTCTGACACCTTTTCACATCAGGCTGCACAATATAATTAAACAGGGTTGTGGGGGAATGATTTCTGTGCTGAAGATACCTTTTTCCTTTTCCATCTACTTTTGTTCTTCAGTTTATTGAGACTGCATTGTGTTACTCGAACTGAGAAACTACAATGTGCCTTTATATAATTTAGTGTTCCACTTTCTTCTTTTTAGGTAATTTGGATTTTCATTTAAAGAAAACAACTTCTAGTACATTTTGTTCAAAGGTTTAGATTAGAAAGAGTACTAATCATGCCAATCTATTAAAAAATATAATAATGTCAAGAAACAAACCCAGATTTTTTCCATGACATAATTATAACTTTTTAAATCATATCATGATAGACTAATGCAGTATTTGCCAATGCATGCATGATTAGACTTTAGCTCTGTTAAAGCTAATGTCATCTTACTGCTGTGTAAAGTACAAGTCATACAAAAGTAACAAGAAAATCAGATGGGTTGCATTGATACACTGCATAGTTTGCCTCCTATCCTTTAATTTTAATTTTGTTTTCAATATAAATTATTTTGCCACTTGCAGAAAAAATAATTATTGTTAGGATAACTGGATCAACAATTCAGTGCTTTGACATTACAGAGGCTCATTAAGCATGTATCTGTGATGCACCCACACAGATGCACTTATTATGACTGTGGGGGTGTATAGATTATAAAGAACAGATTTTTTTCATATCATTTTGATACAGATGTATGGTTTTTATTAAATTATTATTTTTATGCTCATTTTCAATTTAATGCAACATGTTGATTTAAGATTTCTCAAGATGAAATTTAAAAAAAATGGGGAATGCGTTATCACTTGTAACGTTGCATCATTAAAGGACTCGGGTAATCCAGAGAAATCTGTGTACACAAAGCAAAAAGCCAAAGCTATATTTAATGGTCACAATCTTTTGGCCCACGGGGAGCTTTTAGTAATGCTCAAACCACACACAACATTACACCACAGGAAAAAGAGAGACAGAAGGAACAGTCGAGAAGGAGAAAAGAGAACATTCTGACATTACACTGAATTACTGTCTGTCTCATTTGGAGACATACAAACACAGAGAGAAGCATATTTCTAATCACATTCTGGGCATTGAGTAGTGACCACCAGCCAATATGACAGACTGGTGTGAAAGATTCCTGGGGTAGAAGGGCAGCTTGTGACCATGGGGAAGATTCACTGCCTTGATTTCTTCATCAGCAGGTGCCAGGGTCTCCTGACACATGGACACATGCAGCCAGTTTGCACACAGAATAACACATATTTGTGCATATACACTTGCACACACGCACATTTGATCCCATCCAAGTGAGGGTCTAAGACCTTGTGTTTAGGTTACATGCTGAGGCAACCCCTGAACTGTCCATATGATGATTTGGATATACACCTGACCTCTAATTTTTTTTGCCATTCTTTCTTGTAGGGTAGGGTAACATATTTGAATGTTTGCAAATATTGATAAAGTAATATGTCCTGCAACTTGTAATGACCTAATTCTGATATGTTTTTGGTACTGTAATTTATTAAATTATTTATTTTTTCTTAAGCAACAATTTGGTAACATTTGTCTTTAGTTTACCGGTTAAAACAATACTTCAGTAGCTCCTAAGGAGGGAAATGATACATGGGGTAATTAAGTTCATGCTTACAAGGAAAACAGCTCTGAAACAAGCTGCTTGAAGCCTAATTCATTAATTTATCTACCCATAAAGTGTCTCTTTTGTCTTTGGGAACTTGAGAATATCTGTGTGTGACACTTGGTTATCTCCTCTCTCCTATGGCTTCTCTGTCACATACAGCATAGAGAGTGATGAGTGGCACAGGAAGTCCCTAAAGTAAATGATACCAACCATGCATTATGAATCATCACATAGGTAAACAACACTCAGTGACCTTTTGGACCAGTGGTGGGGGCAGCTGGAAAAAAAAAATCCCTCAACAGAAAAACCCCCAGCTTTTATTTATTTATTACACCAGGATATAGGTGCACCAGGAGGGATGTTTAAGAATACAAATGTGTACTTGAAACTTTTTCAAAAAATAAATAAATACAAATGGAATATTAATTTCATATTTTCTGCCTAATTTAGTCACTTTATACATTGCTTTACTTCCCATTCAATATACATTTATCATCTGCTGTCTGCATTTTTTTCCAAATGCATGACCACATCAACCTCCTGAGGAGACTTTAGACAGTATCTATGGCAGTTTCATTTTCTAAGGCCAATGAGAAACTCTGAATGAAAGAATTGAACTGATAAATTATTAGTCAACCCATGCAAACTGTTATCTTAAATGTAAACTAAGTAGTTTTTAATATTGGTATGTTTAAGGGGAAAACACATACCTTCATAAAACTATGAGTTAATTAATTTATATTTATTTTGTACACCTGCTGTGAAACTTTGTTGTCGTATGATGCATTTCGAAAGATAAAATTAATGTTTTTGATGTCCAGGCAACTCTTAGGGGCAAAGCACTGGAAAAGCCAAAAAAAGGATTTTATTTAATAAGACTATGAGTATAGGAATGAAATTTGGATTGGATTAGTGGAAGACCATTTGATCAGATTTAGACTGCGTAACTTTGTGAGTGATGTAAAATGTTTATCTCGGTCAGGTATGAAGAAGACACTAAATGTTCTTTTCTGATATAAAAATATAACTACACAACAAGAGCTGGGTTTCAGATTTCATTTGTGAAAAGCATGTGATGGGCAAACAAGTCTATGGGTCAGCTAGGATGCCTGGCTGACCCATAGACCCTCCTGGGTTTCCTTATGACACAAAATGAGGCTTTTATTCAACTTTTAACCTATATAGCATTTATAAACCATATATATTTTAATGGACAATCAGCTTCCAATATTAGGTATCTGCTGAAGCCACTTCATGTTCTCATTGTTTGTGTTTGCAGGGCTATTTCTCTGAATATCTGAATCAGGCTAAAACTGAAAAAGCATAATGTCAGGCAGTGACTATTTTTAGAGCAGTCAGTATTAAAGATTGATTCTTCAATGCTTGTTGAGCCAAACAGTGTGTCAGAAGTAAATATTAAAGTTAAGTTCAATCATTATTATTCCGTTCTTTTTAGAAATAGAATAGGTTTGGAACATAGATAAGCTGCTGATCCAATGGAGAGCCAAGCAGTTTCTCACAAAGGTCATTTCATGGAGTGCTAATAGAAACCACCCATGGGCACATATATAGTGTGCTTTGTGTGTGCAAGTGTGTGTGTATCCCACCATTCCTCTTGTCCAAACTAAAGTTTGAAAGCTTTTGAAAACATGGTTCTGAGTTTTTGCTCACATAACTAACAGCAAATAAGTAAGATTTATTTATAGAGCATGTTTCATGACAAATATCACTAAGGTACAACACAAAAAAGACAAAATATTAAAACAAAGTTACCAAAAAGCAAGTTTAAAAGGATGAGTTTTAACTGCTTTGTGAAAGAGACCACTGAGTTCACAGATCTCAAGCTCAGAGGGAGAGAGTTCCAGTTTCAGTTGCAAAGGCTCTCTCTACTTTAGTTTTCAGTGACCTGCTGGGGACATATGGATATGAAAGTTCTCTCATATATGCTGATGCTTGTCCATGCAGAGCTATAAAAGTAAAAAACATGAATCTTAAAGTGGACTCTGAAGTTCATAGGCAACAAGTCTAACTGACTAGTATGTGAGTACCTAGAAGATTTAGGCAGAGGTTCTGGGGAGGTTTTGTTAAGACAATTCAAGAATAAATTACAATGTGACAGATGTCACAAAATTAAGACATAAACAATCTTCAGGTCAGACCATGACACAATGGAACTCAACTTGGGAAGATTACTTAAGAGCAAACCAGAGATTTAAACATGAATGTCCAAAGTGAAAATTGCAACTAAAGTCACATCAAAGTTTCAGACAAAAACATATTTTAGCAAATATGGCAAAGAGACCTAGAGTTCCCATTACCACACAGGCATAACAAGGACTTCTTATTTCTCTTCATTAAGTTGAAAAACACTGCCAGCAATACAACTTAAATACAGTCTAAGCAACTATGTAAGATAGATCTTTAGTAAGAAATGTCTTTCAAAAGTGCTCAAATAATAGAAAGAAAGACCCAAAACAAAACTATAGCAAACCATAAGCAAGAGAAGTTGAAGAAGACCTCTATGTAGAAGCCACAGAAAAAGAATGTTGAGACAGATAAAATATCTTAACCCCAGCCTCCAGAGTCAGCTGTTAGCCCAGCACAGCCACAGCTAATGCAATCTGAGATGCCAGAGCCTACTGAGCAGCCCCAGCCAGTTCAGCCTGAGCCTCCTACTTCTCCAGAGCTACTTTCGCTGCATGAACCCAAGTCTGTGGGCCCAACTCTGTCTGTGAGTCAAGAACCCGAGCTAGTGGATCCTGCTCCATCTGTGAGTCTAGAGCCTGAGTCAGTGGGATGAATACTTTAAGGAGCTCACAAATGAAAAAAATACGAGACACTGTGGAGGACAGATTAGTAAGGAGGAAGTGAAGCTGCTATGAAGAGGGTGAAGAGTCGAAAGGCAGTTGATCTTGATGACATACCTGTGGAGGTAAGATGTCTAGGAGACAGGGCAGTGGACTTGTTGACCACACTACTTGACTCAAGATCAAGGGTGATGGTGCAAAGCTTAAGTAACTACAGAGGCATAAACTTGACGAGAAATACCAAGGTATGGGAAAGAGTTGTTGAAGCAACTTTAAGAAGAGAGATGATGATCAGCAAGCAACATGATCACCAAGAAAGTGAGCTACAGATGTGATGTCTACTTGATGGCTGATGAAGAATTATAGAAGTGTAGGTCAGAAGGAATAAGTACATAAGAGGGACAGCTCAGGTTGAGCAATTTGGAGACAGAGTTAGAGACGCAAGTTGAGATGGTTTGGACATGTGACCTCAATGTGCACTAGTTGTCCAGTTTTGTATACGTACCTAACTTTTTAGCAATATACCAGTGGGACAATAGGAGACAATGTAGGAAACTATGTTTAATACAATTTAATTTAATACTGTTAACTTAGAAGCCCATCATCTCATATTTCCTGACTTTTTCATCAAATACAGAATTTTGGAGTGTGTGGAATCAAAAGAAAAAAAATATGACTGCTTACATCTAGAACCACAGAGGACGTAATTTTGACCCCATACAAATGAATGTAAAGAGCTCTAAACTGCCAGGAGGGGTTACATTTTATTGTTTACTTTTCAGCTGATCACCATAAGGACAGTCAACAGTGAATGACACAGAATAGTTCACCAGAGCTGCTGAGGTTACAGGTACTGCACTTCCAATCAATTAGTTCATCCATGTGTCCACTCAAATGGCATATTATTATTTGTTCGTGTGTGTCGTATAACAACATTTTGTCATAAGTGCCACTCAACTCTCTGTCTTGCAGCCTACATAATGGCAGTTGTGAGAGGATAAGGCTGAGCAGGTACTGCCACATCTAATTAATTACTCATACTCCAAATATTTATTTAATAAAGGATGTTAACTATAAGATTAGAGTACCAGAGTCCAGACAATAGCTACTGTAATTATCAAAATCATATCTCCTTCAAAATGATGTATTCACATTGGAATAGGAGGTATAAAAACATATACATACACATATACATATATACATACACATACATACACATATACATTAGAGATGGCACGATACCACTTTTTTATGTCCGATACCGATACCGATATCATAAATTTGGATATCTGCCGATACCGATATGAATCCAATATAGTGTTTTTTTAATCAATAAAACCGTTTTTTTTAATATCTTGCTGCTTTTTGTATAAGTTCATACTCAAGTTAAAAACAAACAAAACACTAAAGCTATTCTGTTATACCTGTATGCAAAAAATACACTGGACCCAAAATATTTCATAGTTCAGCAATACTGATCAATCTAATACACTTAAACCTACTCCATCCTCCCTATTCTGGTATTTTAAAGAGTAAGCAAACTAACTAATAGGGTTCTAAAACCCCCCAGCACGCACGCACGCACGCACACATGCACACACACACACACACACACACACACACACACATACATACATACATACATACTATTCATGTAACCCCTTCCGCCAGGGTTACTTGCGTAGTAGCATTCCAACAACGCCCTGTTTTCGTCTCTTGCCCACCGATGCCTTCTTGTTCCAGTAGCCCACTTGTCGTCAGGGTGCCCTGGTTCCTCAACACCTGACGCAGACCTTGTTGATCCGGGCGACGTCCGAGCCGGCATGCCTTCATATTTATCTGTCTCGCTCACTGCAAGCACTGAGCACAAGATCCATAGAGGCTGGGGTCTATCACACCAGGCAAGATCCCAGGTGCAGGCTGTGTAAAGATGCCCCTGAGACAATCCAGCACATAACAGCAGGGTGCAAGATGCTAGCAGGCAGGGCATACATGGAACGCCATAACCAAGTGGCCGGCATAGTGTACAGGAACATCTGTGCCGAGTATAACCTGGAAGTCCCGAGGTCAAAATGGGAGATGCCCCCAAGGGTGGTGGAGAATGACCGAGCTAAGATCCTGTGGGACTTCCAGATGCAGACGGACAAAATGGTGGTGGCTAACCAACCGGACATAGTGGTGGTAGACAAACAGAAGAAGACGGCTGTAGTGATCGATGTAGCGGTTCCGAATGACAGCAATATCAGGAAGAAGGAACACGAGAAGCTGGAGAAATACCAAGGGCTCAGAGAAGAGCTCGAGAGGATGTGGAGGGTGAAGGTAACGATGGTCCCCGTGGTAATCGGAGCACTAGGTGCGGTGACTCCCAAGATAGGTGAGTGGCTCCAGCAGATCCCGGGAACAACATCGGAGATTTCTGTCCAGAAGAGCGCAGAACTGGGAACAGCTAAGATACTGCGCAGGACCCTCAAGCTCCCAGGCCTCTGGTAGAGGACCCGAGCTTGAAGGATAAACCGCCCGCAGGGGCGAGATGGGTGTATATATATATATATATATGTGTGTGTGTGTGTGTATATATGTATATATATATATATGTCATACACCAAACAAATAACAAACTCTGCTTAATACATATACTGCAGGAAATTTGCACAAGCAGCACTGTCAATATGGTGCTGCTTGTGTGCTTGCTCCTTTTAATTTAGTAGTGCATGCTGCAGGCAGGTGGCAGGACATGGCATGGTCACTCACTAACTGGGATTCACTAGTTTATTACCTGTGCTATCCTCACACAATTTCAAATCACTTGATTTTCTACAAGGAAACTGGCAAGTTGAAGAACATGAAATCTCTCTGTGTCGGACGTTTGTGTCGCATGTGCAAAAACAGATTTTTTTAGGTCACAATAGTTTGTGTATATGTCTTTCCTGCATTAACTATTAAAAGAATTCTTGAATTCTTGATGATCTGCACAACATACTTTTAAGTGGAGGGGTGAAAGGAAGCTGAGTGTGAAAGCAGAATAAAGGGCTGGGGTACATTAAGGCAGAAGGAGTATCGGGTTGGGAAGGGTGTAAAGGAGAGCGTTGCGAAATTTAAGGGGTATTTTGGTTTATGTAGTTCAAAATTGAAAGTACAGAACTGCTTTTTTCCCAAAGGAATAATGCAATTGTAGGTATTTATTTTATCAGTTGCTTATGACTGAAATGTCCAGTGTTGTGCATATGAAAATGTAAGAAATTGTGCTGTCAAATATAAGTGCCACTATTATGTAGCTTTAAACTGAACATGCAATAAATCCACATGGACTAGTAACCCAGTTCCTAAAGAAATATAAGTTTCTGAGGCAGGTTTAGAACAATGGGTCCCTGATTAGAATCATGAACGGCAAAAATTTAAAAAAATAGAAAAGAAAGTTGCTGAAGGTATTTGTCTTTGTCATCTGGGTGGAAGCCCCAGATTCTGGGCATTCATTGTTGTTCGGACTTAGTCCAGTAGATGTATTTCCTGCAGGGTTATCTGAAAAAAACAACTCATAACAGTCTGACTTTACAAGACCAGTTCTCCTCACATTAAGTACTGATCAAGTGTGTAGTAGACAGTGAATCCACTTTTCAAATGCTGCAGTTGCATTTGTTTGAATATCCTAGGATATTTCCTGGGTTTATGTTGAATTACATACAACTATTGAGTGTGATCAATGTAACACTCAGTCATGCAAGTTGGACAGTACAGTAGCTGATGTAACATTCATTTGCCACATTAAAATAAGAGTTGCAAAGTAGAGAGCAACCCTGTTACCTGAAGTGCTTGGTTCTGCTGAGTTTTCCTCTTTTGTTGCTTTTTTTTTTTTTTAAGAGTATCATATATTTTACAATGAAACATGTCTGTCTCTTAGATGCTATAACATTTCTAAAGCTACATTATATTGCCAAAAGTATCTCCTCACCTATTCAAATCACTGAATAAAGGCATTCCAATTGCTTTCATGGCCACAGGTGTATAATATCAAGCATCTAGGCATGCAGACTGCTTCTGCAAACATTTGTGGAAGAATAGGTCGCTCTCAGGAGCTCAGTGAATTCTACCCTGGCACTGGGATAAGATACCACCTGTGTAACAAGTCCAGTCTTGAAATTTCAACTTTTAGCAATATTATAACAAGTGGAAGTGATTAGGAATCATAGAAACTTAGCCATAAAGTGTTAGGACGTAGAATCACAGAGTGTAGTCAGTGGATGCTGAGGTTCCTAGTGTGCAAAGGTCACCAACTTTCTACAGAGTCAGTCACTACAGACCTCCAAACTTCGTGTCCTTCAGACTGTCTCAAGAACAGTGCATAGAGTTTCATGGAATGGGTTTCCATGGCCAAGTTGCCTTACATCATCAAGTGCTATGCAAGTGCCTCTAGATCAGTGGAGACTTGTTCTCTAGAGTGAAGAATTATGTTTCTCTGTCTGGCAGTCTGATGGACAAGTCTGAGTTTGGTGGTTGCGATGAGTACAGTACTTGTCTGACTATATTGTACCAAGTGTAGTGCAGATTTTAGTGTGGTGTCTAGTGTATGAGGCACTTTGTGACTTCAGCATCCATGGAGATATTAAAAATAATGTTGTCAGGTGTTGTCCTCGGTCACTTTGTTCCAGTGAAAGGAACTCTTAAGGCTTCAGGATACCAAGACATTTTGCACAATTTCATGCTCCCAACTTTGTGGGGACAGTGATGTTCCAACATGGCTGTGCACCAATGCACAAAGCAAGGTCCAAAAAGATATGGATAAGCAAGTATGGCGTGAAAGAACTGCACATTGACCGATTTACTTGCGTTTTGTTTGTTTCTTTCTAAATAGACAAGTTATCTCATAATGGACTCTGTGGACATAGTGGACTCCATGTGGTTTATTTGAAGAGTTTTAGTCAGGTTTCAGCTCTCATTATACAGAAATGACATTATACATGCTTCTTTAGACAATATCGTTAGAAGGCATAGCATACACTTGCACTGCTATGCAGATAGCATCCAATTAAGTCTGATAACACACACCAATTAGTTAAATTGCAGGAATGTCTTAAAGATATAAAGACCTGGATTGCCTTAAATATTCTGCTTCTAAATTCACATAAAAGTGAGGTTATTGTAATCCGGCCTAAAAATCTTAGAAATGCAGTATCTAGCCAGATACTTACTTTGGATGGAATTTCCTTGGCCTCCAGTAAGGCTGTAAGGAGAGCTCTTTGCTCCCAGACTGTGGGCTTGTGTGTGGTTCCTAGACTATTTAAAAGTAGAATAGAAGGCAGGGCCTTCTCCTTTAAGCCCCTCTTCTGTAGAACCAATCCAGTTTGGATTCAGGAGACAAACACCCTGTCTACTTTTAAGGTTAGGCTTAAAATTTTCTTCTTTTGGTAAAGTATAGTTAGGTTTGGATCAGGTGACCCTGAATCCTCCCTTAGTTATGCTGCAATAGCTCTAGACTGCTGTGGGAATCCTATGATGCACTGAGTTCTTCTTCTTCAATCATCTTTTTCACTCACTATATGTTAAAAACCTCTCTTCATTTAATTAGTGTGAATGCTTGTAAAAGCATTCACAGTATTGTTGTTGTAATCTTTATTAGTGTGAATGCTTGTAAAAGCATTCACAGTATTGTTGTTGTAA